>NC_041221.1:112388672-112390215 GCF_002837175.3 Physeter macrocephalus
ACGGATAAGTGACCTGGAAGATACAATAGTGGAAATAACTACTGCAGAGCAGAATAAAGAAAAAAGAATGAAAAGAACTGAGGACAGTCTCAGAGACCTCTGGGACAACATTAAATGCACCAACATTCGAATTATAGGGGTCCCAGAAGAAGAAGAGAAAAAGAAAGGGACTGAGAAAATATTTGAAGAGATTATAGTTGAAAACTTCCCTAATATAGGAAAGGAAATAGTCAATCAAGTCCAGGAAGCACAGAGAGTCCCATACAGGATAAACCCAAGGATAAACACGCCAAGACACATAATAATCAAACTGTCAAAAATTAAATACAAAGAAAACATATTAAAAGCAGCAAGGGAAAAACAACAAATAACACACAAAGGAATCCCCATAAGGTTAACATCTGATCTTTCAGCAGAAACTCTCCAAGCCAGAAGGGAGTGGCAGGACATATTTAAAGTGATGAAGGAAAAAAACCTACAACCAAGATTACTCTACCCAGCAAGGATCTCATTCAGATTTGATGGAGAAATTAAAACCTTTACAGACAAGCAAAAGCTGAGAGAGTTCAGCACCACCAAACCAGCTTTACAACAAATGCTAAAGGAACTTCTCTAGGCAAGAAACACAAGAGAAGGAAAATACCTACAATAACAAATCCAAAACAATTAAGAAAATGAGAATAGGAATATACATATCGATAATCACCTTAAATGTTAATGGATTAAATGCTCCCACAAAAAGACACAGACTGGCTGAATGGAAACAAAAACAAGACCCATATATATGCTGTCTACAAGAGACCCACTTCAGACCTAGGGACACATACAGACTGAAAGTGAGGGGATGGAAAAAGATATTCCATGCAAATGGAAATGAAAAGAAAGCTGGAGTAGAAATTCTCATATCAGACAAAATAGACTTTAAAATAAAGACTATTACAAGAGACAAAGAAGGACACTACATAATGTTCAAGGGGTAGATCCAAGAAAAAGCTATAACCATTGTAAATATTTATTCACCCAACATAGGAGCACCTCAATACATAAGGCAAATACTAACAGCCATAAAACGGGAAATCGACAATAACAAAATCATAGAAGGGGACTTTAACACCCCACTTTCACCAATGGACAGATCAGCCAAAATGAAAATAAATAAGGAAATACAAGCTTTAAATGATACATTAAACAAGATGGAGTTAATTGATATTTATAGGACATTCCATCCAAAAACAACAGAATACACATTTTTCACAAGTGCTCATGGAACATTCTCCAGGATAGATCATATCTTGGGTCACAAATCAAGCCTTGGTAAATTTAAGAAAATTGAAATCGTATCAAGTATCTTTTCCTACCACAACTCTATGAGACTAAATATCAATTACAGGAAAAAATCTGTAAAATATACAAACATATGGAGGCTAAACAATACACTACTTAATAACCAATAGATCACTGAAGAAATCAAAGAGGAAATCAAAAAATACCTAGAAACAAATGACAATGAAAACACGACAATCCGAAACCTATGGGATGCAGC
>NC_041221.1:112391355-112392084 GCF_002837175.3 Physeter macrocephalus
AAAATTCAACACCCATTTATGATAAAAACTCTCCAGAAAGTGGGCATAGAGGGAACCTACCTCAACATAATAAAGGCCATATATGACAAACCCACAGCAAACATCATTCTCAATGGTGAAAAACTGAAAGCATTTCCTCTAAGATCAGGAACAAGACAAGGATGTCCACTCTCACCACTATTATTCAACATAGTTTTGGAAGTTTTACCCACAGCAATGAGCGAAGAAAAAGAAATAAAAGGAATCCAAAACAGAAAAGAAGAAGTAAAGCTGTCACTGTTTGCAGATGACATGATACTATACATAGAGCATCCGAAAGATGCTACCAGAAAACTACTAGAGCTAATCAATGAATTTAGTAAAGTAGCAGGATACAAAATTAATACACATAAATCTCTGGCATTCCTATACACTAATGATGAAAAGTCTGAAAGTCAAATTAAGAAAACACTCCCATTTACCATTGCAACAAAAAGAATAAAATATCTAGGAATAAACCTACCTAAGGAGACAAAAGACCTGTATGCAGAAAATTATAAGACACTGATGAAAGAAATTAAAGATGATACAAATAGATGGAGAGATATACCATGTTCTTGGATTGGAAGAATCAACATTGTGAAAATGACAATACTACCCAAAGCAATCTACAGATTCAATGCAATCCCTATCAAACTACCACTGGCATTTTTAACAGAACTAGAACAAAAAATTTCACAAATTGTATGG
>NC_041221.1:112392716-112419449 GCF_002837175.3 Physeter macrocephalus
AAAAAACTACAAATAGGGCTTCCCTGGTGGCACAGTGGTTGCGAGTCTGCCTGCTGATGCAGGGGACACGGGTTTGTGTCCCGGTCCGGGAAGATCCCACGTGCCGCGGAGCCGCTGGGTCCGTGAGCCATGGCCGCTGAGCCTGCGCGTCCGGAGCCTGTGCTCCACAACGGGAGAGGCCACAACAGTGAGAGGCCCGCATACCACCAAAAAAAAAAAAAAAATTACAAATAGAACTACCATACAACCCAGCAATCCAACTACTGGGCATAAACCCTAGAAAACCATAATTCAAATAGAGTCATGTACCAAAACGTTCATTGCAGATCTATTTACAATAGCCAGGAGATGGAAGCAACCTAAGTGTCCATCATCGGATGAATGGATAAAGAAGATGTGGCACATATATACAATGGAATATTACTCAGCCATAAAAAGAAATGAAATTGAGTTATCTGTAGTGTACCAAACGTAAAATAGATAGCTAGTGGGAAGCAGCCACATAGCCCAGGGAGATCAGCTCGGTAGTTTGTGACCAACTAGAGGGGTGGGATAGGGTAGGTGGGAGGGAGGGAGATGCAAGAGGGAAGAGATATGGGAACATATGTATATGTATAACTGATTCACTTTGTTATAAAGCAGAAACTAACACACCATTTTAAAGCAATTATACTCCAATAAAGATGTTAAAAAAAAAAAAAGATTAAGTCATCTGAAAGAAAAATAAAAAGTTCTACTCCAAAAGAACTGACTGTCTTCCTGTCCCTAAATGTCACTTTCTTTATAACTTCCACCCATTGGTATATGGCATTTATTTTGTCAAGACTGCCTTCTCACCTATCCCCCTTCCAATGATCCAAGTTTTATCTTTTTGCCAAGACTTACTCAGATACCACCTACTCCATGAATTCTCCACTCAATCCAGTATGTCTTTGAATTTATATAGGATTTGTACCATCCATACTGCTTATTGACACTTTTAACATAATGTCATGCACGAGTTTTATTTCTTAAAGCACATACATCTCTATTCACTTGCTAGCAGGTATTATAAGGTCCTTGTGAACTACTGAGACACATTTCTGTTTTCCAGTATTTTTCACGTAGTAGTTTCTCAACAAATCATATGGAACTGATAAAACGAGAGGATGAAAGCATTACCCATGCTTATTGCCTTGTGCTTCGTTTTTCAAGTCACTGGAGTGGTTCTCAACATAGTGTGAACTCTAAAACCTTCACTTGGAAATGCAGTTTGGGATTTAATCCTGGATCTTGTGGTGGTTCTCAACTATGTTAATTTTCTCATTTAAAGTCTATGTCATACATATATGAAAAAAATTAAATTCCTGCAGCTGCAAGAAACAGTAAACCCAACCACCTATGGCCAAGTGAGGAAGAGGATTATTCCTATTATGCAAAACATCCAGAAATTGGCCCTCAGTGGCTGACATAATGACTCCCGACTCCACCAGGAACTCAAGCTCCTTCTATATCTGTCACTTCATCTTCAGCCTGATCATTTCCTCCTTGTGGAGATAAGGTGGCTTCTGCCTCCTGGCAGGAAGGTATTGAAGGGCAAAAGGCCCGAGGCTATTGTCAGCCAGGACTGCCCCCTTTTGCAATTTTTCCCAGAAGCCCTATCCTTTCAAGTTTATCTCAGGGGACAGAGTTGCGTTACAATGTATTTAACCTCAGACCTCCCTAAAAAGTAATTTGGAAGAATGGAAAACTAGGCATTGGGTAGATAGCTAGAAATATCTGTCCTAGGTCATAATAAAGAAAAGAAGCATTAGTAACCTCATCCTACACATTTTAAAATATTTTATTTTGACATAATTTCAGACTTTGAGAAAATTTACAAGGCTATCAAAAGAATTCCCAGATACCTTCACCCAGATTCCCTACTACAGTTGTTTCTCTCAGATGTTACTGGAAATGCTGCTAGTGCTTCCCAGTTAAAGAGGATGCTAGCCTCTGGAGTAGGATACGTATATATATTTTTTATTTGAATCTGTAACAACAAAAAAAAGTATACATCAATTCCTATTGCTTGAGTGCATTTTATCAGGAATATGTTTTGAAATCTTAACAGATTTAACAATTTGAAATTTCTAGTATCAGTGGAGACAATCCTTTGTTTTTTCCTTAGACATATTATTTAGGTATATTATTTAGCTATATATTAATGGGCTTCCAAATATTGAACTAACCTCACATTCCTAAAATAAGCTCAGGTCACTGTGTATTGTTTCCTTATAGTTTTTTTTTTTTTAGATTCCATATATATGTGTTAGCATATGGTATTTGTTTTTCTCTTTCTGACTTACTTCACTCTGTATGACAGACTCTAGCTCCATCCACCTCACTACAAATAACTCAATTTCATTTCTTTTTATGGCTGAGTAATATTCTATTATATATATGTGCCACATCTTCTTTAGAGGATGAGTCTCTAGTGAGCTGAACATTGGATTATTCTCATTCTGTATTTTTGTAATAACCTTAAAAACAAGATGGAAACATGCTTCTGCATTTCTGTAGACAGAGCCAACAGTTTGGGGTGCTTGTGAGAAAGAACAAATAATTTCTTACCTTAGTGTAACAAGGAGTAATTTTTTTTTAACCAAGTATTGTATTTTGGGGGTTGGGGGGAGAGGTAAATGAGGGAGGGGTGTGGTGTGTCCTCTCATATTTTGATTCTCTTCTGTCCAAACATCCCCATCTTGTTTCCTTTTCCCTCCACCAGACACTTTCCAAGGATGGCTCTCCATTACCTTAACCTTCTTCTTTGCCTGAAGTGTTACCACTCAGCTACTCTTTACTCATGTCTCACACATACTTTTAAGTCCCTCCCCTGTAGTCAGAGCTCTGGCCTGCCACCACTACACTTTTTCTGTATTTTCTCAGCCTTTTTCTTTCTGTTGGTGGTTTCTGTTGGATTTATTTTCCCCCTACTGCTATCTCCCCATTTTACTTCTTCTGTTTTTTGCTGAACTACCCATACAGTCCCCCAAAGGCTTGCAGTGGGGAACACAAGAGATAGCATGCTGGGATTTCATGTTTATTCTTCCACTTACTGGTAATTCGAGGTTTGGACCAGTCTGACTTATAGTTATGATGATGGAAAAGTTTGTGCAGTTGTGTTGTTTTTATTGTTCTTTATTATTTTGAGAAGTTGGGAGAGTCAAATTTACATATCTACCCTTGGCTCAGCTATTTTTTTATTTTCTGAGATACTGACACAAAAAAAATGAGGAATAGGTATGACAATGAACATCACCATTCACAACAGCTGACTAGAGAACCCAACCTTTAGGTAGAAAAGTGTGTCAAGAAGATATCTTTTAGGAAGTTGAGCCTTTAAGGAATTTACTACTCTCATATTTTAGCAACTTTCCCTTGACTTCTAGGACATAGGAAGTGGGCAGAGTGAGGGAGTATTAAAGGATACAATGGCAAAATTGAGGAAATATGAGTCTTAACGGACACCACTAAAAACATTATCAGATATTTAAAGATGCTACCTGAGCATGGCACCTATAGTACTGTGTCAGTACAATACGGATAAGAGCAGTTGTAGACAAGGGGTATTTAGGACCTTCAGAATCTTTGGTTTCCACTGCAGATATAAACACTGAAATTATTAACACACCTCACAAACAAACACCAACTACCACATCCAAGATAGATGGCTTATTTTACTTTCATGGCAAATTATGCCATTACATTATGTTATGTTACAATAGAATCTCCTGCACCACCTCTTCAGTGTGAAAAATTGAACATCTGCTCATATCAAACACTGTTTAATGATGTGTGCCAAACTTAATGTAACTTCCACCTGATACTTTGTCACTGATGCTTAGAGGACTGTTTTATACCACCAGCATTCCTTAGTATTCCAGCATGGTTCTAATCAACTGAGCGCTGTAAAAAATTAATGCACTCATTAAATGTTATCATATGTTCTCCATTCGGTGATATATATGGAACCATAAATTAGAAATGCTTCCTCTCCACTTTCTGTGTAAATCAAGATAACAGGGTATCTTTACCACTACTTTAATCTTTGCTTTTTCCCTTCAGGGATCAAATATTACTTAAGAAAGGAAAGGTTTCCTCTCTCCTGCTTGTTTTATGACTGAGCTGCTTCCTTTGGAAAATCAAGTGTTTTGGAGTAAACAGGTGGCAGCTTGATTGTCAAAATTCTTTAAAAACTTCAAGAGTTTACTGGAAAGGGCTGAAAAAAATAGGCTCCCTTGGCTTTTTCTCAAGGATTTCTAGCAAAGCCACATAAAAAGAAGGCATTCTTTCTTCCACATTCATGACAATCATTATGCTTGTAATTACTTGATTATTAGTCTTCCTATATATTTTTTGACCCATAGACACAGAGTTCATCTTTTGGAGAGTTTTCTCTTTTAAATTGTATTTTCACTTTCATGCTTATTGCTGTTAAAAGCAAGACAGTTATGCCTGCCCACATCACCAAGACCTAACACTTAATTACAGTTTCAGCATCTCCCAAGAATGGAATCTTAAGCCAGTCAATCTCGAATCACCTGGTCAGCACTAGTGAGGTCATCTGCCTGATAGACCCCTGCCTCCCCTAAAGGAAGGTGACCTTACCACAGCCAATTTGCATTTTGCTAGTTAAACTTCCTTGTCCAGCTCCCTTCTGCCTATAAAAGGATTTCATCTTGTAAAACTCTTTGGAGCATCCTTCTATCTGCTGGGACACTGCCTAATTAAAAAATGGCTGAATAAAGCCAATAAGAGCTTTTAAATTTACTCAATTCAATTTTGTTATGTAGCAGCTCTATTCAGATAAATTTCTTTTTGAGCCAAGGGTAGTATTTTTGATTTTTTAGAAATTCACCCATTTCTTCTAGATTCTCAAGTTTATTAACAAAATGTTAGACATCTTTTACTTAAAATTTTCTAAAATCTTTAATTCTACCCCATTTTTAATTCTTGAAAAGGTTCTGGTTCTTTTATTTCTAACTAGATTTCTCCAGAAATCTTCTAGATTCTAGTTAAAGGTGAAAAACATCTTATACTTTAACTGATTTGCTCTGTTTTTTTTTTTTTTTTTTTTTACTAATTTTTGATTTTATCTTTATACATTTCTTCTTTTTAAAAGTACTTTTACATTGAGATCCTAGGTATCCACTAAATGTACTTAAAAGTATAATTTTTATCAGAATTCTTTCACACCAATTAATTGATTACTTCTCATTTTAATTTTGATTTTTTTAATCCCAGTTCTATGAATATGTATATCTGAGAAGACTGTACTTCATACTCTATAAATTTATATATATAATCATTTGGTCAAATTTGGGGATTATATCACTCTATATTCTAATTCATTTTATCTACTTGATCAATTTCTGAATGAGGTTTTGGATTTTTTTTTTTAAGTCTTCCACCTTGATTGTGAATTTGTTCACCTCTCCTTATGACATTTTAATGTTTTGCTTTAATGCCTCATAAGTCTATGTTACTAGGTTTATGAAGGTTTGTCCTTCATGTTTTTTAACTGATTTATCTAATTAAAATGTTGTTTTTAGTGCTTCCTACCTTGAATGCCATTTTTGCTTGGTGTTTTGCTTTACCTGCGCTCTGTTGAAAGGCAAATGCTAGGATATCTCTTTTCATGATTTGATTTCCAAACTTTTGGCTTCATTTTGTTTTTTAAGTTTCCTGAAATAGCTTGGAGCTTATTTTTTTAAACCCAATCTCAGAATTTCTACCCAGAATTGGGGAATTTAATCTGTTCCCATTTATTAGGATTACCAGTATATTTGGATTTATGTTAGCCACCTTATTTTTCTACTTACTGTATTTTCTTATTTCTTTTCCTCTCTGGTATTTACTTAGAGTGAACAAATGTAGATTTTTTTTTTTTGTCCTTTGTGGTCTGGAATTCAAACATCCTATTTGTATATGAATATCTATATTTATTTTCCTACCACATATAGTTAGTTAATATCACATTATCTCATTGAGCAAGGAATACATGTTAGCTCATACTTTCTTTATTCTCTAATTCCACATTAAGGTATAAAAATTTTTGCCTAGAAATGAAAAATTATTCAGACATAATAGCAGTATTATTTTCTTGGATTCTTCCTCACCCTGATTTCTTGTAATTATATTTTTTTTGTTACATATATTGTTCATTTGTTAGAATACATGCTGGTTATTCTCTAACTGGGGTTTGTAGAAAGTGGAATTTATCTTTTTAAATCTGAAAAAAATTTAAGTTTGATCTTACAAATGAATGAGAATTTGACCAAACATATAAATCAGGATTCAAATCTTTTGTCTTCCTGTATCTAATGTTGCCATTGAGAAATATGATGTCAGTCCAATTCTTTTTCCTTATATGTATCTTTGTGGGTTTGTTTCTTTCTTTGGAAGCATCTGTTTATGCTTGGTGCTCTGAAAGTTCTCCCTGGTAAGTTAAGGAAGATATGTCATCATTTTCCTTCTGACAGGCCTCAGCGTGCCCATTCTAATTCAGGTACCATTCAACCTCTAAGTTGTGGGGAATTACCTTCTAGTACTTCTTTAATTATATCCTCTCTTCCATTTCCTCCTTTGGGATCTCCCATTAGATAGATTTTGGGATTTCCAGGTCTTTTTGTTTCAGCTTTCTTCCATGCTTTTTTGCTTCCATGCCTTTTTTTGGTGGTTCTGGGATAATCTTCTGCTCAGTATCTTGGTCAATATTTTGGTGCATAAATTGTGTTCCTTTTGCTATTCAGGTTAACAGAACTTTTGGTTTTCTATTTGGGTAATCTTATTTCCTAATCTCAAGACCTCTAAGGATTTTACTGTATCATGAAACTGATTAATCTTGTTCTGTAAGTATGATATCATCTCATCTCATGGAAGGCAATAAATATACTTCTTTTAAACTCCACAGTAACCTCAGATCTTAGGTGCTCTGTTGAGTTGGTGGTGTTTGTTCTTCAAACATTTGGAGATCTGAGTTGCTGGTTTGTCTTTGTGCTTATTTCACTGCTAGCTTATTTGTTGACTTTATTTTTCCCACAGATTTTCTCCACTTATTGGGGTAAAATTATGATCTACAAGTAGCTAATCTTCTTGGTGAGAGAACCTCTCTCTCCTCCCATTGGAGGCTAGTCCACTTGCTGATCCGTAAACTAGTCCTCTGATGATTCTCTTGGGACCCCTTTCTGCACCTGATACCTAAAACTGATTTTAGAGAATCTCTAAATTTGTCTCCACAGGCAGCAGCCATCTTCTCCTGTGCCTGTTTTGAGCTTTTTCCCCATCATTTAATCCCACCTGCCTCTGTCTTTCAAGTAGTCTTCAAATTCTGTTTCACTGATGGCTCCTCTCCCTATTTCTTAGTATTGCTATGTATTTATTCATTGCCTTTTGTATCTGTGGTTCATAACCAAGAATTCAACAAAATGAAGTCACCCCCTACCCAGAAAAATACATACGCACCAAGACTTCAGGGCCCCCTGACTCTTACCAACCTGCTGGGGGGAGTGGACACAAGAAAATGTCACTGACTCACTGGCCTCCATTCACTCCAGCTTTTCCTAGAAAATATATTTAAAACCCCACCTCACAGTTTCCCCCTGACCTTCTATCCATTTTTCAAGATCCTTCCTAGACTTTCCATCAGTGGCTCATCCCTTACCTGGCTAAACTGCCGAGACCACTACGTTAGTATGTCAGATGCTAACATAGATGTACCTTGGCTTTGCATTGCTTTTACAGCCACATGTCCATATTGAAAAAGATGAAAATGTTTTCAAGAAAGATCAAAAAGAAGGCAGAGCAGACATGATATTGCTGGGCAACAAAGCAGCTGGGTGGGAGAGGACCCTCAGGCCAACAGCCTCAGCTGCAAACAATCACAGGCAGGAATGAATGGTGTTACAAAGGGTCATCATTACCCTCAGGGATGGGGACAGCCTAAGATGATAATGAATATGTTTGGGAAGAATAATATAACCTCATCTGGTATGGATGGGTGGCATCAGCATCTAGGCTGCTGGATAGGAGAACATGTTGACATTATTTATAGCTACAATGCAGAGCTATGACAGAGATCCATTGTAAACAATGCCTTCCAAGGCAGCTGCTTTCCATTAAAACCATATAACAGAAAAGAGTGTACAAAGAGTGCCTTAGGATGGTGGCATTAAAGAGGGCTGTCATCTTAACTAAATCTGGGACTCATTTGCGTTCCTATTTTTATTTCCATTTACATTTTTCTATATCTGAGCAAACTTTCTAATTTTTTTAACCAGTAAGGTTTTTTTTTTTAAGTATGTTTCTATTTTGAGTTCTCATTACTTGAAAATGGGCCAAACTACACATTTTTCCAAAAGTGAAGAAACTTAGTATACCAAACTCTCCCCAAACCCCCAGAAAATATATTTTTCTCTATAAAGAGCTTTAATGAACAAGTCTATTAAGGAATTGCCATTCCCAGAGGAGAAGTCTTACTTTATATGAAAATAGGTTAAAAGGTCATTATCAGTTAAAAAAAAATCTGATTATAAGTGAAAAGAAGCTATTAATGTCCTGAGGGTAGAATACATTAATCATGAAACATGACCTAGATAAGTCCCCATGTACCTAGTGCCAATCTCTAGTTGTAAAACCACAGGATCTTGACATCAGAGGAAATGAGAGCCCCTAAAGTGAATAATATTGAAAAGTTCTGGTACAGAAAGAAGTTCAGGACTACGATTCTACTTCAAAATGATTTTGCAAGATTGACTTTAGAAGCCAAAGAAAAGTTTTTATAACAAAATACCTGGCAATCTCTTGTAAGCTCTGCTTTCCTGGTGGCTCCCTCCTGTCTGCTGGGAGAAGCCAGTCCTGTTGCTTTGAGTTCACCACAGGGGCTCGCGCCTGCCTCATCTGTCGGGAATTCTCTGTCTCCTTTGATTTTGTCAAGATTTTTCCAGGAAACCACAGCCTTTTCTCATTTCTATACCACTTGGCTGATCAACTTGTCTTTTCAGAACTCTCCCATTGTCTCCCCTTGCTTTCTCCCGGTCTAGGTTTCTTATCACTCCCCCATCACCTTTACAATCTACACCCACAGTTTATCTTGTTGTGCTCTTTGATAATGGCACTGGGGAGATGATCACTTCAGAATCAGTTCTGCGGTATACAAATCCATTTTTGTCTCCTGTCCACCCCCAGCCTAGTTTTCCCTCTTCCCCAAAACAGCCAAAGGCCTGAGGTCCATCACCTGCTACTTCCCTATTACAATGGCTTCTCTTCCTGAGCAAAGCCCAAAGACCTTGTTTCTCTTCATCTCTCCTCTCAGACTGGGCAGCTCAGCAGACCATCTTCAAACATGGATTCAGGTTGGAGTGTTAGAATAGCACCAAGTGAAGGTCCTAGAGTTAGGCTTCCTTCAGTCAATGCTGGGCTCTGTCACCTACTGACCATGTCACTTTCACAAGTCACTAAGCCTAGCTGAGCTGCAGTTTATTTGCCTATGAAAGGGAGAGAATAATGTTGCCTACTTTACAGGGTTATTGTGAGGTAAATGAGTTAATCCATATGGTGACTTTATATGATAAATTCTCAGTAATTGTTAATGTATTACTCCTCCTAAGTGATTTTCCCTTACACTTAATGGCAAAAAATCAAAGCACTAAGAAAAAGAGGAAAGAACTAACTGAAGTAAGACCTGTGAAATAAGACCCAACAAAACCAATTGAGGGACTTTAACTCCTCTTCACAGGGGCTTTTGATTTTCCTTGTTGAGCCATTAGTAGTTACGGCCATTAACATTACTCATACGCTGTTAAATACTGGGGAAGCCAAGTCCCTCTTGGGACTTATCGCATAGCAAGAGGTCTTGATTTTGTTTCCAAGCCTTATCCTCAGGACTCTCTCCAAAGAGTTCTCAACAGGACAAATAGTGGCTGATGCTGCCTGGGTAATCACTACTAACTCAGAACCTTCTAGAACCACACCAGCTGCAAATGATTCATCATCTACCACCCTCTTGCAGAAAACCAAGATTTGTCTTTGCGATATCTCCAACTATTTCCTCAAAACCTTAAAATCATTATCCCTGTTTTTGTTTTGTGTGTATCTATGGCCAATTATAATGGAAAATGAAAGTTTATGGTAAAACACAATCATTTAAAGTATTGATCATATCATTTTTCCCTTCACAGTAGACCAGGCCTGCTTTACCAGGAATCTAGTTACTCATCCAGTAGGTGGGTTCTTCAGGTTTGGGAGGGGCAGGAGTTTCTGCTCAGACAAAGGCAGTAGAGTGATAACAAATATTATAAGCTACTGCAGAGCCAGTAAGGAAGTGAGAAGATTCAAATGAAGTGGGATTAAGGGCGATTCTTATGCCCCAGGGGGTTAGAGGTTGGATTGTGGTTGCAGACGCACTGCAAACAGTTCAAATTTAGAGGAAAGAATTGGAGTACAAAGAGTGCAGGGACAAGTAAGCAGATGGATTCCCAGTGGCAGCTATAGGCCGAAGAATTTAAGTATCACCTTTATCACAGCACATATGTGGATCTGGCTGTTTTATAGGTAGATCCATCATGGCCCCAAACATCTCAGCTGCTTATTTCAAAATTCACTTCCACTGATCATTCAACTTGAAATTCTCACTATATAATCATTCTGATTAAAAGGTCAACCCATTCATTTAGCCAAGAATCCAGGGCACTCAGTATATACCAAGACCAATACAGGTACTGAAGGCACAGAAGTGAATCTCTGCTATCAAGTCTGTTCTTTAGTAAATTAGATTAATAAGAAAACAGACTATTATGGGGTGATCAGGGGAATGTCTGCAGCAATTTACAGAGGAGACAGCATTTAGGATGTTTTGCAAGGAATGAGGAATTCAGCTGTACAAGTTTTGGGGAAGTTGAATTTCAAGCAGAGGGGCAACTTACAAGAGCAAATGTGTGTTGGGCTTCCCTGGTGGCGCAGTGGTTGCGCTTCCCTGGTGGCGCAGTGGTTGCGCGTCCGCCTGCCGATGCAGGGGAACCCTGCGCGTCTGGAGCCTGTGCTCCGCAACGGGTGAGGCCGCAGCAGGGGGAGGCCCGCATACCACACAAAAAAAAAAAAAAAAAAAAAAAAGAGCAAATGTGTGAAAATCGTTTGAGTCATGAGAGAAAGTGTTCAGAGAATAAAATAGTTCAGCCTGACTGATCCTGGGGTGTGTGTTTATGGGTCAGGGCTGGAGTAATGCTGAGGAAGTTAAGCTTGAAAGAAAAAAGTGGGGAGAGCAAACTGTAAAGAACCCTGCCAGACACCATAAAGAGTTTGAAAGACCTTCATCTGGATTAAATCATAGAAAGTCAAGACTGCAAGCAAGGAAAACCAGAGCTATTCCAATAATTATGTATGAAATTATAAGAATCTGATATAAGGCAGAGGTTGCAGACAGAGAGGTAGGGAAGTATCAAAGTATCTTCAAGTATCAAAACACAGACTGGATATTTCACTCGTGGTATCTTGTAGGCTTTGCAAATGCTACATATACAGAATGAAACTCATTACATTTCCAACCAAAACTATTCCTTCTCCTCTTTTCTTATCCTGGTTAGTGGTTCTTTCATCCATCCACTCTCCCAGCCTAGAAACAACATTCTTCTTCGTTCCTGCCCCTCCTCTCCAGTTGGTCACCAAACACTATTGATTTTAATGGGTGGAGAGGTAAAGTGGGAAATAAAAGGGAAAATTGCTCAAGATCAACATGGAATCACAAGTGCTATATGATCTTTGATGTCGGAAGTCTGACCGAATACGAGGGATTGATGCTCCACTAAAGCCAAAAAGCCTCTGGTCACAAGAACAGTGGTGGCCCTTTAAGGCCCACCTCTCTCCCCTGCCTAGTGCTTGCATCATTTCCAAACACTCCACTGAAATCCAACAAGGCTGATGACCTTACCTCACTCTTCTGTTATTTTTTTCATCTAGCAAACTAAGCTATTTTAAAGATCCTGGATCCTTGACAAGAACAAAGTCAATATTTTGCAAAGACTTGAATAAAAACATTCTAATAAAAGCTGTATAGTAATATTTTTCAGATAGGTAGAACTTCGAGGTTAAATCTAAGGGTAGAATTGGTTTGGGAAGGGGAGAGGGAAATACAAACACTAATCAACCTCATTTAGAATCATGGGGGAGGAAGGAGGTGAAGAACAAAGAAAAATATATAAACACAAATATGAGGTAGAGAAAAAAATAAAATACAAATTATAAGAGAATACTTTTCAAAGTCTATGCAAATAAAAATAAAAACCAAGAAAAATAGAAAGGAAAATACACATTACTAAAATTGACACTAAAAATGAGAAGGAGTAGGATAAAACCCTATGTTATCCAAAAACTTCCTCACAAAAAGCACCTGTACGGATGTCGCAGGTGAATTCTAAAAAAACCATCAAGGAACAAACTCAATTGTTTAAAATTTTCCAACACAGACAGAGAGAACACAAACTGCCAATTTTTTTTTCAAAAGCCTGCATGATAGTGATACAGAAATCTGATAAATATAGAGAAAAAACCCCACAACTACAGTCTAATCCAATTCATGAATATTAATAAAAAATATTCTATATAAAGATATAAGCAAATAGAAGCCAGAATCACCGTAAAAGAATGACTTATCACTAACCATGCCAAGGATGATTCAATATTAAGACACATATAAATATAACTCACTCTATCAACAAGTCAAAAGAAAAAAGCACCCTGTATTATCAGCTATCCAGATGCTGAAATGGCATTTCATCTTTATAACCTGGAATAGATGAAGAATTTTAATTTTTAGCAAATGATAAATATATAGAAACTCCATTTTTTTTTTTTTTTGTGGTACACGGGCCTCTCACTATTGTGGCCTCAGGTGCTTACAGAGCTCATCTGTCAGAATTGGTTAATAAAGGAGACAAGGATACTTAACACCAATTTCATGATTATTCTTAGAGGTATAATCTCACAACTGCAAGTGTTAGAAGTCCTTATAAATAAGCCTTTAAAAGATATTTTGAATAATGTCTTGGGAAGATGATGAATATACACCTATAAGACAGAGTCTGATAAAATACATATATCTCATGTCAAATGCCAGCCATTCTGAATGCTAAATATATGCAAAATACTTAGAAGAGTTTTTTGGAAGATAATTAGTACCAAACATGTGTTCACTATTATTCATAATTCTCATAACCATTATTAGAAACATTTCCATATTATAAGAAAGACATTATCATCAATATTTAACACTGTTTTGAAAGTACTCAAATTAGCTAAGAGAAATAAAAGACAAAACTTGGAACAAAGTTAAACACTCACCATTTTAGAACATACAATTTCATACCTGTAAACCCCAAGAAAATCAGGCGAAAACTAATAAAAATGGTGGTAGAATCCAGTAATGTATCTGGTTATTATATTAATATATATTTCTTATTTAATATATATTTCTTCTATGACAACAATGTGCAATTATAAAATAAGAAAAAACTCATTTTCAGTATATACAAAAGGATAAAACATGTGGATGTGAAATTTGTAAGAGATGTCCCCTTTATAGATGAAGAAAACTTTGAAACATTGACGATAAATATACAGAATGGTGAATAAATAAAAAGATACACCTTACTCTTGGGTTAAAAGACTCAAGTTGTAAAGTTGTTAAGATGTTCTCATTAGCTTTGAAGTTGAACAAGTGGACTCTTAAGATCATATATAATCAAAGTTTTCCATTAAAAAAAAAAGGATCATGGGAGGGGACTAGCCTCACCAAATAATAAAACATTACAAACATATCACAAATGGAATGGTTGGTACCAGTGTCTGCATAAAGAGTCTGAAAGAGCAGAGTAGAGCGTTCAGAAATAGGTCTAAATACATAAGGAACTCATGGTATAATAAATTTGGCATTTCAAATGAATTCATGATTTTCTTATAAGATTATATTATACTACATACTTTTTTACTAGTGAAAATTCCAAATAGATCAAAGATTTAAATCTGTATTTTTATAGTAAAAGTACAGTAAAACTGCAAAGTATTAGGCCCATTGTGTTGTATGATATCCAGATATATGTATACTTTTCAAGATAGAGTGCCAAGGTCTCAGCCACTAGCTGCTCCTAAGGAAAACCTCCCTGTGATTGCTGCAGTAGGCATTGATTTGCAATGGTCCAAGTCTCCTTATTCCACTACTCAGAACCATGGCTTCCAGCAACAGTTTCTTTTTTTTTTTTCTTCTGAGTTACATTTCACTCAGAAGAGGAAGTAGTATAAACAATAGAATAAGTTTCCTAAAAGCAGAGACAATGATCTTCCTAGTTCTTGGAACTTAGCGAGTGTTCGTTGTTCGTGGGTCTGAGCCCCAATCCCACCCTCATGCTTCAGGACCCTCTCTAGACCTTTGCCCATCCATCCTCTCTTCCATACTTCCTTCCCATGCACTGTCCTCATCTTCTTATCTTTGCTTGGAAAAGTTGACTTCACCGATTCAGATCCCTGTTTTCTATTCTTGAAACGCCCCCTAGAAGCACCTCTTGAATTGACAGTGTTCTATGCAATGTGTTCTTTTTTCAAATAAATTTCAAGGCACTAAATGTTCTGAAAGTGTTTTTAACTACACAAGAAAGATGTAATTCTAAAACATCGGTTTGAGAAAGCAAACATTAGGAATTGACAAGTCTCTCTGTTTAGGGCCAGTTATAAAATGTTAAAATATGATTGATCAGCACAGTTGTAAAACACATGCACACAGAAGGACTAAAACTAGAAGAAAATATGAACATAGCAACACAGTTATGTTAGCACAGTAGAAGGATGGTTAAGTTTCTTCCTTTTAATTTTTTAGTATTTTGTAGCATAAATAGAAATATAAATGTTTCCATTTTAAAATATCCTCATAAACAAATAAAACAATCAAAGAAAAGTTAAGGAAATCAGTGGTCTCTTACACCATCCTCAAAAGGTGTTACGATTATATTTCCTTTCTGTCTTTTCTTTACCAATTTATTTCCTGACATATACATTGCATAAAGCATAGTGTTCTGTAAACTGCTTTGTTAAGTTAGCTTTAGATATTAAGCATTCCACATCACTTAAAATCCTTAAGAATATTTTATTGGCTACATAATAATCCAAAGAAAGACTATATCATAATTCTGTTTACTTATTCCAGAGTTAGACATTTAGAGGTTATAACAGCAAAAGATTTTAAACAAATGGAATAGCAATAATAGCATTTCCGACCATTTACTTAGATAATTCTACATGCAAAAATCTCCTCGTTCAAACTTTTAAGATTTTCTACCTGGATATTTATTAGAAAGTCAGTTGATCAACATTAACCATGCACAATCAAACACAATTCTCACCTTGGTATTCCTTCTTCACAGGCATGATAGAAGTAGACCATTTTAGTTAAGTCTTCAAAGACTGATAGATGAGAGTTTCAAGAGACTAGTTCACTGGCTTATTCCTAAAAACTTTGATTCTCACATTTTAACTCAATCTCTGAGACCTTAGGTGAAAACCTAAATAAGAAAATCTACACTTGAAAAGAACATACAAAAATCCCTCATAAGGCCCTCAATTCTCCTAAAGTTAAGGACTTATCAAACCCTTTCTAAACTTAATGTAGACCAGAATCACCTGGGGGACTTGTTAAACACAGACAGCTGCACACCACCTCCAGCGTTTCAGTAGGTCGGGCAGGATCCCTACAACTTGCATGACTACCAACTCCCCAGCGGCTGATCTGGGGCCTACACTTTAACAATCATTGCACTGAATTCTTATGTTAAGTGCTTGTTACGTCCCAAGTACTGACCCAGGTGCACAGAGACGACAGTAAACAGACAGGCACGGTTTCTGCTCTCATGAAGCTTATCTTCTAATAAACGGACATCAGGCAACAAGCAAGTATGCAAATGAGAAGAATTTTCTGGCAGTGCTGTGTTAAATCCACTTAGAAATTCTCTAGGGTGAGAACTGGCCTCTCCAAAGACAGAGTGCTCGTACCTATTCTTCACCTGTGTCCTTTTTCTCTGGCTGCTATAGGGTTGAATCCAGCAAAACCAATCAAACTACCTGTTTATGTTTTAGCAAATCCCTTCTCAAACTAGGCAAAAAGACCCCCCCTAGGCAGGCTGTTAGAGAACAAAGGGAAGAATATATTTGCTGTTCACAGTTCTGGAAAGCGCTTTTGTATCAGAAAAACTGAATTCTCACTGCCACTCCTACTCAAGGCCTAATTATACCTAAAAAGACTATATCGATGAATAAAATGAAGTTATACATGGAAGTTATATATACAAAACCACCTGACTTAGCAGAATCAATGGAAATGCTACCAATAACTCTTATGCTAAATCTGCTTCCAACAAAATGGAAATAAAATACTCAAATGTAATTAAATGCCATGTTATCTATTTGACATTTACAAAATGCCTTCTTCTCAAATCCCTTTGCTGTTAGGTATTAAAAGACATTAGATAACAGAGATCATGCCCATCCCACATATCCTGCCCCCATAGATCACTACAGGATTGCCTTAAAGATCTCCTCTAAGGGAGGCCAAATGCCCTGTTCCCTTCTGCATCTACAGGCAGCATTAAAGTAAGACTTGATAAATGGACTTTGGTATAAATAACTAAATGAGCTTCTTCACATTTACTTGCGGCTTGCCATTGCTTTAGGCCCTAAGAGCCTAAGAGCTTGCCGTTTCAGAGTTCTTCAACTTCAGAGCTGGCTTTCAAACATGCTTTAAACACCATTCAGAGTAAAATACACATTTTTACACAGTGAACAAGTATACCCAAATATGTACACATCTCAAACAAAATTTTGCAGAATAATCTTCACTCCCACTACACACAAAGCATGATGACATTTTCATTCCATTTCCTTTAATGCCAGTACAAGCCACTAAATTTATTTCACAACCTAATGGGTCATGGCCCATGGTTTGAAAATCTCTGTTATAGGATATCTATAAAATCCTACAAATCCATGCAAAACAATCCCTCAAAAGAAATAAGTTATGTTATTCTTACCTCAAGTTTTCAGAGACAGAAGGGGAAGAGAAAAACTGCACCATTTTGGTGATGCAGCTCAGGGTCCAAGAACCACCCCTTCTTCGCCACTCCAGGAAGTGCGTTTAAGTACCTAATCTGTGCCAGGTGCATAATTTCCACCTGTGTCTGTCTTTCTTTAGTGGAAACAGAAAAACGTCAGCCAATTTCATGATCCAGATCAAGTCTGACCAATAGAACTTTCAGCAAGGATAGAAATGTTCCATTTCTGTGCTGTCCAAGACAGTAGCCATTAGCCTCAAGTGACTACTGATCACTTAAAATGTGCCTAGTGTGACTGAGAAGCTGGATTTTTTATTTTATTTAATTTACTTTTACATAGACACCTGAGTGTAGTGGCTCCCATAGAGGACGGAACAGATACAGATTCTACTTAAAATATGCACCACATCTCTACAGTGAAGATTTTTGCCAGACAAATTAATATTGAACTTTCTGCCCTCCTAGAAACCTAGTAACCTGAAAATGTTGTTTCCCTAGGATTCTAATTCATTTTACTCAGGACTGCTCCAACAGGCAGGAATTGTAGAGATTTCTTCCGTGATCAAAGGACATGCCTTTTGTACCAATTTGTTCTACACAGTGTGCAGATTTAGCTAAATCATGGGAAGGTCTTGACCCTTTTGGTATGTGTCCCTGCCCACAGAGGTTCACATTCTCTCCCTGACGCTCACACTAGCTGATTGCCTGGGGCATTTAATTTATCTCCACCTGTGACCCTCCTACCAGCGAGAGGTCAAAGAAAACAGCCCTGCTGTGAGAGCTGATCCACAAGCATTACCGTTCACCTTGTTTGCTCCTTTTAGCAACTTGAACAGTATACACAAGCTACAGAATGGTAATGTTCAACAAAGACATGTCCTCCCTGGAATTTCTACCAGGGAGATTTCCCTTTGATCTCTTAATAGTGACATGTGCTCTGGTGTCAGCTTTTATAAATGGCTTTGACAGCTGGAGCTCTGATCTGAAGGTGGCCAGGCATGTTTGCACCATGACTTAACCCTCCACTAGCTGGCACAGCATTGGACGTCCAGTAGCCCTTTGCATTTCATGGCAAGTGCAGGAACTGTGCTTTTCAAAGGAGTGTCCCAACCTCCTCTACTCCCTAGGTTTCCACTGGGAGCCATGATCTAAGAGGACAAGACAATGTATGATTTAATTTAACTCTAGAGCAAGCCATGCATGTTGATCAAGTCTGGTGTAAGACAAAGTTTTAAGCAAATGAAGCTCGTCTACCACTACACTCATCTCCTCTGCTGTCACCCCCAGTCCCATTAAATGTTGGTCTCCAAGTCCCCAGTCACTTCCTACCACCCACATTCTTGTCTGAGATACAACAGCCCAGGCGTAACACCCTAGCTTCAATGGGCGGCTCACCATTTAGAAACCATCCCCAATTTCTTGTTCTCAAAACTTACCTACTCCAGGTGCAATATTTAGGACCTTGATAGATAAAGTGTTCTAATAAAGAGCATGCCCAAGCGAGAGTCTAAAAAAATAAGCATGAACTGAGCTACAATGGCCTTATAGAAATAATGCCTTAACTCATTTTATTATTAAAATTTCATGCCTTATAGCAGAAGATATTTCTTGACTGGCAAACATTTTGGAACTCTTCGATGATATAGAAAGAGACTTCTTATGTCTATAGCTACAGGGATATCAGTAATACATCAAAATTCACTGCCTCAAAAATCCAAATAATTGATATATCTCTGCTATGGAGTAAATAGTAACTCTTCAGGGTAACGTTGCATGAACTCTCTTGGGTTTCCAAAGTGTTGTTATAAATTTATCTGATCCAAGTCAGAAGGATGTTTTGGGTAAGAAATTTCCAAAACTTTGCCTTGTTGCATCCTGTACCCCATTACCATTAATCCAGTCAGACTCAGTGTCCTGAAAATATTATACAAAGTATAGCACCAAATCATTCAGTTCACCTTTTGAGAAGGTGACAATCTATTTAAAGGTAGAAAGGAGAGTAAACAGTAAAACCAGTCCTATCAGAAGTCTTAACACACAGACCATCTCAACCTGAGCAACATGCGTAATAGACTATGACTGAACTTGGACTTTCAGATGGTGAAAATCAAGGATGTTCTCTAAAGTGTATTAACTGGTTGCAAGCTTCATAAGGGTTACCTGTACCACTGAGAAAGGAGAGGAAAGACTGTCCACATACTTAATACTATATTTCTTTTTTTAGATCTGTAAGTCCCAGGCATCACTTCTCAAAAGCACGTTTCTGGGGATACACCCTACTTGCCACTCTGCTAAGGGACTTCCCTGCAAAAGACCTTCCCCACCATGAATTCATCAAAACCAGAACTTGTAAGCAACATCAGTGACATGAAAATGCAAGAATTTGCTTTGTCTGTCACCTCGAAGAATTTTCAATACATTTTTTACTTTCTTTAACTTGATTCAGTTCAGAGTACTCTACAGTCTCTTCAGGTCCTGGGCACACATGAGCACGTATCAACACTTGGATGTCTAACAGGCTCCCAAGTTAACATGTTCAAGCCTGAGCCCTGATCCTACACGTCACAAACCTGCTCTTCCCAGGCATCCCCATTGCAGGCTATGGCAAGATGAGTCTCTCAAAGGCAGAATTAATCCTAGACTCCTCTTTTCAGCTCATACCCCACATCCAATTCAGCAGCAAAACCTGTTTTCTCTACCTTCAAATTATATGCAGAATTTGACCACGACTCACCACCTCCACCACTACCACCTTGGCCCAATCCACCATCACCTCTCGCCTGATTATTGTATAGCCTGTGTAACCCACCTGCTTCCTCTCTTGACCCCCTATTTTCAATGCAACAGCCAGAGTGATTCTATTACAACATAGATCAGATGATGCTCTCACAAGGTTTTGCATTAACTTCCATCACTCAGAACAAAAGGAAAGATTCTTCCAGTCATCTCTGTGAGCCTACCTTGTCTGCCTCTTGCCCCTACTTCTCAGACCTCCTCCCCTGTGATCCTGCCCCCAGGCTACCACAATGGCCTCCTTGCCATTCCTGGAGCGTTTACACTTGAGCGTTTACACTTGCTGTTCTCTACCTCTCATCCTCTCCCTCCAAGTCGGCGGCTCATCTCTCACCTTCTTCACCTGGGAATGTTTGCAAATGTCACATTTTTAGTGAGGCCTTCCCTGAACTTCCAGTTTAAAATTGCAGCCAACCCCCCGCCCCAGCCTCACACACACACACAGGTCACAGACACACACACACACACACACACACACACTCTCTCACTTCCTTTCTCCCATTCATGCTTATGTGGAGCACACATACATATATTGTATTTTAGTAGTCTTATCTTCTTTACTGTATTTCTTCCCTATGTGAATATAAGTTCCGTGAAGATAGGAGTTTTTGTGTGAGCTATTCCTTTGTTGAATCCCCAGCTTCTAAAACAACACCAGGCACATAACAGGTGCTCAATAAGTACTTGGTGAGCTGGAAACACACTGATATGTATGCAGCTTTTGTGAGCTTGTGGCCCCCTGCTATATTCTTTTAGGACCTCCGCTTTCCTCTTCTTCTATCCGGGGGTCCTGGCAGGTATATGATGTGAGCACGTCCTTGCCACAGCTGCCCACCTCCCCTGCTCTGCTCCAGTGTCTCCTTCATCGCCACAAGAGGGCCAATGCCTGTGCCACTGCTGCCACCTCCATGCTCCTCACTGTGCCAGCTCCCAAGGCCTGCCTGCAGCTGATGTCCAGTTTCTGGTCACTACTGCGGGCCTGGGCCACTGCTGCCACCATCCCCCCTGGCATGAAGGCCCTGCCCTCCCCTTAATTCTCCTGACCCAAGCATGACCACAAGCCTTTCCCCCAATTCCTTGGGGCAACTTCTTTACTTGCTAGTGTAATCCTGAGCGAATGATTGAGCTTATCTACTCCTCAGTATTCTCACCTGTAAATGCAAATAATACCGATCTCATTGAATGGCTAGAAGACTGGAACTAATATAGTCAAAGCATTGAACAGCACTGTCTGCTGGAGAAGTGCTCGATAAGTATTAGCTATTACCATGATAATGACCTTGATTGGCCCAAATGTGGCGATCACAATTATTATCGTTCTTTAGAACAGCTCTTCTGGGAACCCACAGGCCCTAACCCGTGATCCAGGCTCCTCTTGGGGCCAACTTCCTGATGGACTCCCACGCTGTCCTGGGTAGCAGCCCCACCCTCTCCTATGCAGGAGCACCCTGAGTTGTATCTGGGCATGGATGAGTCCAAGCACAAAAGAGTGACCCACGGGAAGCGGCTGCATAGCACAGGGAGATCAGCTCGGTGCTTTGCAACCGCCTAGACGGGTGGGATAGGGAAGGTGGGAGGGAGACCCAAGAGGGAGGGGAGATGGGGATATATGTATGCATATAGCTGACTCACTTTGTTATACAGAAGAAACTAACACAACACTGTAAAGCAATTATACTCCAATAAAGATGTTTAAAAAAAAAAAAATAAAGAGTGACCCATGGAAAAGCAGGAATGTCCCTTCCTCTGAATCTAAGCTCTGCCTTCCTTTGGGACATTGATACCTCCCCAAATGAGCACCAGGATAAACATCCACACCTTTTAAGGGCAGCCCTGTGCCCAAACCACAACAGTGTTATCTATCTAATCACAACGCATTAACCAATATCAGTAGCAGGGACTCATTTCCCTCAGCCACCCTTTCCTTAAAAAACTGGACAAATTGCTTAAATTCTGGGTTCCTGATTTTCTCAACTATAAAAGTAGACACATTGTATCTGCCTCATAAGTTTGTTGTGTGGATTAAATGAGTTAAAACATATCAAGTGCTTAGAACATTGCCTGGCACACGGTAAAAACTTTAAAAGATTAGCTATTACTATTCTCCCACAGCAATAGTATAAAGACAGTCTTTCTCTTCAAGCATTCAGTCCATCATAAGCGTTGCCTGGTTTATCTCTTCAGTGCCTCTTCAAAATTGGAAATCCTGAGGGCTAGAACTAATTTGTCTTCACATTTCTATTTTCGGTGCATAGTAGAAGGGCTAGCACAAAGTAGACTTTCAATGTATTTTTATTGAGTAAATAAATGAATGGATACATGCATTCACGAATGGATGATTTCCTTATTCAGGGTCACACTAAAGCCCAGGTTACTGAAGAAAGATAATCCTTGCAAGCAAGAAATAGTAAAGAAAATAAGGAGAGAAAAAAGCATCTCAAAGAATCAGGCTCTTCCTTGAGGAGGTGGCAGAGTATTCTGACTAATGATGGATTGGGGCCCCTGGGACGCATCCATCACTTCTAATCCTGGACTCTGCTGGAGGAAATGAGCACCGCATGCATAAATTAGTGAAAGGCATAATAGTGATTCGTGTTCCTTTTGCAATTTCCTCTTCTGCACAGCCGCTTATTCAGATTGAACAAGATGTCAATGTTACATCAGGAACCAAGTGACATGTGGAAATTGATCAAAATAAAGCCTTATCCTGGATTTGGTTATTTTCTAACTAACGTCTTCCCCCAAGGAAAAGACTCCATGAAAGAGGGAATTGTTCTTTTAATTCTGAAATTACAAAAGCCAACCTAAGCAGGCCCTAGCCCGTGATCCAGCCTCCTCTTAGGGCCAACTTCCTGATGAACTCCAGGCTGCCTTGGGTAGCAGCCCCACCCTCTCCTATGCAGGAGCACCCTGAGTTGCATATATGTGGCGAGCATTGCCCTCTGAGGAATGCACCATTAAGACCCTCATAAGCCTCAGGGCCCGATTGTACTCTCCTTGGTATGCATCCTGGACTTTATGGTATGAATGTAAAAAAGGAGATGGCCTTTGGCCAGATCGCTCCAGGGACCTGCTCAGTTACTGAGAGTCCCTGGTTGTTCCCTAAAGCTAGGATAAGCAACCCTGGAGGGGAAGTTGGTGCCTTTGTGGAATAAGCAATTAACCCGTCTCTCGCCTGCGAGCAGCAGGGTGTTCGACAGGATGTTCGCCCCGGCAGCCCTCGAGACAGTGGCATTCCTTTCTTTTAGGGCACAATGACTATGCAAAAATAAAGAGTGACCCATGGAAAAGCAGGAATGTCCCTTCCTCTGAATCTAAGCTCTGCCTTCCTTTGGGACATTGATACCTCCCCAAATGAGCACCAGGATAAACATCCACACCTTTTAAGGGCAGCCCTGTGCCCAAACCACAACAGTGTTATCTATCTAATCACAACGCATTAACCAATATCAGTAGCAGGGACTCATTTCCCTCAGCCACCCTTTCCTTAAAAAACTGGACAAATTGCTTAAATTCTGGGTTCCTGATTTTCTCAACTATAAAAGTAGACACATTGTATCTGCCTCATAAGTTTGTTGTATGGATTAAATGAGTTAAAACATATCAAGTGCTTAGAACATTGCCTGGCACACGGTAAAAACTTTAAAAGATTAGCTATTACTATTCTCCCACAGCAATAGTATAAAGACAGTCTTTCTCTTCAAGCATTCAGTCCATCATAAGCGTTGCCTGGTTTATCTCTTCAGTGCCTCTTCAAAATTGGAAATCCTGAGGGCTAGAACTAATTTGTCTTCACATTTCTATTTTCGGTGCATAGTAGAAGGGCTAGCACAAAGTAGACTTTCAATGTATTTTTATTGAGTAAATAAATGAATGGATACATGCATTCACGAATGGATGATTTCCTTATTCAGGGTCACACTAAAGCCCAGGTTACTGAAGAAAGATAATCCTTGCAAGCAAGAAATAGTAAAGAAAATAAGGAGAGAAAAAAGCATCTCAAAGAATCAGGCTCTTCCTTGAGGAGGTGGCAGAGTATTCTGACTAATGATGGATTGGGGCCCCTGGGACGCATCCATCACTTCTAATCCTGGACTCTGCTGGAGGAAATGAGCACCGCATGCATAAATTAGTGAAAGGCATAATAGTGATTCGTGTTCCTTTTGCAATTTCCTCTTCTGCACAGCCGCTTATTCAGATTGAACAAGATGTCAATGTTACATCAGGAACCAAGTGACATGTGGAAATTGATCAAAATAAAGCCTTATCCTGGATTTGGTTATTTTCTAACTAACGTCTTCCCCCAAGGAAAAGACTCCATGAAAGAGGGAATTGTTCTTTTAATTCTGAAATTACAAAAGCCAACCTAAGCAGGCCCTAGCCCGTGATCCAGCCTCCTCTTAGGGCCAACTTCCTGATGAACTCCAGGCTGCCTTGGGTAGCAGCCCCACCCTCTCCTATGCAGGAGCACCCTGAGTTGCATATATGTGGCGAGCATTGCCCTCTGAGGAATGCACCATTAAGACCCTCATAAGCCTCAGGGCCCGATTGTACTCTCCTTGGTATGCATCCTGGACTTTATGGTATGAATGTAAAAAAGGAGACGGCCTTTGGCCAGATCGCTCCAGGGACCTGCTCAGTTACTGAGAGTCCCTGGTTGTTCCCTAAAGCTAGGATAAGCAACCCTGGAGGGGAAGTTGGTGCCTTTGTGGAATAAGCAATTAACGCGTCTCTCGCCTGCGAGCAGCAGGGTGTTCGACAGGATGTTCGCCCCGGGAGCCCTCGAGACAGTGGCATTCCTTTCTTTTAGGGCACAATGACTATGCAAAGTCCCTGCAGATATGGTGGCGACTAAGCCGAGATAAAAGACCAGTTCTACAGAACAATGTTTATACAAGGTTTCTGCTTTAGGGCACAATGTCTGTTAAGAGTCCCTGCTTTAGGGGTATATATATGACTATGCTTTGTTATTAAACTTGCCTTGCAACCATCAGTTGTTTGTGCCCTTCTGATCCCATACCTTGGTGCTCTCAGTTCCCTACCCCCTCTCGTCGATTGTTGCTGCACTTTGAGGACCCGCCGCGGCTGGTGGCACATATACATATGATATGTATATATATATATATAATAATTTAAAAACCAGGAGAAAGAAAAGAAAATAGACAGAGAGAACCTAAGCAGACTTCCTACAATTTACATGAACAACTGAGCAGTGACAGAGGTATTAGAGACCACAGCCTTGGGAGCAGGAAACCCAAATCCTTTGGGTAGAAATTTTTCCTTGCTGCTGTGAGGAAGTATTGAGTTAAGCAATGGGCACTTTGGGTTACTAGACAGATCACTAGCAAAGATCACTAAGAAACTGAGCCCAATGTAGCCAAACAAATACAAGCAGTTTCATATAAGGATTTTAACTTGATACTCTCAACTAATCCACAGTATGGAAGTTAAAATTATTTTCACTTTACAGATAAAACTGAGAAACACAAAGTGACTTTCTCAAGATCAGGCCACCAATAGACAGTGGGGGTCGGCCTTGGCACTCAGGCCTTCTTCCCTAAGGCTTCAGTCTCTCTTCTCTGTCATGTGTCCTGCACGTTTAAACCATGTTTAAAGTGACAGAAACTCATATATGAAATGTACTTCAATCTTCAATCAGTAAACATAAAAGAAGGAAAAGACGGAATTAAAGGTAACTGACGGAATATAATACAGAAAACGTCTGCTGGCACCAGGAACCACATTAAACTCCTTTAGTTATTATTATTTTTGGAAAGGACAGAGAATACTATCTCAACAACTTTGGAGACAGTGATTCTAACCACCTTGGCTGCCGTGAACTGAAGCAACACTAATTCAAGAAGCTGTGAGAACAAGGTTTTAGAAAAAAACCACATGTGATGTACTGAAAGCCTGCGTTATGATAAATATATCAATCTAATATGAGAAAAGTGGTGAAAGTAGTCATTCTAGATTGAAGAAAACCAAGTATTCGGGAAACTGAACACATATTTATGTAAATTTAAGTGGTTTAGGTAGATAGTTGAAATTAAAAGACTCAAGTAGAATGTGAATATGGATTATTATCATATTCATAGAATTTAATATTCTGTAAAACATTTCACAATAGTGCTGATGGTCTTCTTTAAAACTTTCCCCACATTGGCTGGTATTTCCTAATGTTGTCTGAGAAAACCAATGTTTACATTAGGTTAAAACACAGATTAGGAATTTGTTTTTTCTGAGCTGGCTCAACTTTGAGAAGAGAAAATGGAAAAGCAAACAAAATCTTTAAAAGCCTGACACAGAAGGCCTAGACTCAGACAGCCAGAGTGGGAACAGACTTTTGCTCCGCCTGGAATCCCAGTTCTATCGCCCTCATCAAACAAGTGGGCAAATTGTCCACACCTTTGTTTACTTCCTGAGCTGGACTGCCCAGAAAATACTTTGCATTTTTTTCTCTGTTTAGAAAATCCCATGTTCCCAGGAGGCCAATTAAGAAAAGCCAGGCTGGGATGCATACAGAACAAGAACAAGAAAGCATAACCCCCAGAGCATCATTTCCGGCCCTCCCTGCCCTATTGCGATAGAATGGTCCTTGTACCTCTTTCTAACATCTCAGTCACTTTCCCTTCCTTTGCACTTTACATGGATGGACTCTTTTCATTGTACCTCCATGAGGTAGGTGCTATTATCACACCCATTTTGAAGTTAAATAAATAGAGACTCAGAGAGTTTGATCATCTTGACCAAAGTCATAAAGCTAGTGAATAACAGAGCTGAAATTTTTTTTTTTTTTTTTTTGTGGTATGCGGGCCTCCCTCTGTTGTGGCCT
>NC_041221.1:112420327-112425350 GCF_002837175.3 Physeter macrocephalus
GGCCATGGCTCACGGGCCCAGCCGCTCCGCGGCATGTGGGATCTTCCCGGACCGGGGCACGAACCCGTGTCCCCTGCATCGGCAGGCGGATTCTCAACCACTGCGCCACCAGGGAAGCCCCATTGGGAAGCTTTGATGTCAGGGACCTGGGGGAGGCTAGGATGTCATCTTGGAGGAGCGGGGATGTTGCTTCAGCACCATGATCTCTCTGCCTCACCTGGTCGCCTTCCAGCTTAGCCAAGTTGCATCATGCAACAACAATAAGGAGAACGAATCTCATCTCAAGGGTGTGCAAGGCCCTGGGGCAAAGAGGTAAGAATGTAGAAACAATTCCTTATAAAACTTAGGTCTGTCTGTAGAGGTGCTCATTCACCCTCCTACTGCATATGTCACTTCACCATTCATCCAACTGGTGTTTACTGAGCACCAAATAACTACAGGGACTGTGGAAGAGACAGTATGTGACAGATACTGCTGATTGCTTACCCAACAGCCGTTCCTTCCAACTTCCTAGCCTAGAGAACACTAATTTTGTTTAAGTATCCAACCCCCAAGGAAGGTAGCCCTTTCTCCATTCCAGCTGATTAGTTTAAGTCAAGAGCCAGCAAACAATGGCTCGCAAGTCAAATCCAGCTCATTGGCTGTTTCTGTATATAAAAATGTACTACAACCATGTTATCATTTACATATCATCTATGAGTGTTTTTGTGCTACAACTGCAGAACTGAGTAGTTGCAACAGAAAACATATGGCCTGCAAAACTATAATATTTGCCACCTGACCCTTTACAGAAAAATTTTGCTAAATGCTGGTCTAAGCCAATTAGTAATACGGTTCCCTTTGCCAGAGTTTGGTTTAGTTTACAGGTGCACAAGTGTTGACCCAGTGTTGATAAATGACACTTAAGGAAAAGTCTGCTGAGGGCAATTGGGAAAAAAAGAGTTTCCTTTTCTTCCTCTGGATGCAACTCCTAGAATGATGGCAGCCATCTTGCATTTATGAGGGAGGCCAGTCTAAGGACCAAGTTGACATTCTGGGGATAGCAGAGCAAAAATGCAGAAATAACCTGAGTCTTTGATGTCTTTGAGCTGTTGAACTAGCCAACCCTGGAACCAGATACCTCAGTCCCTGTCATGTGAGATAATGTGTCCTCATTATTTAAGCCAGATAAGGTAGGATCTCCCCTTGATGAGTCAACCTCTAAGTTTAAGAAATGACCTTCTTTTACCCTGGTAACATTCTTTGCTCTAATATCTACTTTGTCTGATATTAATATAACCACTTCAGCTTTCTTTGGTTAGTGTTAGAACAGAAATCTTTTTCCATTATTTACTTTAAGCTATTTGTGTCCATATATTGCAATGTGCTTCTTGCAGGCAGGATATGGTTCCATCTTACTTTTTTATATAATATGGCAATATTTTCTTCTTCATTATATTATTTAGACCATTTACATTTAATGTGATCACTGATATGGTTAAGTTTGAATCTATCATCTTGCTATTTGTTTTTCATTTGTTTCATCTGTGCTTTGTTTCCTTTTCCTCTTTTTCTGATTCTTGTAATTAAATATTTTATGATTCTACAATAGCTCCTTTACTTGGCTAATTTTAGTGGTTGCTTTAGGGTTTGTAGAACGTACCTTCCAGTGATCTTGTACAACTTCATGTATGGTATATGAACCTTTTAACAATATACTTGTATTGTCCCCCTGACAATAAGATATGCAGTCATTTTTAAATGTTATGGAGAGATATTTAATGATGTAGAAATACATTCTCTATATATTAAGGAAAAAATGACAGAATGTATATAATGTAATCCCTATTTTATTTTTTAAATGTAATGAATATACTGATAACATCTAGACACCAGATAGATAGAATAAAGAGTAAAAGATTATACACTTTACAGTTAACTGGTTTTTTCCATGCAATCAAACAACAGACTTTCTTCTTCCATTTGCTTATTTGTATTGGTTTTATTTTCTATAATAAATATGTATTATTTTCACAACTTGCAAAACTCTTAGCTATTATTTAAGGGCCAACCTTCAAGCAGTCTCCTTTTTGGATATCAGAGCAATCATTTATCATTTATGTCACCTAGGAGCTCATATCATACACATCTCTGTGTGTGTCTCTATTTCTTCTTCATGATCCTCAGCTACTTGATGTCATGGAGCATGTCCTAAAGAGCCATGAGCCCTCCAGCATCACACGGGCTGGGTGCTCACTAACATGAACCCTATCAGAATGGATGTTAGGCAGCAGTAAAGAGCACAAAGTCTGCAGATAAAAAAGACAAAGCTAATGGCTGATGCAAGTGTTATATTTAGTTTACTCTTTGGTTTTCAAACCTACTTCTTTAGTTCTCCCACTACCTCTGGGAAATTTTTTCTATTTATTCTATCTTTTAAATTTTAATTTATTCTACCTTTTTAAACTTAAAATATTATTCCTACTGTAGGAAAATATCATGGCCAACATTTCAGTTCTCCTTTTCCAAAGGAAAAAAATCATGGAATATTTAAGAATCATTTGATATGTTAAAACGTTGCTGACCTATAACATTGGCGACATATTTTGTAGCTGATATCACCGTAAACTCTCTCACAGGAAGGTGATTTCCACTCCTGCAAAAACACACTTACAGCCCCACTGCTTGGCAGATTAAAGGGACATGAAGAGCTGAATCAGCCTGATAGACTTTCCCTGGGAGAATAATTACTAACTGACACGCAGCCTACAGAATAAACAACAGGGGTGGAAACTATTATTTACATGGGACCTACTCTCAGGAGAAACAGAATTAAACATGGTGTTCTAGAGTTCTGTTCCTGACGGGATCCAGAGCTAACACCTGCCAAGACATATACAAACTCAAATCAAAATCTGAGGATAAAGTTGCCCATCATGGAGCTTTCTACCTGAAGGACCTGCTGTCCAGAATTGTTTTTTCCAAAATACTTGAAAATGTTACAAGTTACATCTTCCCTACTTCTCTTCATACTTTTCCATGACATACTTCAAAAATGAGAAACAGAACCCTTATTTCCACTTCAGATGGACACAGTTTACTTCTAACAAGATTGTTCACAATGATGAAAGATGTACCTCCCTGCCTCTGCCTGGAACTCTACCTGCATAACCAGTAAGGTTTTCAGCCAGGGTTCTCAAATTTTACTGAAGATGAGATTTACCTGGGGAGCTGTATTAGTTATTTAATGCTGTGAAACAAATTACTTCAAAACTCAGTGGCTTAAGGGACAAGAATTCAGAAGAAGTTTGGCTGGCAGTTCTGACTCAGAGTCTCTCAAAGGGTTGTAGGCAGATGTCTGCTGGGGCTGCTGTCACTGGAAGGCCAGACTGGGGACAAAGGTCCTGCTTCCAAGGTGGCTCACTCACAGGGCTGGCAAATTAGAGCTGGCTGTTGTTGGAAAGCCTTGGTTCCTCTCCATGTGGGCCTCTCCATAGGGCTGTTGGGTATCCTCACAGCATGGGGGCTAGCCACCCCAAGAGCGAGCAACAGGAGACCAAGCAGAAGCTGCAATGCCTTTTACAACCTGCCCTAAGAAGTCACACGCTGTCCATTCTGCTGTATTCTTTTCATCATGTGGGTCAGCCAGACCCAATGTGGGAGATCTCACAAAGGCATGAATACCAGGTGACATGAGGCTCATGAGGACAGACAATCTTGGAAGCCACCTACCACAGTCCACCCTCTAGTCCCCAATCCTGAGCCAGATGCTGTAATGGGATGAGGCTTGGGGGTCTCAGGGGAGAGGATGCATGTATTCTACACATGAAGAAATATGAATTGTTGTGGCCATCGAGTGCCCTGAACAGAGTAGTCTCCAAAGATGGCCACATCTATATATTTATCCCACCCCACAGGCTCTTTTTACTGAATGAAAAGGAAGTGAGGTCTATGTTTTGTTCCTTGAATTGAGGGAAGAGAGAGGGGAGGAAGTCACTGCCCCAATCAGTGGGGAAGCGTATATGGTCAAAGTAATACTACGTAAATTTCTGAGGCTAGGACATACTAAGGATACAGCTTCTGCTGTATTTCCTCTCCCCTTCTCTGAGGATAATAGTCCTTGAGACAGAGACACCATATTGTGAGGAAGCCCAGGCCACACAGAGAGGTCATGTGTGGGTGTCCTTGCTGACAGTTCCTTTTAGGTGTTCAGCTGACAACCAGCATCAACTACCTGTGAGCGAAGAGCCTTCAGTGCTTCCTGTCCCAAACTGAGTCTTCCAGCTGAGTCCCCAGACATCATGAAGAAGAGACTAGCCACCTGCACTGTGCCCCATCTGAGAAACTGACCCACAAAAATCATAAGAGATAATATCTGATAATGGTTGTTTTAAGCCATGAAGTTGTGAGGGATTTTGAGGTAATAGTTAACTAATGTAGTAAATTTAAATATACTTGTTACAGCTACAAATCTCCAGCCCTGACTCCAGACCCACTGAATGAGATTTCCTAAGCTAGAAGAAGCCTGGGAAACTGTTGATTTATGAAGTGTCTCAGTTGATTCTTTTTTTTTTTTTAACATCTTTATTGGAGTATAACTGTTTTACAGTGCTGTGTTAGTCAGTTGATTCTTATCATCAGGGATAGTGGGGAAATTCTGATGGAGTATCTTCCATCACAAGTCTCAATGGAAAATCTACTCGGTTTTTTTTTTTTTTTTTTACATCTTTATTGGAGTATAATTGCTTTACAATGGTGTTTTTCTGCTTTATAACAAAGTGAATCTGTTATACATATACACATGTTCCCATATCTCTTCCCTCTTGCGTCTCCCTCCCTCCCACCCTCCCTATCCCACCCCTCTAGGTGGTCACAAAGCACTGAGCTGATCTCCCTGTGCTATGCGGCTGCTTCCCACTAGCTATCTATTTTATGTTTGGTAGTGTATATATGTCCATGCCACTCTCTCACTTTGTCACAGCTTACCCTTCCCCCTCCCCATATCCTCAAGTCCATTCTCTAGTAGGTCTGTGTCTTTATTCCC
>NC_041221.1:112425436-112461067 GCF_002837175.3 Physeter macrocephalus
ATCTCCATATCCTCAAGTCCATGCCCTAGCAGGTCTGTGTCTTTATTCCCGTCTTACCCCTAGGTTCTTCATGACCTTTTTTTTTATTTTTATTTTTTTCTTAGATTCCATATATATGTGTTAGAATATGATACTTGTTTTTCTCTTTCTGAGTTACTTCACTCTGTATGACAGACTCTAGGTCCATCCATCTCACTACAAATAACTCAATTTCATTTCTTTTTAAGGCTGAGTAATATTCCATTGTATATATGTGCCACATCTTCTTTATCCATTCATCTGTTGATGGACACTTAGATTGCTTCCATGTCCTGGCTATTGTAAGTAGAGCTGCAATGAACATTTTGGTACATGACTCTTTTTGAATTATGGTTTTCTCAGGGTATGTGCCCAGTAGTGGGATTGCTGGGTCGTATGGTAGTTCTATTTATAGTTTTTTAAGGAACCTCCATACTGTTCTCCATAGTGGCTGTAACAATTTTCTACTCGGTTTTTATCTTTGATTGTCTATGCATTTCATCTACTTAGTGAAAACCACAACTAGAAATTGAATCTAAATCTGGCTCCGGATGAGATGCTCTTGAATTTCTAACTCTCAAATTTTATATTAAATCTTCAGAAGGTAGTGCTTGGAGAAGAAATACGGAAAATACGAGGCAAAAGTTTTATAGATTTTTGGGCAGATTGTAAAATCCTCTTTCTTAAATCTTTACAGCTATTCAACTATCAGGAAAAACAGAGGACAGAAGACAAAAATATCATTTTCTGTGGCAACTCTAAATGTACCAATATGGTGTGGAATCTCAAAGTTATATAAGTGGGGAAAAGACAAGATGCATAACAATATCTATATCTATATCTATCTATCTATACATACATATATGTATATTTAAGTGGTAAATGCATAAAACCACCTCTGTAAAGATACACAGGGACTTCCCTGGTGGTCCAGTGGTAAAGAATCTGCCTTCCAATGCAGGGGATGCAGGTTCAATCCCTGGTTGGGGAACTAAGATCCCACATGCTGCGGGGCAACTAAGCCCATGCACCACAACTACTGAGCTCATGCACCTCAGCTAGAGCCCATGTGCTGCAAACTACAGAGCCCACATGCTCTGGAACCTGTGCGCCACAACTAGAGAACGCATGCGCCCTGGAGCCCCTGCAACACAACCAGAGAGAGAAGACCCACATGCCGCAACTAGAGAGAAACCCAAGCAGACCACGTGCTGTAACGAAGAAGATCTCACATGCCTCAAAATAGATCCCATGTGCCGCAACTAAGACTCGATGCAGCCAAAAATAATAATAATAACAATAAAGAAACTAAACAAGTAAAATAAATAAATATTTTTTTAAAAGTTACACACAAAACTGGTAACGACGGTTGCCTTTGGAAATAACCAGATAGCTGGGCTAAGAGTATAAGAAAGACTTATTTTTCACTGAATATTTTTTGTAACTTTTGAGTTTTGTACTGGGATCATGTAATACTTTACAAAAATAGATAAATAAAATATGTTTACACCTTTTCTCTTTGAGGACCCTATTGGGAGTCATTCCAGAACATGAAAGTGTGACCCCATATTATTAATTGTTACAGTTAATTACCTTTTTTGTTTGTTTGTTTCACAGTGAAAGGAAACTCAAGATCCATCAGGACCAGGGATCCTCATAGATTAAAATCTAGCCACTGTAGAGTTGATAGATCCATCCTCGTATCTTACTGGATCTCTTGGGTGTCACTGCCCAGCATCCACCTCTGACACAGGACAGCCCTTGAACTCTGCACAAGTGGACACTTGCCCTGGGCATCGCTCAGAGAACACTGCTCTGGCCCTTCCCTGGCCTTGCCCATCCCACCCACTAAAGAGCTGCAGCCAAGGGGACGTATCCACGAGGGTCCACAAACTATGGGTTTAAGAAAATCTAACATTTGTTTTTGTGAAAGAATATGCTAGGAGGTGTTTTTATATTAAAAATAAATGATAGCCATCTTGACAACAGAAATAATAGTGACTTCTGTATTGTCCTCCTGCATATTCTACTTATTGAAACATGTTGTTAGTCTTAACTCTAGAAAAAAATCAATACTGTACATTAATAAGGATTTTGATGTCTTTTTCAAAATGATATGAACATATTACTTAAAAACAAGTTTTTTAAAATTTTAGGCATGGACATATATACACTATCAAATGTAAAACCAATAGCTAGTGAGAAGCAGCCACATAGCACAGGGAGATCAGCTCGGTGCTTTGTGACCATCTAGAGGGGTGGGATAGGGAGGGTGGGATGGAGGGAGACGCAAGAGGGAAGAGATATGGGGATGTATGTATATGTATAACTGATTCACTTTGTTATAAAGCAGAAACTAACACACCATCGTAAAGCAATTATACCCCAATAAAGATGTTTAAAAAAAATTTTTTTAACAAATTTTAGAATATTTTTTCAGAAGCAAATTTATCAGTAGGAGTTACTCTGAAGGTCTCTTGTGTTCAAAGATCATTCATATTAAATGCCAAATATCCTGATGCTTCTGATGATTGTTGCATAGGAATCTAATAGAAAGAAAATTAGAACCAAGGGGTCAAAAGAAAAAAGAAGCCAATAATTTGTCAGCACATTGCTTTTTAAGCTTTGTATGAGGAATTTAATGTTTAAAACATAGAAGAGCAGATAGCCAGTCAAAGAGAAAGACATTATAGCTGGAAATGAAAGGAAGATGAAAAAGCAAGTTATATATTAAAACTATATATAGTTTACACTTTTAAGGCATTTTAGTTTGTATGCTAGAATGAAAAGCTTTTTTTTTTTTACAAAGAAAAATATCTGTAAGGATGCATGAACTAATATGGAATTTCTCACTATTTTTCATAGCAGCAGAGCTTACAAATCACTAGAGATGTCATTTAAGTGGAGAACTGTATTGGATCATCAATGGACTGCAAAGGAGAGGAAGGGGAGGCCTAGCTTTACACGGAGATTTGGAAAGGCTGACATTTGGCAGTGACTCTTAAAACCCAGGGAGGTTTGTCCAAAAGGTGCTGGAAGATAGAAAGAAGTAACTGGTGTGGAATGCCAACCTCCCCCATCCCCTGCAAGAAAATACATAAAATAGAAAGATCTGAAACTGTTATATTGAACGTGGTATGACTTTGTATTACAATCTCTGAGAACTCCGAGATGTAAAATAATTTGCTTCTGGACTATATACATGATAATAGAAGGAGGGTAATTGTGATCTCTGGGAGGAAAATGCTGATGGGGTTGTAAGATCCCTCCAGACACGATGATTCACTGCAGAACAGTCACCAGAACAGAACCCCTCTCAAAGCAGTGACAGAATCCGTCAGCCTGTCCTGATGATGGACAGTAAGTTCTCAATGTCTCCCTCACCTGAGTTTCTGTCTGATGAGGTCCCTGAGAAAACTGGCCACGGTACAGAATTCTGTCAAAGAAATTATTTTTATTTTAGTTTTTAAAAGGTCTCTTTCTCGGGGCTTCCCTGGTGGCGCAGTGGTTGCGCGACCGCCTGCCGATGCAGGGGGCACGGGTTCGTGCCCCGGTCCGGGAGGATCCCGCATGCCGCGGAGCGGCTGGGCCCGGGGCCATGGCCGCTGAGCCTGCGCGTCCGGAGCCTGTGCTCCGCAACGGGCGAGGTCACAACAGAGGGAGGCCCGCATACCACAAAAAAAAAAAAAGGTCTCTTTCTCCACATTAAATTGGTGAACAAATGAAATCTCTAAGGAACCGGGACTTCTCCTCCTAACTGGCACCCATACGGGCACAGAGTGGCTGAGGGGCGATCCCCAGCTGTGGGTTCCTCTCCACATCAACCCAGCCAGCAGATCCAGGTCATTTCCTTTGTCTTGCACACAGCTCGCACACGCTCACCAGGGCTGCCGGGTAAGTTGCAGACGTTATTAAAAGTTGAGAAAAAGGAGGGGGATTACAACACACCAAGAAAAACAACTTAAAATTAAATACGAGATACGTTTCCAGTGTCTCCTGGGCCCTATTTAGCAAGACAGGCATTTGGTGCCCAAGATGTGGTTCGAAGCCCTATTTCTGTCCTGCCCCCTCAGTCCCAGCTCATATTTCTTCTCTCCTACCATCCCCTAATTTATGTCCATTGATGTAAAATAGTACAGTTCTCTATCTCTTTAAAATGCATTCCCTTGGGGCCTTGTCTTCTGTCCCTAAACCCTTGACAAAGCATTTAATACATACATACAATTCTTTTTGTAAAAGAAACATGCCTGTTAGTAAAATGATCATATTTTTTTATGCCTCAACATGAAGCTCTTTGCAAAGCGTCAAGCAAATAGAAGGCACCATTACTGGTCACTGCTGTTACTCTTCACACCTCCATGGCCAACAGGAGTTCTGTTTGTTCAGGGCCCCCTGGACCCTGCAGGGCTCCCTGATGCTGGCACACCTGCCCCACCAACCAGGCCTGGCACCACCCATCATCGTCCCAATGGTCTGAGTCTCTGGAGACTGTAGCCAAAAGTAGGAGGAATTCACTTCTAGTCATCTCTTGGAATGTCAGGACCTTGGCCTTGGGTTTCCCCGATAAGTGAAGCCGTCTACTTCCTAGCCGTTTCTGAAGCCCACTATTTCCACTGCCACAAGCACTTCATGTGGACTCTGTCTCTTGCCTCTGTGCCATTGAAGCTCGGCCATTTCCTAAACCTCTCCCAAACATCCAAATACTTGTGTTCCTATTGGTACTCAGACCCAGAAGTCCCCACCCTTGAAGCTCATGGTGATTTAATTTTGGGGACCAGTTAACTCCAGGGTTCAGATCCTTGCAAAACACACACAGACCCCATTCTTCTGGGGGTGAGGGGAGGTTGTGCTGAGCTCACCTCTCACTTCCATGTTCTTTCTTCCTTCTGAAATTCATGGATATTTGAATCAGTGGGTTTCCTTTAGGCCCAGGGAAGTTTTTCCTACTATATCCTGAGAGATCAGATTGCTTGCTGGTTGAAGATGCAGAGCACTCCAGGGCTGAGAATTCCAAAGGAGTCTTCAAACTACAGTCCAGACTCTTCACTCATCAGGAGTCACAATAATAACACCTGACATTGAAGGAATGCCTCCCATAAGCTAGGCACCAGGTTAAGCACCTCATGTACAGTATCTCATTTAATCATCCTTAAAACCCAATTTTACAGGTATTTTTATTATGCCCATTTTACAGATGATGAAACTGCCGTTCAGCGTGGTAAAACAACTTGCCCAAGATCATAGAACGAAGGTGTCAGAGTCAAGTCTGAATGCTCTTAACCACTGGGCTATACTATCATTGAAATCATTTCATTAGTAAGCCCTCTGAAACCAACCCTAATGTGCTCCCTGAGCCTCCTACACATAACTGAGCTGTGCACTTACAAGCCAGTCTCAGATAAAGCATGGGGGCCCAGCCTAGAGAAGCTGGTTGAGAACTGCTAAGCAGAGCTAGACGCTCCCCTCAGCAACAGCTCACAGGGAAAGTTTTTTGTGAGGCCCTAGGAGATGCTCTGCAACTCTGTAGACACCGACTGCCCAACGTCATCCCTGAAGAGTCAAGGTCAACCCTTGGAGTCACTGCCTATTAACTATAGTTAGCAACCCCACTTCCCCCTGAGAAGCCCTCCAACTCTCAAAGTAACCAGGCTTGGCTTCTTACCAGCACAAGGAATTAACTAAGGCCCCAGAGTCTTCTCTGGTATTACCTGATGGTTCAGTGAGACTCCCCAAGTTCACCAGGCTGATTTCTAAATCTCCAGTCACAGTAACCAAGGCAACAGATACATCTGACCTAACACTGTAACATATTGGCCAGACTTGGCAGGTCGGGGGTGGGAGAGGCCTCACGGGACCATTTAAAAATTCTTAGATATGTTACAGCTACATGGAGCACCCTCAGTATTAGCCCCCAAACCTGTACCCCTGCCCCAAATCCTGAGCTCCACCTCACACTTAAGGTCCCCAGGAACTCCCAAACATCTAAGAACTGCAGTTGCACAGCCTCACTATTGGAGTTTTGGCTTATTGTTCTTTCAAATGTCCTTTCCATCATATAGTCCATCTTACACACTTGGTTCTAAAGCATCTATTCCTGGACGCTGCTTCACACTCAAACCATTGGTGTCCAGCTTATACAAGCAATCCTGGCTTCTATTTTGGCCTGTAACATGGGTGCCCAAAAAATTAGTATATCCTTCTCTCTCATTTATTTTTCCATGAGGCATTGACAAAGCACTTTGGTATAAAACACAAACTAAGAAGCACGGGTAGTAGTCCCAGGTGTCTCACTAACTGGCCAACTCATTGACCTTTGCTGTTCTCCACTCTCCTCTCTGGGATGAGCATTCTGAATGATTACTAAGCTTCCTTCAGCTCTAACTTTCTGGATTTTCCCTTCCAATGTTTTACTACCATTTAAAATTAGTAACAGCTTGTTCCCTTATTATCCATATTCTGATTTACCCCTAATGGCTGGCATTTCCAGTTTGTTCCCTAATGTCTTAACCTTGGAGATGATCTTGATTATTTTGCCTGCAGAACTAGCCTAACCAATGCCAAGTTCTGCTGAATGATAGCACTTAAATGTGTTCCTCTATTTCCCTTTGTTTCAGCCTCCATCCATGTCATTTTTACTTGTGCATAAATTTTTCCAGTGTAAACTTCTCCATTCTTGCTAATGTAATCTCCTTACCCTTTTTTCCTTTCCCATCCTCTCTATATAATTATACAACAACAATCAAGTCTTTCATGTGTTATTTGATATTTTTACTTCTCATGAGAGGCTCCCAACTGCCTCCTGCATTGATTTTATACTCTTGATTTTATACTCTTTCAACTAGTCTCCAAGCATACATATCCTAGGTTACCTCCAGGTGCATGTCATTTTAAACTGATAGAGAGAAAACAATAATAGTAAGCAACCTTTCAAATAATGGCTGCTGTTTCTTTCAGGCACCTAAACTTAGAAAAGGTCGTAGAAAGTTATTTGCTTCTTATTAACATCTAATAGCTGTGTTATTCCCATAGGCAGAAACGAACAAAAAAATAGCAATTGCAATTTGACAGCGACATAAACACCTGTCTGGCTAATGAATTCCTTGCCAAATGCATGTTCCAAAAGAGGAAGCAATGTCACCTTTAACATAAGTGACTTTTCCCCAAATGCTGGAGTTATACCAAGGGAAAGTAAGATCTGGGAAGAGCATAAATGAAAAAATACTGGAGCTATGTCTCTGGGAACATTAAAACGAAAACCACCATGTGGTTTTGATTCACCATACTGTATTTCCCATCTTTCTCATGAACAAACATGCTGCCAATTCCCATTAAAACTTCACAAGAACTCTCAGGTCCACTAATTCAGGTATGTTCCTTGATGCCCAATAAAGTGCCCTCTTTTCTAATCCTAGGAGCAAACTACCCAGATAATACAAAAGTGCATCTTTAAGACTAAAATTACTAGGTGGATAGCTAGTGGGAAACAGCCGCATAGCACAGGGAGATCAGCTCGGTGCTTTGTGACCACCTAGAGGGGTGGGATAGGGAGGGTGGGAGGGAGGGAGACACAAGAGGGAAGAGATATGGGAACATATGTATATGTATAACTGATTCACTTTGTTGTAAAGCAGAAACTAACACACCATTGTAAAGCAATTATACTCCAATAAAGATGTTAAAAAAAAAAAGTTGTTAAATATAATCACTAAGAAAACAGGCTTTCCCAAAGCTGATCTATGCCAAGTACCTTGTAGGTTGAGACTCTTCCATGATATATCATACATGGAAAAAGGAAGCAGATATAAGAAGTTATTGAACATTTCAATCAGAACCTTGACTGCATTCAGGATGCCTTTTGCCTTGCAAAAGACAGCCTCCATGCGTAAGTCCAACTTTGAAGGAAATGCTGTAGGTGACCTGTAACAGCAGAGACAAAAAATAGACATGCCTTCTGAAAATGAGATCTCCGTAGGTGAGGCCAAGATGATAACATCACTCTAGCATCATATTTGGCCCTCTAAAAGCTTATATTAGAGCAAGACTTCAGAAATTTGAGACATCTGACCTAATTTTAGGTAGCTGCATTTGGAAGAGCTATTTTCCCAAACATGTTTCAAGGTAGATAGACCAGCCATTGGAATTTTGCTGCACATTGATGGTAACCTCTGTAGAAGATTTAAATTTCTTTTCACTTTGCACAAATGTTCTGACCCAACTCTAAATGTTCCTCTCTCAGTAAGCAGCACGTCACCTTTAGACTCCCTGTGAGCATGTTATTAAAGGGGAAGATCAGAGCCACTGCAAGATTTCTCTCGTCACCCAGCCTAATTACAAAGAGGAGTAAATCACTAAACACTGCACCTTAAATACAACAAAAAGAATAATTTAGCAAACCAACAGGAAGCTTCATCCTCAGCAGGATAATATATCAGTTTAGGTCCAGGAAACACACCTCAGTGCTCACTATCATCATTATGTTGACCATTATTTATCATTTATAGGTCATGTTAAGCACTTTTGGAGAGTTTCACAGGACACACACACTGTTGAGTTGCCCGTGCGGGTCCTACGCACAGGTATTACTCGCCAAAGAATCACAGGGCTTTAGAAAAATGTCGATCGTATTCAGTTGAGCCAGGTACATTTGTCATTCTCAAGATAGGATGTTGCTCAGAACCCAAAAACATTTTCAAACTGACTGACTTCTCCCTTCAGAAATTCAAGGGTAAAGCTCTTGTTACTTCAGATTCAGCGTTACCTCCCAGTGAAGTCCTGCTATTTACACAACACTGATGGGTGGCTCAGCCTGCCCCTGAGCCCAGCCCCCTTCCTGAGCCCTCCCCTCCCCAGTTATAACAGAGCCATGCACACTGCCTCTGCCTCTTCAGAGCTACAGCAGTTGTCACAACTACCCCTACCAAGGGGAGACTTTGGCTCAACTGCTGAAAGCCTGAGGTTAATGAGGCCAAGGCCAAAAGTACTATTTGAACCCATTACTTGTGCTATATGCCATGCTGATTGACTGCTTTCAACTCTAGCCACCTGCCCAGCAAACCCATGAAAATGATCATGGGAGGGGTGGGGAGAAAGGGTGAGGTGCCCTGCGAACCAATCAGATTTTCCTCTTCATCTAAGACCGCGTGAAACGGGTAAAAGATGGTCATTCCAAAGAAGAAAACTTTCTATATTTTTCAACAGGTTTGTACCAAACTGAGCCCCTGCAAACGATATTTAAGGGAGCCACGTTATCCCCAAAATTCAGCCTCTATCTTCCCTAAGTCCTTTAGCGGCATCTCTTGAAGTATCCATCCTTCAGATTCAGGCAGCCTCAGTCCCTGATCCAATCACCAGATAGTTGGGGCCAGCCAAGAGGGGTTTGAACTGTGACTAGAAGCCCCATCAAGACAGCTGGGCTTTTGTTTGGCCTGCCAAGTAGACACCCAGCCCAGGCAAACAGGGCCAAGCCTGGGCTTTCACGTGGCCCCTAAGCCAGCTCTGTTAGCCCTTGGATCCTGACAGGCCACAGGGACTGTTCCTCCTTTGTACAGCCTGCTGCCCTGTGTAATGCCCAAGCCCAACCCAGGACACAGTCCATTTGGCTGGGTCTGGACACCTGGCCTCCATACTGTCTTCCGGAACCTTCTCGTAAGATGAGATGTCACCCTCCAAGCTGAAGGCAGGTTGCTCCTGTTGCCTGGGAACAGTAGCCACAGCCTGCCTGATCCCTTGGTTTGCAACCATCCCTGCATCCCCTGCATCCCCCTCTGCTAGGCCCATTCCCCATTGTGCATCTAGGGCGAAAGGCTTCTGGACTCTGCGACTGGGTCCACCCTCCCCCTACTTCTCCTCCTCCACACACCCTCACACCCTGAGTTGCCAAGGACCCAGCAGGCCTCACACCTGAGCTACGACATAAGGGCTAATACTACCAACTTAACTTTGCCAAATTGCAGAATTGGAGAGCAGCTGAATAAGCACATGTCTTAAAATGGTAATGAGGGGATGTTCGAAAGAAAAGTATATGGGAACAGTTGGCAGAATATTCCTTTCCATGAGGGTAAACTGTTGTCATCCTGATGCCTGATTTTACTTTCTAATCCACCCCACTTTTCTGTACTGTGTGTTCTGGGCCTAATGATTTCTTTTCAAGTTGTCTTAAAGCAAATGGCACTGTGAACCATTTAACTTAGAGATGATAAAACACAGACCCATGAGAAAACTTTCTCCAAGGATATGGGGTGAAAAGCAGTCCTGACAGCTCTTGTGTCTGTTCAGTGTAGGTCAGAATCAATGAAATGATGTTCTCCCACCCTGTGCTCGGGTCATGCCATGGCCCCACGGCTAGCTGCACCTTACCTCTTGCCATAGATTCTCCATGACCTTCCTGACATTCCTCCAGCCTGGACCCCTCCCTCCTCGAGACCACCAGGCAGGGCGGCAAATGCTCCATCGCCCACTTCCCACTCTGGATGGAGGCGAGAACAACCACCAAACACCTCTCTGTTTCACAGCCCTCTTCAGTAAGCCCTGAATTTGCTTAATTCCTACCCCTTGGGGAAGCTTATGAAGGGCTCTTTTTATTTCCAAAGATCAGCTTTTGGTCTTGCGATGCTTTGTTTATAGCAGGCCCTAAGTTAGTCCAGACCACTTTAAGGGAAAGATTCAAGAGATGATCAATAGATAATTTTTCACAGGCAAAGGGGGAAAATGGCTTTATTCATTCTCAAATGATACCACTCCACTTTTTTTTTTTTTTTTTTGTGGTATGTGGGTCTCCCCCTGTTGTGGCCTCTCCCGTTGCGGGGCACAGGCTCCGGACGCGCAGGCCCAGCGGCCATGGCTCACGGGCCCAGCCGCTCCGCGGCACGTGGGATCCTCCCAGACGGGGGCGCGAACTCGGTTCCCCTGCATCGGCAGGCGGACGCGCAACCACTGCGCCACCAGGGAAGCCCCAACTCCACTTTTACGTAGCATTTTATCACCATAAAAGCATGGGGGCAGCTATTGTTGGGTCATTTTGTTTGGCCTCAACCTCATAACTAGGTCAGTCAATATGGCGCCATCTACTCAAAAGATGAAATTGAGACCCAGGGGAGTCAAATGACTTGATCATGTTCACACAGCTGATGAATGAGAGTCAGGTCTACAAACAGGTCTCCACTCAAGGGGTGAGAGAGGAAAGTCTCAGAAACAAACCATGTGACAGGCATCAAAGGGTGAAAGGTGACAATCACACAAACATTTAAGGATAAACTTAGGCAGGCATATTCGGAGATCTAGTGAGGCCTGGGCCACTTCCATACCTGTATTTTAATGATTCGGTTGATTATATACATATACATATATACCTATACATACCCATACTATACACATATACATACATATACACATATACACATACGTAATATATGCATACGTATATGCATGCATATGTATACATATTTACATAAATACATACATATGCATACATACAAATATGCCTATAGATGCATAATATATACATACATATGCATGTATATACATATATATTATATACATACATATGTATAATTTTCATACACTAACATGAAATACAACTGAACACCGAGGCTCATTTGGTTATAAATTTGAGGTGTGCATGAAAGCTACACAAGAAAGTTGCTCCCCCTCGGCCCATCACCATGCCTCCCACTTCTTGATCAGCCTTGACCTTGGGATTTTCCTACTGTCATTTTCATTAAGAACTAAACACTAGTTCTCTGTCCACCTCCGCTTTTAAAAGGTGGCCGTCAGTGAAGGAGGGAAGGCATTGCTTCATTTTAACCATTTGTTTTTCTGCTCAAGGAACACAAAACCAAGAGAGCAGACGTGTGGGGATCCACAGAGCCTCGTGGAGCCTCTGCAGCTCCAGCAGGATCATCCATCACAGAGCTGCCTGGCCAGGATGCGCCCTCGCTAGGCCACGTGACTCAAGCGCAGCTGGACCCTCGCAGCCGGCCAGGCACTGCTGGGCCTGGGCCGGGAGATGCCCAGCCACCTGCGGGCTCCTGGCCGGCCCTCGCAACTCTTTCATTTACCGTTTGGGACAATTCTCCACAGGGCTCAGGAAAGCACATGCTGCTGCCACACTCGGCTCCACTTCCCCTTCCAAGCCCTAATGAGGTGAGATAATGGATGCGGGAAAGTGTGCACATGCAAATCAATATGGAACATATGCTCTCGCTCCCTCTCTTCCCTCCAGGCCAGGCTCGGGGAGCAGAGGAAATGCTATAGAAATAGTTCTAGACCTGGACTCCTTACTCTCCCCTCAAGAGGACAAAAACTGTAAGGTTACAGCTCCCTGGCCCCGTGCAGCCCTGACCCAGGAGCAAACTGCCAATTTTGATTGCTTCTCAGGAATGCCTTTACTACCCAAGTTGGCTTTATCTCACACCACAAAATAAAACCGGCAAGATAGAACGAGGAGAAATGTGGCACCAGTTCCCCCATTTTGCAAATGTCCCATGCATCCCTCTGAGTCCGGAGAGGCAGACTCTGGGCTGAAGAGAAAGAACAGCAGCAGGCCCTGGACCTCCCCAGCCAGGCCTCCCGGCTCCTGCATTTTGGCTCAAGCAGCCCAGGCAAAGGGCCAGGCAGAGCTGGGCCTTCTGCCCGAGCCACTGCGTCAGCGGGCTCAGCAGGCCACACTGCTGGCCAGGGAGGTCTCCGCTTTCCGGAGTCCAGGGGACGAATACACTGGCATGACACCCTCCCCACTAGCCAGATCCCCAGTATAGGGAGCTTTCTACAGGTCCTTTCAGAGCTCATGTGAGGCTCTGAATGAAGAAAGGGGAAGGAAACCAGCACACGTATGGGCTGCCTGATCTATGCCCTGCTCTCACCTCCACCCACACGGTCAGTACCATCATCCCTATTCTACTCAGGAGGAAACAATGAGACTCCAAGCGGATCAAGTAAACAATGAAGGTAGAACCCAAAATCAGGTCTGCCACCCTGCAAAACCTGGGTCCTTTCACTGTACCATGAGGCATTCCACTCCCTAGGTCCTGGTTCTCATCAAGCCATATGTCAACTGAGCACTCAGACACCAGTCTCCAAAGTCATGAGGCAGCAAGGGCCATCATCACCCTCCAATGTCCATCTTTCCTCCTTGCATATCTCAAGTGCTTTGCAAAGCTATCACAGGGCCTCCTCCAGACCATCTGTAGGCCTTTATCCTACAGTCATTAGAGAGAATGGAAATGACACAGTGACCAGATATCAACTATTGTCAGTCTTTCAATATGCAGCAAAGTCCTGTGGATCCAGAACCCTCAGAAAAGGGGTGGGGGAGCTCCACAGTCCAGCTGATTTAGTAGACAGGGCTCAAGCTCCAACACCTTTCACCAGCTATGCAACCTTAGCCAGGGAAGCTGGAGAAACTAGAGGGCTTAGCATCATAGTCTCTGTGAAATGGATGATAATAATGTCTGCCCTAAGAGAGTTAAATATATTAGAACTGGACCCTGGAAGCACGCTGCCCCAGGGCATGCCCCTAATCCACCACCTACTAGTTTACAACCTTGGGCACTTTACCTAACCGCCCCATGCCTCAGTTTCCTCAACTATAAAATGAAGTTAACATTGTGCTTACCATAAGGTTGTTATCAGGATTGTATGAACTGATATTTTCAAATGCTTACGTCAGTGGGCTCAGAGTCAGGTTATGTGAATTTAAATAAGTAAACAATGACGATGACGCGCTTAGTGGCACAGAGGTAGCTCTCCACAATGGCAACTATATTTATGACTGACTTGCAAAGATTTCGAATGTCCTATCTTTAACTCCCCACAGTAGCCACAGTTTGGATTGTGAATTGAGCCATCTGCCATGAAGATGGTGAGTCAACAGGCATTTCTCCAATGTATGGTGTGCACCCAGACGTTGTCATGATTGAGGAGCTCTGGTTCCGTGCATCACTCCTCTGGGTCTGATAGTCTCTGAATTAACAGGCTTGGCTTCCCTTCAAGCTGTAGATAGGGCAGCGGCCCCGCCCTGGAGCTGCCATATCTCTGGACTAATGTATGGGAAGATTCCAGCAACAACGCAGACAAACACTCTGGATATTCCCAAAAGGATGACCACTCTGTGTCCACCAGCTCAAAACATGGGCGCTGGCCCAGTTGAGTCAAACTCAGGGAGGGGTTTAGTGACCCCATAATAACTTTAATGACTTGTAAAATTCTTTGATATAATGCCTAGACACAAACACGTTTATTTTGCTAAGAACTCACAATGTGAGTTGAAGTTTCTAGATAAGAAATGACTAAAGACAGAGACCATGGCTCACCAGGAATATTCCAGTGCTAAAGGTCAGCCAGCACGTCTACAAACAGTTTTGGACAAACCTGCCCCTAATATCCGTGGGTCCACAGACAAGAGAACAAATGAAGCCCCACTATTTAAAAAATATATATGTTCTTTTAACCCTGACAACAATGAGGTGATGAACTAGAGAAGGTCAGGTTTGAACTTAGCATTCTTAGATTCCTCAGAGTTTGGTGTAGGAATAATGTCACATGAGGACAGTCACCCAGGGCTCCTGACTCTGCCTGTACCACAGGGAACCTCATGTCTTTGAGCATGGACACCACAGACCACGTGTCCAAGCTCCATTCACACTCCCTTCAAATAGTCAACCCTTTAGCCACCCCTCAGACTTAGGGTCACACATTGGTGCCTGGCCTACCCTCAAGATAGGCTCAGCCTGGATACAGGATGGGGTTGTTTGTGCAGAGAATTCCAGGAGCCATGAACCCAGAATGTGGTCAACAAGTGAACAGCATGGGCTGAGTGTGTGAAAGTCCCCTTGGCCCTGCAGATTCTGGCCCTGTATGCAGGGAGCTACATGGCTAGAGCAGGCTAGCTTGTGGGCCTCTAAAACACAGGGCTCCTCTTACCCAGGTCTATGTTCTGAGACCTTGATCTCTGTCGTTTAAAATGCTAGTAACTCTGGGTGAAGAGTCACCCTCTTCTCTGCCACCTCCCCAGAACCCTTCTGCTTCTATTCCCCAGCAGCCCCAACAATTCTTCATGACTTGAAGCTTACCACCACTGGTCCTTGAAAGTTTTTGATTGGCTGAGCCTTCTTGTGTCTCTGACAAGGATGTGGCCTGCAGGAAACATGTTTTAAAGCATCCTGTGCTCTTCAATCACATCTGTCTCAGAACAAGGTTGCAGAAGGTCTCGTTTCTGTCGTCACCTGGGCTGACGACCAGGACCTCGGACTTCTGGCTGCAGGGTAACCACTCACCAGCTCTAATTACCATCATCTGCCTATTTTTCTATGGCTACTACTCCTTCTTTGTTGCTGTTGTTTTCTTTTGTACTTTTCTAAAAAGACAAGGGACTGAGATGCACAGTGAAGGTTTTTAAATTTAGAATAATAATGTAAATCACTTGTTTCTGGTAGGTTGCACCATGTCATACATTATTCAAGCTTAGAATCTCCACTGATGACAACTGCACTGCCAGGTCATAAAAAGACTCAACCAAAACACTTCTACCAAAGAACCATTTGTGTGTTTGTTTTCTGTCTGAAAGTGCTTTCTTCTGCAAAAGAAGAACTTATCGTCTATATTTTGGCAACTTACTCTAGTGATGTTTAATGCCCCATCTTTTAATGTAGTTCTTGCTTCAGTTTCCCCATGAGAACAATGAGGCGATGGGCTGGAGCAGCGGTCCTCAGCCTTTTTTGGTCTTAGGATCCTTTTCACTCTTAAGAATTATTGAGGAGTCCAAAAATCTTTCATTTAGATAGACTACATCCATCAATATTTAATAGGAATTAAAACTGGAAAGTGTTTTAAATCAGTAGCAGTAAACCCATTACATGTTAACCTACAAAACATATTTTTGAAAAGTAACTATTTTTCAAGACAAAAAATGAGAAGAATAGGATTGTTTTACAATTTTGCAAATCTATTCAATATCTGGCTTGAGAGGAGACAACTGGATTCTCGTGTCCGCTTCTGTATTCAATCAATTGTGAAATGTGGTTTAGGTTGAAGTATATGAAGTAGATCCAGCCTCACACAAAAATACAGTTGGAAAAAAGGAGGGGTATTTTAATAGCCTTTCCAGATAATTGTCATTCGTCATCCATGATTCGATACTGAACTTCATAAGTTATAGTTTCTTAGATCATTTGCAAAGCAAAAGGCATATCAGTAAACTTTTTGTATTCTGTTACATCCATGGGCTCATCTTGCACTTTGAATGTATCTTTTACTGGTACATGATTTTGTAAAAGCATGCATTGGTCACTTGGAAATATTGGTTCACTGCCTTATTTCAGATCTTTCAAATACTGGCACATTACTTTGTATGACATTTAAAAATCATATTCATTAACATTACCACAATCTCATAGGAGAATATTTCAGTATTAGAAAGGTATTAAATATTGTAGTAGATTGAGCATTGTTGGACTGGATTGATACTTGCATCCCTACCAAGTCTAACATTTTATGATGTGCTTATTCATGCTTCTAATGATGTTGTGGATCTCATTCTTCTCTCCTGTACCCTCTTCCACTTCAAACCTAACTTGCCAGAAGCCTTCTTGCTTTACATGCTTTGAGTCAACTATTTCCTCATTTCTCTTCACTCTTATTTCTCCTCTCCGGAAGAACTACTCTGTTCAGGTGTTTCCATAATCTCCTTGTGATAAATTCATTCACTCATTCCTTCATCAATAATATTTAATAAAAGCCCACTATGTAACTGCCACTCTTCCAGTCAATGGGACACAATAATAGGACACAGAGCTTGTCTTCTCAAGAAGGTTCCTTTTTCTCCTTGAAGAAATGTACATGTAAGTAGAGGATTGCTCTGGAGAGATTTTAAGACTGTGTGTACCAGCGTGGCCCAGAAAGAAATCAGTCCCATTAAAATGGTGTTCTATAAAGGCAACTGGGGGGTGAGAGGTTGTATACCTGAATACCACACTACACACCAGAATTTTAACTAATAACCAGAGAATGTTTATCCTGCCTGGTATCTGTACATGACAAAGGAAACAATATCTAGAGGGGTTTTTCAGCTCAGTACTTTAGGAATATGAGAAAAGGTGTCCCTAAAAATTACTGAACCCACAACCAATAACAGTAGTTCTCAACCCTAGAAACATTAGAATTACATGTTGTGCTCTGTTTAAATACCCTGTTTAAATGCCCCAAACTCCTTCCAGTGATTCAGATTTAACTGTCCTGGGCCAGGTTCAGTCTTTTTTGAAAGTTTCCATGGTATTTGTAACATGCAGCCAGGGTTGAGAATCACTTTATAATGAGATTCATATAAAATTTCATTTGTCAAGGAGTTGCTAGCTGATGTTACAAGCAAACCCAAAATCTCAGTAACAAAATAGAAGGTGCTCCCAGGCAGCCAAGAACTATCCTCCAAGTGCTGATTCAGCAATGCAGGCTCTTTGCATCCTGTGGCTCCACCATCTTTAATGCATGGCTTCCTTTTCACTAGGGAAGAGGAAAGAGCATGGAGAGGGCACATGACAAGTCTTTATGGGCCAAGAATTAGTGGCTCCCATCCCTTCCACTCACGTTCCATTGGCCAAAACTCAGTCATCTGGTCACATGTGACTGCAAAAAAAGGGTGGGAACACTGGTTTAGCTGTGTTCTTAGAAGGAAAAGGAAGCAGGATTGGTGAATGTCTAGCCAGTCTCTGCCACACAGAGTCTTACATCCAAACAACTTATATATAATAATATAGTTGTCTCCCACAAATTCATTGTAAGGAATAAACAAAAAAAGGGAGTGAAGGGGTCCTGTAGAATTTAAAAGACCAAAAGATACACAAGCCAATTACAATGAGTACACCTTATGTAGATCTTGGCTTAAACAAAAAATTATAACAATTACGAGATACTTAGAAGTTTGAATGCTGATTGTGTATGTGTATTGAAATATTTACAGATAAATTAATACACTGTCTGGGTTATGCTTCAAAAATAATATGGGAGCAAAAAGGATACAGTTGAAGCAAAATTGGCCATGAGCTGATCATTGTTGAAGTTGAATTATGGGTATACTAGTCTATTTTTATAGATGACTGAAATTTTCCATAATATATATGTATGAAAGAATACACCTGTAATTCTAGTTACAGTGCTCAGCCCCTCCTCCCTGTGGAACTGCTGCCAGGCCTGCGCTCAACCTAAGGAAACAGTTCCTGTGCTGTTCTATCTGCATATTTTCTGAAAAGTTCAATTTCTCCAGGGTAATTCCTTACTGTTTCAAAGCCTTTGTAACTAAATCGTGGTCTTTGCTTATATTTGCCCAGCATATAGAAGAGTGACTGATTTCTGCTGGAGGCTTTGTTTACTCAACACTGTCAAGGTGCCAGCCATGCCAGGGATGCTGCAGCTCCCTGCCTCTCTCCTCTGAGTCCTCTGTGTGAGCATAGATAGGCAAGCATCCTTCAGTGAGGGATGTTTACCAAAAGTCCCTTTTGGTAAAAAGAATCATTTCCTGATAGAAAAATAGAAACAAGAAGCTGAATTCATACCAGTATTTTCTTTGTGTTATGTGTAAACAGGCCCCGAGAAGCACAGCTTGAAGATATAACTGTGTATCACTTTATAGGTAATGTTGGAGAGTAGAGGATAGGCTTTAAATTTGCAGTGATAAAATTTAAGAACTGTTTATCCTTATTCATACTTCTCCTCTTCTTCTTACTAAAAATCACATCAATAGTCAATACATTCTCCTGGACCAGGCCCCCTCAGTTCTCCCAATTCCAGAATGCACCATTAACAACTCTTCCTGGGGGATTTTTCCCAAAAAATCTCCCACTGCCAAGGGACATTTGTCTCTACTTATCTGCTATCTCCTCCTCTCTATTTACACAAAGACTCAAAACTAGAAGCCAAGCTTAGTTCTTCACATCCATTTACTCTGCCATAGCCAGATTCTCACCAAATCCCAGCTTTCTTCTCCATCCCCAAGACTTTCCCTTCTTCCTCATCTTAACAGCCATATTTTTTGGGTCCCAGCCATGTCTTGTCTCTCTTGCAGGAAGCTTCCACTTAGCCTCCTATCTTCTTCTTGCCCTTTTTAACTTCCATGTTTAGGGCTTGAAATGAATTTGCTATACTGCTTTTTAGTTCCCCATGTGCCCCACACTTTGAACATGATTCCTCTGGATCCCTTCAACCTAAACCTATCTTCCCATATATTCCCCAGAGGGACACATTCTACCACCTCGATTTCTCTAATTTAGCAGCTCCCAGGTTCTGGAGCCCTCTGTCCAGCTGAAGCAACTGGAAAAGAACCAGGGTAGATTGGCTCTGTGGGCTGCAGACACTTTTAGTTATTCTTCTACCTTTGAAAATTTAAGTACAGTCTTCAGTCTTAACTCCACTGTGCTACGCAGTATTACAAGTATGGTGATTGCTCACAATAGTGTTAACGGGGAAACAGTGCCACCTAGAGGTAGTGGCAGAAATAACTAACTGAAGATCTTTAGGAGGATGACTAATCTCAGGACATAAGTTAGGGTTTCTCCAAATCTCTCTGCAATCTTAATTGCTAACTCTGGAGGATCTGTGATTACCTTTAAGTGAATGACTGTCTACAGTTATTACTTTTTTAGTGCTCGCTTCGGCAGCACATATACTACAGTTATTACTTTTTCTCCAAACTTCTCACACAGAATTATCATAAAAGGAGCATCTTTGGAAGCAGATGGAGGTGACATAGCATATATAAGAGAGAAAGAGAAAAATACAGGCAGTCTAGGAATTGAGAAATTCAGTCCAGTGCTGCTTCTGCCACCAACAGGTTGTGTGGAGTCACCTAACCCTCTGAAGCTGTTTCCTGAAAAAAGATGATCTCTGAGCTCCCTTACGATACCCAGATTCCATAGTTTTAGATGCCTATGTGAGTGATCATGTGTGTTTGCGTTTGTCACATGGATAGACATAGCCACCCAGACATACAAAAAACACACCACAAAAATAATAGGATACCTTCCTAATTTGTTTCCCATATTTCTCCCTCTGGGGAATATGCATAACAGCATCCGTCAATATCAGACCCTAGAGAAACAGATTAACTTGCGCTTAAAAGCCAAGAAATTCAGCATGCTTTTATTAAAGCTAAACATTCAACATGAGAAAACAATCCTAATTCTTATGGTATTTTCTTCTATTCTGTGTAATCTAGTGATTGAAAGCATCTATTCTGAAAGCAGACTTTCAGGGTTCAAATCTTAACTTTTACTTTTACCATCTTTATATATTTTTATATGTGACATATAAAAATACAACAGATATTTAGCCTCCTAATACCTCGGTTTCCCTATCTGTAAAATAGAAGGAGTAAGAGAACCTACTTAACATGGTTACAGAGAGGATTAAACGAGGAAATATTTGTAAAGTTCTTCAAACAATGACTGGCACATCGTGATAGCTATGTGAACGTTCACTGTGATTCTTATCACTACAATTGAAGAGGATGAGAAAAGTTTTCAGGGATGAGAAAAGTTTATAATATACCTCTTTCTCTTTGTCATGACTTTCTTCCATGCCTGAATGGAATCACATCTTGCTAAAGGAGATGGAAATCTTTGAGAACCTAACCCAGGTATTCAATCAGGACAGCTTCATGGAAGATGACACACATACAAGTAAGCAACATGTTTCTTCCTACTTGTCGGGAGAAACCTATAGATCAGATTTCTCAAGATGGTGGTCCAGGAATTTCCCCTTTCCCCATAATACATATAGGCCCAAACTTTTCCGCACCCAGCATACCCCATTCCTGTCCTTCCTGATCACAAATGATCCTAAATGACAACACCCATTTGCTTAAGGCAGGACCCAGAAGTCACGCTTGAGTCTTTCCTTGCCCTCATCCTCCACATCCAATCATCCAGCAACTGCAGTCATTTCAATGTCTGGAATATATCTGGACTCTGTCCACCTCCCTCCACCTCCACAGTGTGATTTAAGCTGCCATCATCACTCAGAACACTCCAACAGCTTCTGCCTGCACTCTCAACCTCTCTTGCTCTCCAACAACTCAATCAACCTGGTAGGCACAGACCCTCAGAAAACGCAATCAGATCACCAGGTGCTTTATATTTCTCATTCTCTATAGTTCTCACAACAGTGTAGAGCACCTGGTATTTGCCCAATATTAATTTCTTGCCCGTCCCTGCTCTGATCCTATATTTGATGAGGCTACCATTTTCCACATGTTCAGATCTTGACGTCCTATGTATTTCTCCAACTCCTTTCTTTGTTCAAGGATTTTATCAGCCCTGTGTGCTGAAGCAGTGGGGTGAGGTAGTGTGTTGTATTAGCCAAAGTTAGCTTGTTAGAAAGAGTTTGCCACTTTTTGAAAGAGTATTTGACAGACATTAGAGAATTAGCAGCAGGAGACCCATGAAAGCATAGCTGCTTTTCCTTCCCTAAACAATCTTGAATCAGAATTCTTAGAAGGTACCTGGAATTGCAGTTTTTCAGTAAACATGGGTTGGATTCATGCATGAACTAATGAATGATTGAACAAATGGTTGAACAAACCTACCTGCTGGCTGCCCTACCTAAACTAGACTGTCCAGCTCTAAGTCTATGGGTCCTCACAGGCATTAGCCATAAAAAACACACTGGAGATACTGAATGTCCCTGAGCAGAGCAGAAGCCATGTAGCAGGTTCAAGTCTTCCAAGAATGTCACCAGTGACAAATGTCTCCTCCAAACTATTCAGAGCCCAGAAAGCTATCATGAAAGCTCACCATGACTGTGTGTCCTGTCACTGCACCTAAGTCTCAAAATAAGAAGCAGCCTGTTTAAAAACAAACAAGACAAAAACCCACTTCTCCTGGAGAACTGGAATCATCAGAGAAGAAAAGCACAGTAATAATAACTTATTTCATACAGAGTAATTAATAGTCGCAAAGCGTTATACACATGGCAAAATGCCCATCTCAAAGGGAGAGGAGCATATGGTATCACTAAACACATTCATAACAAAGAAGCAAAGAATAGTTAAACAGAAGGCTTTGGTTCCTAAAGCCTGTATATATGGACCATCCCCCACGGTAGACTAATTTTAAACCAGGACAGGTTTTTTAAGATGGGCCCATATTTGAGCAAGGTCAAACACTGCCAATGACTGTTGTTAGAACACGAGCTCTCCCTTCTTCCCCGGGTCCCGTCCTTTTCTTCCTCTCTTCCTTCCACCCTCCCTCCCTCCCATCCTGCCCATGGCTGGAATGTGTCCAGTAAACTCAGTATTCACTGAACTAATATTTACCAATATATAGTGGCATTTTTTAAGTGATAGATACAAATGGCAAATAAATATATTACCAAATGTATTATGATACTAGTTATGAAAGACATGAAAATGGAAAAATAATAGGCACCATTTTCTATCTACTAAGATCAAAAACAAATTTAAATAATAGTAACACCAAATTCCAGCATCATCATTGTGAAACTGTTGTTACATGTTGGAATATATCTGACAAACTGTTTCAAGAGCTATAAAATAATAATGTCCTTCAATCTAATAATCTCACTCTTGGGAATGTCTTCTGATTAAATAGAACAGAAAGTAGAAAAGCATCAAGTACACAAGAAAAATGTTAAAATATTCATCACTGAGGAATGGTTAAAAGGAATGTAATACATTAGCTCAATGGATTTTGTCATAGCCATTAAAATTTGAAAGTCTTTTTATATAACCGCCAGTAAGAAAGAAGAAGACAAAATAGTGAATTGCCAAAAGAAAACCTAGTTGTTTAAGAACGATTTATGTTCAGGTATCATAAGGCCAGGACACTTAACCATAATTAGAGGGCTTAGGATCAAAGCAGTAAGGGAGGAATCTGTCAGAAGCAGAGAAAATATTCTTTCTCAACAGGAGTAGCAGCTATAGTTCTCTAATATGAGAGAAGTGGATTAAGGACAATTAGGACATTTGGGTAACAAACCCACACAGTGACACTGGCACCTATTTTTGGTTTTGTTCTGAGAAAGGGCATTGCAAAGAAATGACCAAAATTAGGTAGAGAGCAAACATTTGCATGGAAAAACAACTTAAATAAAATAAGTTTCAAAGACAGCCTCAAATACCTCCCAAAATAGCAGATTACAAAAGAAGCAGCATTCATTTCCCGATTTTTTCCTTCTTGGGGTGAGAAAAGCACAACTGGAAACTGAGTGACGTGATTCAAGAAAACAGGAGAAAGGAGGGTAGACATAGGCACAGGAGGCTGAGCGGTGGACAGAGTCAAGAGTACAGTCCTGGGCTTCCCTGGTGGCGCAGTGGTTGAGAGTCCGCCTGCCGATGCAGGGGACGCGGGTTCGTGCCCCGGTCCGGGAGGATCCCACATGCCGCGGAGTGGCTGGACCCGTGAGCCATGGCCGCTGGGCCTGCGCGTCCGGAGCCCGTGCTCCGCAACGGGAGAGGCCGCAGCGGTGAGAGGCCCGCGTACCGCAAAAAAACAAACAAAAAAAAACACAAAAAAAGAGTACAGTCCTACTCAACTTTCTGCAAGTTTTTCAACTTTCCCACGTCAAAGCACCATGTCATTTTCTGCATGAAAATCAGATCTTTTCAGTTCTCAAAGAAGCCTGCTCTTTTATGGTAAATTTTGCAAGTAAATGTCCTAAGATTTCCCAAACTGTTTATCAAATTCAATCACGCAAGCTGTCAAGAGGTCTTTTTATGCGGCTTCATTTTATTCCAGTAATTAAAAAATACTTGTTTGGGATTCTCCTTTTTCTGTTTACCTGAATGCATTCCTCTTCTCTAAGTTTTCAATGAAAGCAATAAATCACAAATCAGCATGGACAATTATCTCTGGAGGTGTAGGGAAAACAACATACTGCTTCCTTCCCCTCAATGGTTTTTACGCTGTAAATGTTTGGCAGGGCTCCTGCAAATTAAGTCAAGGAGAAGTTGCAGTTTAAAAGGTGATTTCCTCACTTCAGCCTTTGGTTCCTTTGATCAATTAGTCATTATTTCACTGCATGTTTCTTAGTTATGCTGCCAGGATCTCACACCTTCTCATCAGCAAATGGCCGCTGAAAAGGGGAACGAATCCATGTAAACAGAGTTCTGCCTGTGACTTTTAGTCTTCCTTGAACTAAGGGAAAGGGAGATCAGAGAGACTGGAGCCATTAGTAAGGAGCCAAGTTTACAAATGAACCTGGTATGAAGGACACGGAAGACTAAAAAAAAACAACAGAAGTGCTATAGACACTCGAGATGGGATAAAAACCAGCATCATCCACTGTGTAGAATGATGATGTTATTGTTTAAGTATTACACTATTGTGCAGTTGTCATATTTCGGAAGACTGGATTTCACCCATTATATAACCAAATTTATGCATCATAACAAATTGTAGAATCTACATTTGTTTACAAGGGAAAATAAATTAGCAACAGATGGACGAACTGGTAGACATCCTTAGTTCTTTCTTTATAAATTATGTTTCGCTGAAAACTAAATACCTTAAAAAAGCACGGCCACGTTCAAATATTCGGGTTTGTTGTATCCTGAGCCTGCTGGCATGTGGAGGCCCAGCTGGCTTTAGGTAAGTGCATGAATGCAACAGCGCTCCTGGGGTGTGGCCGGCCTCAGACCTTACTGCCTGAGCATCACCCAGAGCCCAGGGAGAAATGAGAATTCTCGGGCCACACCCAGACTGGCTGAATCGGAATCTCTGGGATCAGGGCCCAGGCATTTGAGTATTTACAGGCCCTCTGGATTCACATGTGAGCTAGTTTGAGGATCACCAGCAAACAAAGCATTATTCACAAACAAAATTCCACACACACAAGATTGGAATTATATCCAGTTTTGCAAAACATCTTCTAACTCTGCTCATGCTGCCTGATGTTCCTCCTCCTTAGAGTATACTTAGCCACAGCTTTTAGAGTCATCCCAGCTCTGCACCCTGTCTAGGGAATAGCCACATTTTCCTAGATTGTGGAGGCAAATTCCTAAGCACCAGAAGAGTTCCTTCAGAGAGAGACAACTCTCCATCACTTACTCCCCTGCCTTCCTTAGAGGGATGGGAAGCTCCAGGCACCAGTCTGCCCAGCACAATTAATCCCACAGAGGTGAGTTCTGACAGGGGAGCTGTCCAGGAGAGCAGAGGGGAGACTGTTTGAACTGGAACGCTGGAGCCACTGATGGGGCAGGAGAGGGAGGGGGAGGGGGGTAGGGGAAAAGCAGGGCGAGGAAGCAGGAGGGAGGAGGGAGAAGGGGGAGAGAGAGAGGGGAGAACACTGGCTTCCCAGCCTCAATCAGCGGGCCTTAAGCTCAACCCAGCTTCTCTGAACCTCGATTGCATCACTCAGAAAATGAGCAAGTTGAGCTTTATAACCTCCAATACCCTTTCCAGATCTCACATCCTGTCAGTGAGCCTTGGCCAAGTCACTTGTTGAATCTCGTGTTCTCCCCCCATGAGCAAAGAGCAGCTGCTTTCCAGGTTGGTGAGAGTGGGGCCATCCACACCAAGCCTATCTGGTTCAGCTCATCTCTATGCCACCTATGATCTGTGATGACTTGGAAAAAGTCATTTCATTTCTCTGAGCATTGGGAACTTACCTACAAATAGGGGTGAAGTACCTCCCTCATAGGGCTGTTGGGCAGATGCAGTGAAATCATCTTTGTCATCTTCCCATATCAGGTCTGATAGCTGGTGGCTAGAGAATAAATACTAGTGTCAATCCTTTCTACCTTTCTGTGATGTAACAATCACAGGAGATGTACACAAAGCATTATATAAATGTGGCATGAAGGCCCTGCAATAGGACAACGAGCTAAATGACCTCTGAGGTTTCCTCCATCCTCTAATTCTACCACCACAGACACACAACAACTTTTTTTTTTTTTTTTTTTTTTTGCGGTACGCGGGCCTCTCACTGTTGCGGCCTCTCCCGTTGCGGAGCACGGGCTCCAGACGCGCAGGCTCAGCGGCCATGGCTCACGGGCCCAGCCGCTCTGCGGCATGTGGGATCTTCCGGGACCGGGGCCCGAACCCGTGTCCCCTACATCGGCAGGCGGACTCTCAACCACTGTGCCACCAGGGAAGCCCACAACAGCTTTTTGACATGATGCTCTAATTGCAACCTGTGTTAGCACTTGCTTTTACATCTGCATGCATTGTAATTAAATAGATTGCAGTTAGCAGCGAGCTAAATTACCTTCACATCGTTTAAAAGAAAAAACTGAGAAACTGATGGATCTCTGTAAGCTGCCGGGTTGGTTCTAATTCCCAGGGGGTATTACTTAAAATAATATTGTTAATTTTTGATATAATGACAAAAGAACCGAAAATCCCCTTTGGGGGTGGGAGCTTTTTCAAGGAAAGCGTATGGAAATGGTGAAGAATCTTTCTACTCTGTTAGGAAGAAGAGAGTTCAGGTTTGCCCTAGAGAGGCCAAGGTCTGCACAGGGTCCTATTAGACACTTAGTAAATATTTGCTGAGGTCTTAGCACTTTGCCATGACTTCTGACTGATGCCCAGGTGAGAAGGGCTGCCTCTTTTGCATGGTGTGCCAAGTACAGTGGTTCTCCTTGGATATGGAAAAATGAAGAAATGCAGATTTATTTATTCTATACTAAATTTAGTGTAAATAGAAAGCAGCAATCCTAATTTGAGTCTAAGCTACAAACACTGCTGAGGTTCAAAGATGGCTAAGTGCTCAGTCCTCTGAGCAACCCCTCAAAAAGGGATGCAGGCTAAGGAAGCTGTGAGGATGGTCAACTGTCCCAGTTCACCGGGGACTGCCCCGGTCTTAGCAGTGTGGGTCCTCAGTCTAGGAAACTCCTCCACCCCAGGAGACCAGGAAAGCTGGTCATCTGTGGAGCACAGCATGCTTGACCCAAGAACAAAGCCTCAGCCTGGATCTGAGTATATGGAGGTGTTTCTCATTCGGCTTAGCCTCCCTACCTCTTTCCCAACATACAGAGTTGGATTCCTATTTGGGAACAAGAAACAATAAGGAAAAATCCAGAGTACTGTCTCGCTGTCCAGAACCAGCAGCCCCATATAGAAGCCTCTGGAGGTATGTAGTACCACAAAGGATTCTGCCTCACTTTGTCTAAAAGCAAAGGCAGGGTGCATTGGGACCAGGGGCTGGGGCACCTCCTGACACAGCCATACCATCTAAGTGATAGCAGTGCCCGCTAGACAGTGAAGGTGGGCAGCTGCCCAGCTGCAGGGTGATGGAGCAGGAAAAGGGCAAATACCAGAACTCCTACACGCAGCTGCCTGGGAGACCTCGCAGGCCACTGGAAGCCTGCCTTAGTAGGTGCAAGCGAGAGCCAGGAAAATGTTTATTTTAAAAAAATTATTTTAATTGACTTCTAATTTTAAATACCATGCAATGCTATAAAGAACCAGAAGGAGAGGGGGAGAAATCACCTTTTTAAGTACAAAGGTATATTATCATTTTTCAGCTCAGAATGATGAAAACCTGGTTCCAACCAATTATTTTGGTCACTGTTGTGTTACAGAGTGCCTCAGGCTTTTTTGCAGTTTTGGCAATGTCTGTCCAAGTTTACTTTTCCGTTATAAAATCAAAACTTAGAACATGGAGCCCAGAGGGGCCCTCAAGGACCCAGTCTCCCTGCCTTGAGGCAGATTCTACGCTATTATTATTGATATTGATATTGATAGTCAACAAACCATTATTTTATGAGTAACTCAGGCCCTAAGATGTTTGTGAAGTCATTTGCTCCACGCTACCCAGCTAGCATTTGGAGCAAAGCCTGGAATGTGGTTTGGGTGGTAGTCGCAATGGTTACTCTTTCCTACTGCCTTCATGAATTAAATTCCAGGTATTAAACACCTCGCCTCTCTTACATCCCTCCTTCTTACAGAAGCAAACATTCCCCAGCACTTGCTTAGGTTCCCCAAGCCTGATTCTTCCCCATCTCCCAGAGAGAAGAGCCGCAGTACAGCTCTCATGGTCCATCCCTCTCTTGCCTCTTCCTTGTTGTGTTCTGAGATAAAAGTACAATCTGACTGTCTGTACTTATGCTTTGGAGGACTTCTTATTACTTCGTACAAGAAGAATCATGAGGACAAAGCAAGAGAGAAATTATGGAACACAGTAGAGAGGCCCAACCCTAAAGATGCACTCAGGGTTTTAGCCACTAACTGTACAACCTTAAGAAGATCACTTAACCCTTCTGATCCTCCATTTCCCTATTGTAAAATAATGGGCCCTAAGAAACAGAGAAATAAAATAAAGGTAAAGATGGATGCTTGAGGAAAATGAAGAAAAGGAGAGAGGGATGAGGAAGAGCAGAGGAAGGGAGTGATGAAGGGAGAAAGGAAAGCAGGGCGGGAGGGAGGGAGGAGGGAAGGAAGGAAAAATTAAGCTTGAAAATTCCAGAGTCCAGTTAAATCCATGTCAACCAACACAGAGCATGGTAGGCTGTGAGGAATGGGAGAGAGTACAGAGTTCCTTTAAATCTGAAGCTCTTGTGTCACAGGTAGGAAGGCCCAGGCCCAGGGTGGAGTGACTGTCCCAGGTTTGCACAGTGGTTCTCCGCACAAGGAGAGTAAGGGACAGGGCTGCCTCGCGTCTCCCAGCCCAGGGTGCCCTCTACCACACGGCACCTCTTTTGTTCCACTGGAAACTTGGTCTTAGAACTGATTTCAAGCAATACTCAACACAAATAACATTTCCTCAAAATGTGGTCCTTCTGCTGGGCTAGAAAATCATACCCAGGGAGATTGTTGCCATAACAAAATTTGACCTATAATATGTAAACTTTAAAAAAAGACAATTCGTGTTTCTTACTACTTCAAAGGGAGGGAGGGAAGGGTAGGAGGGAGGGAAGGAAGGAAGGGAGATGAAAGCCTTAACACCTAAGTAATTTCATCCGGCACCTTTACATCTGCAGAGAATGAGCCAGAGGGCAAGACCTTGCAGGATCCAGATACATACTTACAGAATGTAGATGCTTACTGCTCTCTTTAGTGATTAAAGAAAGCGTCTCACTTCAGCTTAGAGCTTGCGCGGCAAGAGGAGAAACATATAGGACCAGAGCCAAATACCAGAGTCTGAAGATTCTTAGGCAAGGAGAAAACCCCATCCTTTAAGGTAAAAAGAGGATAGATGGAACTCTGTGCCTGGGATGAGTTTGAGGCAAAGACAATATTCCAGTAGTCCAGTAATAGATGAAGATGGAATACACCCATTAAAAATAAAATGCCAGTGGAGAGGCTTCCCTGGTGGCGCAGTGGTTGGGAGTCCGCCTGCCGATGTAGGGGACACGGGTTCGTGCCCTGGTCCCGGAAGATCCCACATGCCGCGGAGCACCTAGGCCCGTGAGCCACAACTACTGAGCCTGCGCGTCAGGGGCCTGTGCTCCGCAACAAGAGAGGCCCGCGCACCGCGATGAAGAGTGGCCCCTGCTCGCTGCAACTGGAGAAAGCCCTCGCACAGAAACGAAGACCCAACACAGCCAAAAATAAATAAATAAAATTTTTAAAAATTTTAAAAAATAAAAAAATAAAATGCCAGTGAACAATAGGTAAAACCTATGTAGTGCAGCAAAGTTACTTATGTCTTGGATTTTTAGAATGATCCCTTAGTGTCTTGTGTTTCTCCCAGTACTTCTCATAGGACTATTTCCTGCAATGTTTGCTAGTGAGAAATACATTCACTGAGCATTCACTGACCTTTGCACAGAACTGGTACCCTAATTTCCCAAGAGCCTACATAATTTTTTTCTCATTCCTATATAATTCTTTCCTCATAATTTTATCCTCATTCTTCCCTTGAAAGATATGGTTTTTTCCTGAAATAATCCCACCATAGTTAATAGAAGCCATTCTGTACACAAACATTTAATCCTCAAAGTTACAGGAAGATCAGCATTCTGTCATTTCAAGAAGTGCTTTCCCCCAGCCTAACAGTACATTTCTGTTGTCATGCAAAGCAGTTTCACCAGGCTACAGAAAATATATAAGAAAAGAAATCCTAGATTTCCAGAATTCATTCTGGAAATTCATTCTTGCGTTTTATCTGGAATTAGCATATGCAACAAATACAAGTGTGGATTTCAAGTTAATATTCACCCTGAGCAGCAGAGGAAAGGAAAAGGTCTGGAAAGGCATTCATATTGAGGAAGTATTTCCAAGTTTAGCAATGCTTTCTGTCATAGAAAGATCATACCAAATCATCATCTAAAACTGTTTCTTTTTGTTCTACAGAGAAGTGTGGATTCCACCTTAAAGTTGCTAATTGACCTGGTGGGAGTTTGCCTCTACTCGGGTTCCTACTCTGCCTTCCCTTTAATATTCTCTCCAGCCCTCTGAGAGGACACAAAGAGGGAAACCATGCCCTGTGGACCAATAGTATTCTACAAAATAGTTGAAAGCGATACTTCAGACGGTCAGTTCAAAAGACAGAAGTAGAAGCTTTTCATTTCTCATTATACATGATGTACTCCTATCAGCCATAACCTTTGACATTATTTTCCCCAACTCAGCTAAAATAAGGTCTCTCCTCACTGTCTCTCCGGCCCTGCAGCCCTGTCAGATAAAGTCTCAAGTTGGGCTGCTGCCCAAGGAGTCCTTAGTTAATTGCGTGTAATTATGCTGCATCCTACTTTCCAATGCTAGAGCTGTTTACTGTATCTTTGTAACACAATATGACCGAGCGCTCTGACTGTGGCTGAGGCTCTGTGAGTGACCGCCCTCGGCCTGAGCGTTTTATAATCCCATAGCACTTGGCTGAGTCGTGGTGATCTTTAAATACAAAGCAAGATGCCAACTAAATTAGTAATAGCTGCTGCTGTCAGTACTCCCTGGGGCCCTGGTCAGCTCTGCCAAGGGGCTACATTGCTAAGCCAGGGACACTTCTCATTCAGACATTAAAGATAAATGATCAGGTCAGTCAACTGGCAACCGTCATGTTCATCCTACCTAGTAGGAAGGCTTTTATTGCAACAGAAACATCAAAAATAAAAAATCGGAAGTCAGCTGGGGCCAGAGACTATTTGTTGGAATTTCTTGAATGGCGGTGTAATGCTTTCAGGGTGTTCTCTTGCTTTAAGAGGTATAGCGCTTCCTAGCAGGTTGGAAAGGCTCTTCAGTTAATTCAAACCTTATAATACTGGCGATAGAATCCTTGAGCACATCATGGTACTTAACTGGTATTCATCATACCAAGCAAAGCAATCTCTAGATATTTTGAAGGATTTTGATTTGTATCTGTATTTTGGGCTGGGAAGCAAAGGGAAATCTACTTCTCTTTGAGCACTTTGAATTTTTTTAACCTAAGCAAAAAATTAATAATCCTAAATCATTCTGGCAAATGGCTTGTAGAATCCTGAGGTCAGAAGAGACACGTTACATCATACTCATCACGACAATTCACTAGCATGCTATTGAGACATTATTACCCCTTTGGACGTCAGGATTGACAGCCCAGTCCTCGGCTAGACATTTAGTTTCTCCTGACAACTTCCTGTTGGCCTACACTTAGAGGACACCGCCGGTAGGTAGTGGTGTTATTAGGCCCAAATGTGAGTAGTCGCACAGAGCAGTTGAAGAGCCAGACAGAGCCAGGATCCCAGGGTTGAATCCTGGCTTCACGCGGATGACTTGTGTGACTCCTGGCAAGTGGTGTACCATGTATGAGCCTTGACTTCCTCATCCACATTGTAGAGTTAAAAACAGGGCCTACTTGATAGGATTAAATGAGACATTATCTACAAAGTCCTTAGCACTCAATGATTATAGCTCATCTGATCATCATGGATAGCCTTTTCAACTTTTAGGTCAAAAGTCCTTTTCTGCAAGAGTCAACAGCCTATGGTCAGTTGTTCTGCTGCCATAGCCAGAACCTTTACCTCCTTTACCAAAGAAAGCTTAAGTGCCTATTACAACTGAGTCCAAGAGCAGGGGACAGCCCACTCCTTTTGGGGCTCCTCTGCTATCACATTGCTGCTGACTACTGGGTCATCTTTTCTACTGGATGCTGACTCACGTAGAGTTGATTAAAGGAGTCAGATTAAGTACATTTCCATGGTCCTGTCAGCCTCTGGGAGCACTTCTCCAGAAGCTTACGTATGATCACGGTACCAAAAAGCAAGTTGAAACACTTTCTCATCTCTCTGCATTAACTCTATCAGCACCTCCAAAGCCACTCCAAATAAACGCAATAAAAACAAAAAACTGAGTGCGTTTTATGCCAAGAGAGTTTTTAGACCTGTCCTGAGGCCCTCCCTTCCAACCAGAATGTCTTCTCCAAATCCCTCCTATGTAGACACTCCAGAGCCTCCAATGCCTGAAGGGAATCTGTGTTTGCTATTGACCAATTAGCAGAGATGCTCCCTAGCATTGGATACATTGTCCCGCGTCAGTATTCTGATGTGTGAAAAAGGACACATTCATTCAAGTGTTCATCAAATTAATGGAGTGCCATGGTATGCTAGGCATGGATTCAAAGATGAGTAACATACAGTGCTAGCCCTTCTAGAAACATACATTTCAGTGATGCAGAGGTATCTTAGAAATTCAATGGAGCAAACTTCGTGATACTCTTTACAGACAGCCCAAAGCAGGGGCTTAACAAACATTGCTTTCTTTACTGTTCAAAAAAACACACTTCTTTCAGAAGAATCTGTTTCACTGGTATCCATACCATGGACTCATCAGGGTTTGAACAGATCTGAAATGGTTTTAACCACACTATAACAGAAATTTCAAATCTCCAAAAACATGCCACCTATTTCTAAAACTTCTGCCTGAGTATTTTAAGAATCCAAACACCCAAGAAAGAGGTCAATGACCCCCTACTAAACCTGGAGAACAAAAATCTGAGTTAGAGAAACTGAGGAAAATCGACTCCAGAGGCCTTTAGTTCTAAGTGGTGTCTTAGCATCCACATATATCAGTAGTGACCACTGGCTTTGAAAAGACTCCTGAGAAATGCTCTGTGTCATTCTCATTTCCTTTTAAACCCAATCTCACAGCCCCACTGGAGAAACCAGATGCCAGGAGGTGACTCATTGGCTCCAAGTCATCCAGAATAACCAAAGGCCTGGCGTGAGGACTGGAGAGCAGGTGAAGAGAAAAGAACAGGGTTACTTCTCCTCTTTGCACGACTGTGTGGGCTCAGCAGCTAGACAGCTCGGCCTAGTCTAGCTGTGTGACACTGAGTAAGTTATCTAAATGTCTAATTCTCAGTTTTCTCATTTCTAAAGTGGGGGATAGTATCTGTATCTTCTTCAAGGTGTTACTGGAAGGAGAGAAAGGCTGAGTATCTGCCTGCCATACACCCGCTTATTCAGAGCTCTCAAATCCCTATAGGCTCGTCTAACGGTCTGTGTTCCCTATAATGGTACCCTTACACCATCATCATCATCATCATCACTGCCATCATCATCTACATGCTCCAGACTCAAGATTCATTGAACGCCTTTTTGGGAGAAAGGAGAACCAAGCATAAAGAAAAAGGGAACTAAGTCTGAGCCTTTCTGAAGCAGATTAAAAAGCGTGATAGAATAGAACTAATAAAAGTGATCATTAGTTGGGTATTTATTGTGTGACAGTCACAGAGCAAAACAATTCATCCACAGGGTCTCATTCGGACCTCTCACCAACGATGGCATGAGGAAGACACTATTATGACTCCCATTCTAGAGATGTGGAGACTGAGGCATGAAAAATTGAGTCACCTATTTAATGTCACACAGCCAGAAGTGGCAGAGTTCTGAGGGCCAGCCACAACCTCTGCAAAGGGAAAGTAACAGCATACCTCCCTCCTTCACCCAAACCAGACCCTTCACATGCAAGACAGGCTAGGAAACTTGCCAAAAGTCTGCTAAGTCAAGGAAACCTCATTATCTGATTATTTTTTTTTCATGTAGACTTTATAGTTCTCCTCTCTCCTTTTCCTCACAAAGCATCCTCACCATTTTCTCAGAAGATAAAGATAGTAACTACTAAAAAAAAAAGAAAAAAAGTTAGATAAGGAAACTTTAAAAGAATGTGGCATTATTTTAATTATTTTCCTTTGTGTTTATGGGCACAATCTTGACCTGGGAATAACCCTACATAACTAAAATACCCTTGCCCGTTTTTTTCTTTTTTTTTCTTTTTTTTTTTTTCATTGTATCAAAGACTGTCGATGATGATCTTTTTCAACAAAAGAAAGACACTTAGAAGGAGCCAGCTGCCTGTCTGTCAGCAGCCTGACGGAATTGCAGAAGCCCAGTTACAGACAGTGAGTGTGGTAGACCATGAAGACAATATCTTGCCTCGTTGATGTGAGGCCACAGGCAGAGGAATTCCACGGGTGGAAAAGGTGGGGGCCAGGTTTGCCTTAGATAGACAACAAAATCTGACGAAGAGCTGAAGGTGCCTAACCCTGGCAGAGGACATGCCACAAAGAGGCCTCCGTCACAGCGTAGCTGCGCACCACACAGAAGGCTGCCCCTTTCAGAAGAGACAAGCTCATGTTGCTGGCAACTGCCAAAGGGAGAAAGGATGTTTGTCCTTAAGCTGAAATTGAAACAAACGTCCATTCTCTGCTCTGAAGTTCACTCAGGAAAGACACTGGGATCTTCTTTCCACACATGTGGAGAAGAAAGGGGGGCACAGAGACGGTCGGATGTTTGTCCCAAGCTCACACAGCAGTCAGAGTCAGGGAGACAATAAAAATACAGCTGTCTCTGACTCCCAGAATGCTGGAATGTTTGCAAGATAACTAGGCAGAGTTTGCCACCTATTTCATTTCTATGAGTTTAAAATAGAAAAGCCCTCACCTGAAACATTGTAAATCAACTATACTTCAATGAAAACATTAAAATTGTTTTAAAATGGCTTTCCCAAGGAGAAAAAAATTCCAAATTGTGACATGGACTCCATCCCAATAGTATAAACACCAAATCTATTTTTCATATTTAAATTAAAATTTAAGTAATTTTTAATTTAAATATTTAAATCCCCTGTATGGATTACCATGTGAGAGATAGATTTAGAGGTACTAATGCATGATATAAGTAATTGTAATAATTATCTCAGTATGATATTTTCTTATTTATTTTATGATCTGATCCTTCTGGTGGCTGTCTAGCCTACTATGTATCTTCAGTGTAACAGTTTTAATAAGCCATTTATTATCATATAATCACTCATAATAAATATTCACTGAGTACTTAATATGCACCAGATACTGCAATGGATACCAATCTACTCTCACTCTGCTCTGAAATTTCTTGAAATCAAAAGTCTTCAAGGTAAAATAGTTGCAAATGAAGCAACTGACAAAGGATTAATCTCCAAAATTTATAAGCAACTCATGCAGCTCAATAACAAAAAAACAAACAACCCAATCCAAAAATGGGCAGAAGAACTAAATAGACATTTCTCCAAAGAAGATATACAGATTGCCAACAAACACATGAAAGAATGCTCAACATCATTAATCATTAGAGAAATGCAAATCAAAACGACAATGAGATATCATCTCACACCGGTCAGATTGGCCATCATCAAAAACTCTAGAAACAATAAATGCTGGAGAGGGTGTAGAGAAAAGGGAACACTCTTGCACTGCTAGTGGGAATGTAAATTGATA
>NC_041221.1:112461306-112467771 GCF_002837175.3 Physeter macrocephalus
GGAGATCAGCTCGGTGCTTTGTGACCACCTAGAGGGGTGGGATAGGGAGGGTGGGAGGGAAGGAGACACAAGAGGGAAGAGATATGGGAACATATGTATATGTATAACTGATTCACTTTGTTGTAAAGCAGAAACTAACACACCATTGTAAAGCAATTATACTCCAATAAAGATGTTAAAAAAAAAAAGTCTTCAAGGTGACAAATTGTATGATAGAAAAATCTAAAAATTATATGATTCCTACAGAGGCTCAAATGGCTAGTCACTGTCCTTCAAAAGTGGTGTTGTGGCTTTGAGGTGAAAAGGAATCCCATAGTTATGGCCACTAGAGTGAGTGAGAAACCTGAAGCATCCCTTAAAGGGTTTTGTTCCAGGCCCTGAATTTTGAGTTCCAATGGCTAAGAGCCATCGAACTTTCAAATGGGAGATCAAGTGGCAATGCCTTCAAAGAACAAAACACAGAAGAGGGGCTTCCCTGGTAGCACAGTCGTTGAGAGTCTGCCTGCCGATGCAGGGGACATGGGTTCGTGCCCCGGTCCGGGAAGATCCCACATGCCGCGGAGCGGCTAGGCCCGTGAGCCATGGCCGCTGAGCCTGCGCGTCCGGAGCCTGTGCTCCACAACGGGAGAGGCCACAACAGTGAGAAGAGGAGAATTTCAACATTTTTAACAGTTCTCTAAGAGCTAATTCGATCATAAAATAAATATATCAAAAAGGCTGTTCCTTCTTAGGCATTGAGTCTACTCAGACAGCCTGAGGTTTTAAAAATGGACTGAAAGATCGTACACAAAGAAAGTAGAGTGGTTGGTGCCACAGGTTGGGGGGAGAGAGAAATGGGGAGTTGTCATTTAATGGGTGTAGACTTTCAGTTTTCCAAGATGGAAAGTTCAAAGATCGGTTTGAACTTGCGCAACAATGTGAATATACTTAATGCTACTGAATTATACACTTTAAAATGGTTAAGATGTGTAAAGTTTATGTTATGCGTATTTTACCACAATTTGTTTTAATGTTAAGTAAAATTTTTCTTTAGTTTTTATTGGGGTATAGTTGATTTACAACATTGTGTTAGTTTCAGGTGTACAGCAAAGTGAATCTGTTGTACATACATATCCACTCTTTTTTAGATTCTTTTCCCATAAAGGCCATTACAGAGTGTTGAGTAGAGTTCCCCTTGCTATACAGTAGGTTATTTTTACCACAATTTAGTTTTTAAAAACTGGCTGACAGAGAAAGAGAGAAAGTATTAATTCCAGATGAAGGTCAGAAATTACATTCAAATACCTGTTTTTATTTTTTTCCCAAAAGGTTTAGATATTCGATTGGGTTTTTTAAGTTTAGAGTATTTTCCAGAAACTAGTCCCTTCCTAGCAAATGAGATATTTGTTATAATACCTTGAATGGTAACACTACTGAATATATTACTATTGGAATAGCACAGTTTCTATTTTTCACTTAGTTCTACTGGACCACAGCCTTCCTAAACATTGTCGTGCTGACCAAGTTCCTCTGCCTTCTATAACTCTGATGTACTCTAGAGAAAGGCACCAGGGTTAGAGAGTTACCATCATAATCCTTTGTTTTGTTATATCACTTCACCCTTAACAATGCAGCTTTACATACAATTTCTTTACATCATAACACATCTGTAACGGGAAGACAGAGGGAAGGGTGACTCTTTTTAAACCTGCTGCATGCTAGCTATTGTTGTAACCACCCTACACATCCTCTTTCATCCTCACAAGAGGTCTATGAAGTAGATATTACTACAGATGATTAAAACTAAGGCACTGGGGTAAAGAAACTTGCTAAAGTCTTAGAGTTAGAAAGGTGTGGCCCCAGAATTCAAACCCAGAAGTCTGACTCACATATATTCTAACTCCTCTACATGATACCACTGCTGATGAGAGTAAATGAAAAGCTAGGTAGAAAAGAATTTCATAGACCTGGCAATTATATTAGACCAAACTTCATGGAAAATAAAACAGAAAAAACAAGAAATGACCTCAACTTCTGGTAGTGATTAAAAATGAGGCTGATGAAGATCTCATCCTAGGTGCAGGAGCGTAAACTCTGCCTTTCTCTTGCTGTTTCCACGTGCTTGCACGGGTAACGTTGTCACAGTCCCTGGTTTCTCGCGGAATCTTTTTAAGCCATGTGTGGCAGTTAATTTAAACTAGACAATGTAAACATAAATCCATACAACCACATGAATGTAAACCTGCATACTCTACAAAACGCTGAAAGCAACAAAATAGACGAGAACACCATTGTCAACCCCATTCTCCCATGTAGTGGAACCCCCTCACATCCCTTGCAGTACCTCATGATTATATGACATCTGGCCATCTGACATGTGGACCTGGTAATCATTCCAGCAACAGTCTGGATACTAAATAGGAAAAAAAATCTGATTTCTTTCTAGTTGATTTAATATATAAAGGTAGGTTAGATAGAGTAAAAAAGTAAAATCCCTTCCAACACAAAAATCAAAAACCAAAGAAATGCTGAATAAAATATAATTGTCCCCCATTGAAATGCAGAACTTTGCTTGAAAGAAAATAATAAAAAGGTCAGGAGCAAAAGGGAAGAAGATGCTGGAAACTAGGTGATAAGTGGCTGCTACAGCCAATGTGTGTATCTTTGCCAGTCTTGGTAATAAAGAACCTTGCTTTTGACCACCACACAGGAGCCAGGAGGAGAAAGTCGAAGTTGGAACTGAGACCCTGACATAAAGTCCAGGTTGTATCAGGGCTATGCATTCAGTGGAGGACTGGAATAGAAAAAAATAAAAATAAAATTTGCTTGCTGACAAATAGAGATGATAAGAAAATTTGTCCATCTTAGTCTGGACTTGGGAAGGGGGGTGACATCTCTCTAAGCACATGTAACCCCATGCTTGCCCTCACAAGGGTTTAAGATTTGAACTTGTACCACCAAAGTGGTTTAGGGAAAAAAAAGGCAAAACATTAACTTAAAGTACTCCAAGATTGGTAGCCACCTAGGGCACCAGTTAGAAGCAAACCTGAATCAACTGTGGAGAGAAATGTCTTCAATCTAAGCTCAAAATATTCCCAAAGATAAAGCACCACAGAACATGGATTCAAAAGTACATAATTATTTAAACTGTCATGAATGAGAATCAGCAGAGACAACTGCCAGCAGAATTAGAGCCCTAGGAATTATCAGATATGTACGTAACACAAAATAATGTTTAAATAAACTAAAATGGAATAAAAATATTAACAAGGAAAAATAACCATTGAAAATTTTCAGAGGAAAAAAAACTAAAAAAGAATTAAAAAGAAATTCTGTGGGTGGGTTAAACCACAGATTAGGCACAGCTGAAAAGAGAATTACTAAACTAGACTAGAAGTTACAACTGAAGAAATTACCTATAATGCATAATAGAGAGACAAAGGAAGGGAAAGTATGAGAGGTTAAGAGATACAGAGTTGAACTAGGCCATACATTTCAGGGGGTGGATAAGACTGATAGTTCAGTTTTGTTTCAAGATTGCTTTTACATCGGTTTACTCCTGAAGCAGTAAATAAGGAAGTAAAGGTGATACAGTTAAAGGGAAATGAAGTGATTGTCATTGTTGCCTCCCTCCTAAGTTTCAGAAGCACACCCAGAATGTGGTGCTCTTAATAGCACTGTGGAATGAGATGCCCAACAGTTTGCAGAAGCCTAGAACTGATCCTAAAAGATCAAACTATTTCCAAGTAACAACTTATATCCAAGAACAAAGCTCAACTGCCCTTTCTGGGATATTTACATTTCTCAAGAGACAGGACTTATTTGTTGACCTTCAGGAATGAATCTCTTGGTGGAAATATTTCGTGTCTGGATGGAGCTAGAGAGATGCACGTGGCTCCCCTCAAATTACACCATATAATCCACACCTCATCTCACCTCCTCGTGATCCCAGCCCCTTTACCCAGACCCACAAATGGATCCTGGTTGAACTTCACGAAGAGTCAGAGTCGTGAAGAAAGAGGACAGCACGGGTGTGGTCAGAGCTGGGTTTGATGTATGGAGGGTATCTGTGTTGTTTATTCTCCAAAATCAAAGTCAAAAATCATATTAATTACTTTTTAAAAAAAGAACAAAGATCAAGAACATTTATAGAGATATACAGAACTCTACAATGTAAAGTTGAAAACGCAGCATGCACAGTGGAAAGGAAGACAAAAAATTGTCTTTGTTCACAGACAATATGATTATCTGTGTAGAAAATCCAATGATAGCTACAAAATTACCTAGTAGAACATGTGAGTTTAGCATAGTGGAAAGATACAAGTTTATTATTTTTTTTAAAGTTGCATTTTTATGTACTAGCAATGAATAACTGAAAAGTAAAATGTTTTAAAATACCATTTACAATTGTATCAAAAAACATTAAATTCTTAGGAAGTAATCTGACAAAGTACATGCAAGACCTATACATCGAAAACTATAAAACATTGCTAAAGGAAATTAAAGGAGACCTAAATAAGTGGAGAAATAGACATTTATGAATCAAAAGACTCCATAATATTAAGATGTCAATTTTCCCCAAATTAATTTACAGATTCAACACAATCCCAACAAAATCCCAGAGGGCTTTTTTGTTGACGTTAACAAGATGATTCTAAATCTCATAAGGAAATGCAAAGGACTTAACAAGAGGCAGAATAACTTTGAGAAACAACAAAAATGAAGGACTTTCACCACCTTACTTCTCAACTTATTATGAAACAACAGAGAGCAAGAGAGTACAGTATTGGTGCCAAGACAGACAAACAATCAATGGAACATAATAGAGATTCCAGAAATAGGACCACACATATATGGTCAAGTGATTTTAGACAAAGATGCAAAGGTAAATTCAATGGAGAAAGGATAATCTTTTCAACAAATGGTGCTTGAATGATTTGATATCCATATCCAAAAAAAGCCTGAACTTTGACACATACCTTGTACTATATACAAAAATTAACTCCAAATGTATCATAGACTTAAATATAAACAAGATAATAAACCTTCTAGAAGAAAACATAGGAGAAAATCTCTGTGACATTGGTTATGCAAAAATTCCTCAGAAACATCTAAAGAACATTCCATTAAAAAAAATAAAAAGGTAAACAGGACTGCATCAAGTTAAGAACTTCTGCTCTTTGAAAGACATAGAGAACAAAATGATAAGCCACAGACTGGGAGAAAATACTGGAAAATCACATATCTGATAAAATCCCTGCATCCAGAATAGATCAAGAACTCACAAAACTCAATAACAAGAAAGCAAATAACCCACTTTTTTTTTATAGGCATAAAGGATTTGAACACACATGTCACCAAGGAAGATGACAAATAGCCACCTGAAAAAATGCTCACCATCATCAGCAATCAGGAAAAATGCAAATTAAAACCATAATTTGGTGGCACTGTTCACATATTAGGATTTTTAAAATTAAAAAGATTCATCATCCCAAGTGCTGAGGAAGATGCAGAGAAAGTGGAACCCTCATACACAACTAGTGGGAATGTTAAATGACAAAATCACTTTCAAAAAGGGTTTAGCAGTTTCTTAAAACTGTTTTCTTTTTAAATTTAAGCATACAGCTATCCTTCAATTCCAGTCCTAGGTATGTAACTAAGAGAAATAAAAGTTTATGTCCATACAAAGCCTTGTACATAAATGTTCACAGCGGTTTTTGTTTGTAATAGCCAAAACACAGAAACAACCCACAACTCCACTAACACGTAAATGGACAAACTGTGACATAACCATACAAGGGAATGACATTCAGCTATAAGAAGGAATAACTATTATTGGTACACACAACAACATGGCTGAATCTCAAAATAATTTTGCTGATGAAAGCAGACAGACAAAGAGAGTTCAAACTGTTAGATTCCATTTACATAAAAGTCTACAAAATACAAACTAATGTATGTGACAGAAAGTAGATCAGCAATGGCCTTGTTGTGGGGAGAAGTCGGAGGGAGGAGGTACAATGGAGCATGAAGAAACTTTGAGGGTGACAGATAATATCTTTGTAAAAGGATTTTTAAATCATGACAGCAAGACCCCAGAGTCCCTTGGCTTTGACCTTCAATGCCTTTCCTTTCCCTCCCCCTCACTTTTATTTGCTACTCCTCCCTTCCCCCAAACATTGACTAACAAAGCATAAGGATTACAAAAAATAGCTCTGAGGAGAACTGTTCTGACAGTTATCTGGATGAGATTGCACTGTCCTGAGCAAGAAGCACCAAGAAGGGAATAATCTCTAATGATTCCAGCTGTGAGATTCACAACAGTTAAAAACTAAGACTTCTGGGCTTCCCCCGTGGCACAGTGGTTGAGAGTCCGCCTGCCGATGCAGGGGACACGGGTTCGTGTCCCCGTCCAGGAAGATCCCACATGCCGCGGAGCGGCTGGGCCCGTGAGCCATGGCCGCTGAGCCTGCGCGTCTGGAGCCT
>NC_041221.1:112467781-112487917 GCF_002837175.3 Physeter macrocephalus
GCCTGTGCTCCGCAACGGGAGAGGCCACAACAGTGAGAGGCCCGCGTACCGCAAAAAACAAAAAAATAAACAAATAAAAAAACTAAGACTTCTATCTGAGCCACAGCACAAGGACATGTATCCCTCTCTTCTGCTCACTCCATAAGTCCCAGCCCTGCTTTGAGCAGGGCTTACTTGGTCTTCAGAGGCTCCCTGATGCATATCAGCTGAGCCTTTAATATTTATTTCAGTCACTTAAACATCTAACATCTGGATTGTGGTGAGACTATATACATATGTGAAACATATTAAATGATGTAGTTTAAATATGTGTGATTTACTATACGTTAATTATACCTCAATAAAGTTGGGGTTTTTTTAAGCCTTACTTTGAAAAGGGAAATCAGGCAAAAGCATCCAAATCTGAGAATGGCAAACAGACAAGCACTGGAGGCTACCAGAATATTTCACAAACACTTTCTTGTGTCCTATTCTGTAAGTCATCTTTCCTCCATTCCCTCTCGGGCAGTGTTTACCCAGTGAAAACCCATATATACATGTAACAGGCAAATGCAGTTTTCTCCCTTTTTGGCTTCATTAGCCTTTATTCTAGTCAGCTTTGTTTGTTTAGTCCCCTCAAGGTCTATAGGAATTGGCATCTCATCACTATACTCAAAAAACAAGATTATACTATGGTTTCCCTTTAGATCAAATAAATCTTTCACCTTCCACTTTAAAAACAAAACTATTCTCAGAATTTCTACATGAAATCATGTTTATTGTTTTTCAAAGAACAAATGTATCACAGACCTAGAAAAATACAGTATGCAAAGTCATGGGCATATACTCCCAACCCTCACCTTCTCTTGATAGTTTGAGCTATGGTTTCTAATATCACAAACACCAAAGCGCACTGCTTTGCCTTTGGATAAAAGCAAAACAAACAAATCTTCAGCCTTCTGCAATCCATGAGTTCGTTATGACACTGCGACAAGAGAAAAAGGAGAAAGACAGGGGCAAGTTCTGCCTTCCATGCCTTGATTCAATGCTTTTTTGTACTTTCCCCACCATAAGCAGAGTAATTAACTTGCAGCCAGCCAAGTAACGAATAGTACATGCTAACACTGTTTCCTATGGAATGGAGGAAGGCTCCAACAATGCTGTTACAAGGAAACCTTGTTGAATTAATAGGAAAAAATGAACAGGAGGAGAGAGAGGTCGTGGATTTTGTCTTAGGGTTTTTTTTTTTTTTTTTTTAGATTGGCCATTTGAGGTTTTCCCAGCCTCAAGGCTGGGGGTGCCTCAGTGGTCCAGTAATACCTCTGCTTACATAGAGAAATAAGTGAGTAGAAGCTAGAGGAAGAAATTACCATTTAAACGGGGCTGGTGACCACAGCAGGCACCTAATGTGTTGGTACAATGACTCAGGCCTTGATACCTACCTAAGCAATCCAATCCACCTGTTCCTAGGATGTGCTTGCCAATTCCTGGTCGTCTGACAATGATGCAGTCATAGTATTACCCTATGGAAACTGCATTTACAGTAAGACTGAATGAAGTGCAGAGGCTTCCACGTTGCAAAAACCAGGCTGTCATGTTATCTCCTCTGGTTACTTCCATCCTTGAACTGTGAGCCCTAAGTCTTCCCAGAAAAAAAGGGTGTAAGAGAACATAACCACAAATTGATTTCACTGGTTCTTAAATAAGCTACTGGTTCCATATAATGTGAGGGGCAAATGCTAATCGCAATACAAGCTATCTGACAACTCTTGGAAGCAACATCAGGCTAATTTTAAATATGACTGGTCCCTGTGTCCTTTCACCCACAGGGGTGGTTTGGACATTGACTGTGACCAGAGGAAGTTCTGGTCTGGAGGCCTAGCACACATGAGCACACTGAAGTCAGTTTCCTGGTGGGAAATAAAATCTCTCAGACACACTATTTCCTGTTCACACCTCTTAATTTGGATATGTGATGTTAAAGTCTTAATTTGTATTTGAGATGTTAATGAAATAGTCTTTACAATTGCTGAAAAAAATTGTTCATGCTGTAAGTCCCTTCTGATTTCAGAGGAATCAGAATACTAAAGTCCTATATCTGCCATTCCTGTTATTCTTTAAAAATCTCTTTACCCTCCTTTAGCAGTTAATCTCCATTACTAGGTAAAAATTCTTCTTATTAAATTTTCCACATTTAAATTATTGTATGGTTTGTGTCTCCTGATAGAGCACTATATATTTCTAAGGGATATATGAATGACACTTCCTGGAGTTGTGCAGTGTGCAGCCTACCCAACTATACATGATGGCCCAGCACAGCAACCCACACATTCTACTGCAGTACTCCTCACTTAACCTGTCAGTCACCTCCACTGAACTGCAGGCTACACTATGGCAGGGAGTAAGGAAGGTAGTCGAGCAGGCTGTTAAAGGTAGGGCTCCATAACCAAATTGCTGGGTTCACACTGTGGTCCTAACACTTAAAGGCAATAGTCTGAAAATGCAGGAAATTGAACTTTCCTCATAGAGCTGGCTGTGAGGATTAGCAGAGATAAAAAAAAATAGAAAACACTGAGCATTGTGCCTGGAATAGAGTACATGGTCAGTAAAAAGTAGCTGCTTCTACTACCTTATTCAAATGTATATTCCCAGCATTTTGAACCGTGGCTACAACCTACTAGCTGCTGTGACTATTTAATAAGCGAACTCATGTCTTTTAATAAACAAACAAGCTTTGCCTCTAAGATAAAAGACAAAAATTGTTGTAGAAAGATGCTTTATTTCTCAATTGTTGGAAGGCTAGTGGCTCAGGAAATCATGGGAGAATAGAAAAAGACTAGAAAATGAAAATAAAGTATATAGGAAAGGACATGAGACAGTGGGCTATTCAGAGACAGGACACAAACCAAATACGGGAAATGAAAACCAAACCAAAAAATATTTTTTAAAAAAATAAATGTGAGGAGAAGCTGAAGATGGAAAAATGAAAATTAGGGCGAAAAAGGGAATTTAGCTCTATATAAACCATCTGGAGACTTTGTCATAATCCATGAGAAGAACACTCAATCGCCCGCTCTTTGTATCATCTGAGCCTGCAGCTGGTTTGGGCTTCATTTGCTTCTTTCTCCTATTTTTCTTCCCTCTTTATCCTGCTCACTTGGTAGAGGCACTGGGAATTCAACTCTGCGAGAACCGGTCTAGCAGGGTACCATCATCCCAAGACCTCTGTCCTTTTCGCTCGGCCGCTGGCCCCTGCAGCACACTGGGAACTTCATTTCTATTCACCTATTTTCATGGGCTTCATGACCAATGGCCGATTCTAAGGTTTGCCTGCTTTGTTTTGTTTGTTAGAAAAATAGGGAGAAAAAAAAAAAATCTCTGCATTGTGAGAAGCCTGCACTAAAAGGGATTACCTCCACTGGGGAATTTCCCTGTCTCAAAATGAAACTGGGTTAATTGGGAAGGGTATGGAGAAACACTGGATCCCAATTAATAAAATCTAAAGTCTCCCAATTAACAAGATAATTGTTAAATGGCTTTGGGGCGGCACTTAGAGCTTTAAAAAAGAAACCACTTGTTCCTAGCTTAGTCAGAGAGTGGTTTAAAATCCTTCCCATACCATAAAAGGAGCCTAAAAGTACAGAAAGAGATTTCAAGAAGTTTGCATAGATTACATGTGGGAAGCCCTAAGTGGATGCCACACATCCTGAGAAGCCCAAGCAGAAACATTTCTCGCTGGTTGGACTTTATGCCGAGGACATCACCAGTGTCAAAACCTCCGCCTAAGAGCAGGCCTTAAAATACAGAGGACGCACCTGGCCACCCATCCTGGCTTTCTGTCTGCTGACTTTGATCCTTATCTGTACTCCAATTATTATCCCTTTATTAATAGGCTGTTCCCTTTTGGCTCTCTGCAGTTTTGATAGCATTTGTTACCCCTCTGATGAGTTTTAAATCAAGATACAATCTGCATGAAAGACCAAAAAGGAGAGAGTGGGAGACAGAGAAGGCTTCCCGGGGCTGATCCCCTGTAGGAGGGAGGCCCGTGGCTCATCCTCTGCATAGGAATAGGAGCTGCTTTAGGAGATCAAGAAGCCCTGCGGGGGAAACACCCACAACAGCTGAAAAGAAGGCGCGGTCCCTGGGAGCAAAACCACCTCCGTCATGAAGAAGACACTTTGATCCAACGGAGAGCTCAGTCCTTGCCATGACAGAGCCAGCCGCCATCTGCCTCCTCCCTGTCCCGGTACAGCCTGTACCGTCCCTGCGAGCAGGCAGGGCGTGGAGCGGGCTGTTCCCGGTCTGCGAAAACGGCAGACGGAACGCCTTCGGTGCGAATGCAGAGTGCCCGCGGCCCCGCTGGTCCTCGACCGCCCTGCTTTGCCGCCGTGCTGTGTGCGCCTCTCACCAGCACCCGGACTGGGCCCCTAGCGCGCGTCTCCTTATAGGGCCTCCCTCTCCGCTACAGGGATTTTCCTTCTTGCGCGATGTTGTGTCCTTCCTGAAACAAGTCTCCGGGTTTTGTTTTGTTTTGTTTTTTGTTCTATGTGTTTTTTGTTTTTTTTTTTTAAATAAGATTTTGGTGTTTTTTTTTAAATTGAAGTATTCTAATTTGCCAGAAGGGGAGTGAAAAACTAAGCCGTGGGTGCTGAGGCCTCCCACCAAGCAGCACTGGGAGCTACCCCTAGCAGGGGCATCTTCTCAGGTCTGAATTCAAAATACCACGTGGTGTCTGAAGTCAGCCATCCAGGTACAGGCTGAGTTTCTTCAACAAAGGGTTGAGAGGTGATCAGGCATGAAACCCAGCTTGTTGTTATCCTCATCCCTTTGCATTACTGGCAAAGTTTTTGGAATGCAAAGGATAATTTCTGCTCTTTGGGCTGAAAAGCCTTTAACCAACTGTAAACTCTATACTGTTAATCGTAGTTCTTTTTTTTTTTTTTTAACTCTACCACTCTGACACCCTGCAAGAAAAAGACTGAGATTTCTTCTCTCAAATGAATGGGACAATGGGATAATTGGTGATTGGACAAGATCATGAACCTGTCCCAACCCCAAAATGGCCTAACACTTCCACTTGGGCCTGTTTGATGTTTGTTTTTTTATATCCTCTTCCCCAGTGTTTTACCCCTACAGGACTGGGAATTACGAACACTTGTTGAGTATTCACATATTTGCTTTCAAATCTAAAGAGTAGTACTCTAAAGTTCCCACACATTGTAGAAAAAGCTCAGAAGCTGAAACTTCTCAAACTACCGGTGGCTAATTTGCTTTAAGAATCACACCTCCCCAGAAGATGACAGCCTGGTATTTTCTATTGAAACCTATCTGAACACTTCAGTCTGTCTTTTAGGGAGGGAATTTTCTGTAGATGAATCTAGCAGAGCCTCAAGTCTCATGATGATCCTTGACGGAATTTGAATTGGTGGCTTTTTCCCATGGAGTACAAAAGAAACCTGACCCAGGCTTCCGTCCTCATGTCTCGTCTATATCAATGACAGCAGCAGCAGACCGCGGCTCAGCTGCTCAAGTGCAGTGACTGGCAAGGCTGTCGGAAAGTAATAGGAGAAGCGTCAGGGAAGACCGGGGGTAGCAGAGGCGAGAATGAGACTGAGTGTGATCCCCAGGCCCCACCAAGATTAAATGTGCAAGTGTCTTTCTTCTCTAATTAGACATTTATATTGTTCACTTTCCAACCTTAAGAAACAGCCAAGGAGAGTCTGAGTGTGCCAGTTTTACTGCTGACCTTTCACAGCTTTGCCAAGAAAAGACCCTTCTTGGGGTAGGGGTGGAAGGGAGGGAGTATGGATTCAGCCCCCCTTCCCAAGGCAAGCACAGCCAGCCAGTCCTTCCCAAGGGCCCAGTGTCACAGGCGGAGACTCTGGGAGGGTAGGATGGTCTGTTGAATGTTTGCATCTTAAATCCAAAGAATTTATCCCATATGCTACAGGCAGCCTCAGATCACGGAAGCATTTCTCCGTGGTTTCTGAATGGAACAGCTTGTCTCTTCTTGCTGCTTTACAAGCATAAAGAAGAGGAAATAAATACTCAAGTTTGGGGATAAGTTACAGACACATGCTTAGTGCTTCACATCCTGTGACTGTAAACATTCATGCTGCCTTCTCTCCCCCTATCTCCGACTTTTGGGAGATTCTGAGCATTTCTAAGGACACAGTGATCTTTAACAATGTGTATGTTTTACTCAATCTATGTCTAATCCTTGCTCTCAAAAAATGCCAGTTGCTGTAATGCGATGTAACAGTAGTAGAGAATTAGTGTGATATTGTGGAAGGAGCAGAGGCCAGACAGAGCAGAGACCTTTGTTCCAGGGCTGGTTCCGCTACGCACTAGTTATTTGGCCTCAAGTAGAGCGCCTCACTTCTCTGGGCTTTGATTTTCTACTATCCAAAATGAGATGGGAAGCAGGGTAAGCAGGCCATCCCAGCTAGCTACATAGAAAATGTAGGCTTCGATCAATTTTTGATATGATTTATTCATGCCCTCTAGCCATTTATATATACCCCAAAACACACACATACACACCCATGCAAATATATTTTTACGAAATTTTATATATACCCCAAAACACACCCATCCACACACATGTAAATATATTTTTAAGAAATTTTAAAACTAAGAATAGTTCTTAAATAAAGGCAGGTCTAGAATCAATCATGTTAATAACAACACCATCTTAAGATGATATACAGTGGAGCCTTGAACAATATGGGGGTTTGGGATGCCAACCTTCCTTCCAGTCAAAAATTCTTATTAACTTAGAGTCAGCCCTCCATCTCCACAGTTCCTCCATATTCACAGATTCAACCAACCTGGATACTATATTACCAAAGTATTTATTATACTATTGAAAAAAACAGCATATAAGTGGAACTGTGCAGTTCAAACCTGTGTTGTTCAAGGATCAACCGTGATTCTTTCCCCAAAAATGCTGTCTATTCTACTCTGTTCTATTTTGTTTTATATAAATTTACTTATTTATTTGTTTTTATTTTTGGCTGTGTTGGGTCTTCGTTGCTGCGCGCAGGCTTTCTCTAGTTGCGGCGAGCGGGGCTACTGTTCGTTGCGGTGCGCGGGCTTCTCATTGCGGTGGCTTCTCTTGTTGCAGAGCACGGGCTCCAGGCACACGGGCTTCAGTAGTTGTGGCACTTGGGTTTGTTAGTTGTGGCTCACGGGCTCTAGAGCACAGGCTCAGTAGTTGTGGCGCACGGGCTTAGTTGCTCCGTGGCATGTGGGATCTTCCCGGACCAGGGCTCGAACCCGTGTCCCCTGAATTGGCAGGCGGATTCTTAACCACTGCGCCACCAGGGAAGCCCTACTCTGTTCTTTTGATTGCTCATGCCAAAACCTGGGAACAAACTTTGACTCTTTTCTCTCCCATCCCATATTCCCTCGATCACCAAATCCTGTCTGCTTCACTGTGAAATAGGCCTTGACTCAGAACACCCCTCTTTTGGTCTCCTCAGTATTTCCCTATCTTCACCCTCCACCGACTCCATCCTCAGCATGATGGCCAGTGTCTCTTCTAGAACGTAAGACAGATCATATGTCACTTCTGATCCTGTGCCTCCAGAGGTTTCCTTCTCACTCAGAGTTAAGCCCACACTCCTGCATGTTTCATGACCTAACAGCCTAGGAGCTCTGACTTGGTGCCCCACCCTCTGACTCTTCCTGCTTTCCCCTGCTATCCCTGCTGCAGCTACACCAGCCTCACGTTATTCCTCCAACCCACAAAGCACACACCCACCTCAAGGCCTTTGCCCAGGATATTCTTTCGCCACCACCCCCAACCTTCACCGTTTGCCTTCCCACTCTCCTCAAGTCTCTCATCAAATGAGAGACTTCCCCTGACCCCCATCCTTCCCCAACACTCCAAAACTCCTTACTCTGTCTTATCTTTACTCTACACCTCTTGACATTTATTTAGTTGTTAATTTATTTATACTTTCTGATTTCTCCTCCAAACCAGCTCCCATTGAATACAAGTGCCAGGAGGTCAGGGGCATTGTCTGTTTTGTTCCCTGATAATCCTCATGACTAGAGCAGTAGGTACCATGCAGTAGAAGCTCAATAAGCATCATGAGATGAACAAAAGCATTCAACACATCACTAATGAACATCACCCCTGGGAGTCTAGTGGCTGAAATAGATACAGTAGTGAAGCAGGCCAGCATGGGCCCTGGCTGATGGAGCTTGCATTTTAGTGGAAGAAAAATTACTAAATGTAGTATTTATTTATTTATTAAGTTTAAATCATCTCAGACAGGGATAAGTAATCATGGAATCAAAAGAAGGGCTAAGGGTAGGTATGAAGGACTACTTTAAGTAGGGCAGTCAGGAAAGACCTCGCAGGGAAAATAATTTGAGCTGAGACCTGACTGACAACAAAGAGGTAGCCAGGTGTAGAAAAGCATTCCAGGCAGAGGAGACAGCAATGCAAAGGCCCTGAGGCAGGAAGAAAGGTTGGTGTTTTGCAAGAACAAACCGAACATCCAAGTGGCTAGAGCATGGTATGCCAGCAAGAGCAGGGAGGAGGTGAGGACTGAGAGATAAACAGAGGCTAGGCCACAGAAGGCCATAACAAAACACACACATTTTAAGTCCAGGAGGAAGCTTTTGGAGGCACTGAAGCACGAGAGTGATCGTCTGACATTTTTAAAAGATGACTCTGACTTCTCTGTGGAGAACAGACCTTCTATAAAGGAAGAGTAGAAGCAGCTGGGAGCCTATCTTGCAGATGTCCAAGGGGAGATGACTATGCCTTGAACCAAGATACAGCGGCGGAGAGTGATTAACTGTCAGGAAGCTAAAATGGTTGTTATTATCCCCATGTATAAAATAAGAAACAGAACCCTACAGAAGTTGAGATGTTCTCAAGATGGCATTGCAAATGAGTGGCAGAGTACGAACCAGAACCTAGTTCTCTTGATTCCCAGCTCAATTTTAGGAGGCTAATAAGAATCCACTTGTTGAATGAATTAGTCCCCATAACTAAAGAAAGGAACTCAGCTCTAGCAAAATGTCCCCCATAAAGTCATACCACAGACTCCTCTCCCCCTGAACCTCAGTGCTTGTCTTCTCAGGGAAATCCAAATGCAGACAGACCTGAAAGTGACACTCAGGGGCCACTTACATGTGTCCCCTCTCTCCTGGTCATACATGCAGTTTGGAGCTGAGCAGATGTGGTATGGCTAGTTCGCCAACAACTGCTTCTGGAAAAGGGAATAAATAACAACTGGAGTTTAACTAACAAGACCCCATAGCATGTTCTCCCCTGGGTGAGCCTCCCAGAGGAGGGACAGCAGCCAAGGACGGAGGACGGAGCACAGAGGCTGAGGGAACCACAGGCACAAACATTTGGACAGTAACAGTGTCTGCTAACTAATAGTCCACTGTCAGGACCTTGACCGTGACTGATGAGGTTGGGAGCCTCTTGAGGAGGAATGTTGCCAGGAACTTGGGAAGAGCCTCCTAGTTCAAGTCAGGAGACCCAGATTCTCGTCCAGGCTCTGATATCTGCTGGACCTCTGTTGGGTGGGGCAGTGGAGGGTAGGTATGGGGGGCAGATCTGATCAGTGGTTCCATCCCTGGGGCTCCTGGGAGGATTGTGTAAAGGTGGCTTTATCACTCTCTCCTCTCTTTTGAAGAGTTAAATAGAAGCCATATATTTATCCACAATATAAAAGGCTGAAGTGTTATAAGTTTTTAGTTAAAGAAGTAGAAAAGTAATTATGTCTTAATAAAGCAATTCAGAAGAAATCCTTTTTAAACTAATTATGGGGTAGAGATGAAGGAAAGTAACAGAAGGGATCCTTGATGGTGATTAGGTTGGGAACACAGGGCTGGTTGATCCCCCGATTCCTACCAGCTTTAACAGTCTAGAGACTAGACTATTGACAGTCTCTGGGAGGCATTCACATGAGGTGCCTCAAAAAGATCAAATGCACATGTATCCAAGATGGGTCCCAGATACTCCTATAATCCCATCACAGGGCCATTTTCTGGGGTAAAGTCACTTTCCAAGCGGGTTAATGTAGATAAGGTATGACCGGGTTGGAAGAGCATGGGATCAGGAATCAGGAAGCCCAGGTTCTGGGTCTGCAATGCATTTAAATAGCTGAACCATTCTGAGCCTCTGTTTTTTGACCTGTAAAATGGGCAGTATTCGACTAGGTGATCTTTAAGGCCCCTGCTAACTTAAGTTCTATAATTCCGGGAATTTCAATAAGGTCATTCAGCTTTAACCTGGGTTCCCTAGAAAACAGAGGCTAAGGCAAAAGATATTGTGCTGACATTTCAGTACAAGGGTACACCCTCAGGGGTAAAAAGAAGGATAGGGAAATGAGGTAGAGAAGTGGGGGAGAACACATACCAGGAAGGATGTCATCAAGCCAGGCGCACCTTTGCAACAAATGCAGCACACTGCTCAGTCTCAGGAACCGCATCTCAGAACAATCCACAGGGGGAAGGAAAGGAGAGGATTTATCTATCCGTGCCTTTCCATCTCCCATCATCCATCAAAACCCTCTTGACAGAGTATTAACTCCCCTGTGTCAGCCTGACCCACCAGGCATCCCCCGGGACAACCAGAACCGGTGGAGGGTGTGGGGCACTGCCCAGCTCCTTGTCAGTATCCCCTGGTCAGGACCCACTGGCCAGCTGCTGGGATTGCGGGCATCTGACAGCTCTCAGCTGAGGCCCTCTGTGGGAACTGTGGTCAGAGAGAGAACACCACCTCCACCTCAGCCAGGGTCACACCCCCTGCCGAGGGTAGCCTGCATCCAGTGACCAGTTGATAAGGGAACACAAAGGCTCAGCCCCATTGCTTCAGTTTGGGACAACTCTGATGGACCATCCTAACAGCAGACCTTCCCACGCTTCCGCAGAGGCCTTTGTTGCAAAAGCATCACACTCCATCCCCTCCCTCTGTCCAACCTCATTCTGCTGGACAGGAGCAGCCTGAAACTAAATCTGAGGAACACATGACAGTAATTTTAAGCAAGTTGGAGGAAAAAATCCAAAGACGTATTGTTCCTCTATTCTCTACCATTGTTATGGCAAGGGACCAAATGCTTTGTGTCATTCTGCTTTAAATTCAGAATCACTGTTGAGGACAAAGAGGACCATTTGTTATTGCCTGAGAAGTTCCCGCCCAAGAAATGACTAGTTATGAATATGCATATCAAGTCAAAAAGTTAAACTTCTGAGTATTTACATGGAATAGCAATAATAACAATACTTTGGGTTTTTTGTTTTTAATTCCTAATGCTCCTGAGTATCCCTGCTTTCTTCGCAGACTTCTCTGACTCTCCCAGAATGAAGAAGGCCAAACAGCCCATAAATAATTGTCTTGTCTGCATTTAAGAAGAATCCCAGGAGACCCTTTTGCTTCTACTGTTTTTCAGACTGCCAACACACTCCCCAAGCACACGATAATGATTCTGAGTCTCGTCCTTTATACAAGACCAGCCCTGAGCACATGCTGTCCAAAGAAACCCTTACTTTCTGTGCCATCTAAGGCCCATTTCCCTGCTTGCCTATCAGCAGAAGCGAGAGACATCTGGTATTCTATCTGGGCAACGTGACAATAAGGGTAGGGGAGGAATCATATCCAAACTTAAACATTCGGTACAGAAGATTCACTTTGGAACCTGGATGATCTCTATTCACTGTTGGCACTGATCAATAAACTACTATGTAATTGTCCTTTTTTTCTTTCTTTTTCTGCTTTAAGTGGCAGTAATCAGAGTATAGTGCCCACAGCAGGGGCAATAAAAATCTCCTTACTCTCTGCAGTCTGGATCATGCTATATTGAACTGGCAAAGGATTGGAGACAACTAGTAGATGGACCAAAAGAAAACATCATAATGTGGAGACTTAAAACACATGTTCTACAAAGAATCAATGAAAGCACAGGGACTCTGGACCTGGAGAAGCAAGTCAGCATTGTCTTTATGTGGAAGTGTGGACTAGGGTCAAGACAGCAGATGTACTCTTTGTAATTTTTATCTGTTCAGATTGTTGGTGGCAAGAAGTAGAAACTAAACAGTTAATGTAAAAAAAAAGGAGAGGAAGAGGAGGAAGAAAAGGAGGAGAAAGAAGAGGAGAAAAAACTGAAGTGGAACTAGAAGAAAAACCGTCACTTATTGAAGAGATATGAGGTAGTTCAAAGAATAGAAGAAAAACCTGAGTTCTAGACTCAGAAGCAGTGGGGAACAGGACAGGCCCAGGGACCCTGGTAGGAGGTGTGGTCAACAGGATGATGGAGCCCCTACCTCTCTTGCCCTCATTTCACATTCTCAAGAATCAGCGTCCCTTTGGCCCACCTTGTGTCACATGCCCACCACTTGGCTGGTAAATGGCTTGGCTGCCAGTATCAACCAGTCTGCCTGTAGCAGAAGACAAGTTAGTCCCCAAAGGAAAACCAGATGCAGTTCCCAGAAGGGAGAAGGAATCTTGAATAGTCTAAATCAGCTGTTCAAAGGTAATCCACAGACCAGCAGCAGCAGTACCTGAAAGCTTGTTAGAAATGCAGATGCTCTGGCAGAACCTCAAACCTACTGAATCAGAATGTCTGGGGATTGGCCCCAGGAATCTGTATTGTGATAATTTCTTAAGCAAGCCCAAATTGAGAAGTGCTGGTCTAAACAATGAGCTCTAATCCAGGCTCCAGAGTGTATAAGTAGGACAAATAGAATGAAAGTTAAAAGAATAGATTTTAGACAGAAATAAGGAAAAAATGTCCATGTGTCATAACAAGTACAGACACAGGTAGCCCAAGGAACCAGGAAGCTCCCTACGGGAGGAACTGATTAGAATGTTGGAGAGGAGATTCAACATCAAGTGACCTTTAAAGCCCCTTCTAGCCCTGAAGATTTTGACCATGACTCACTTTAAATATCTACTGATCTCTGATTATGACATATAATGCTTCTGGAGAGACTAATTCTCTTTGAATTGTCTATGAATAAAGTAACTCTGTCCATCCCAAAGAGAACACAGAAGAGCTTGTAGATACATACCCCAGGGGCAGACAGAACTTTTCTGTCCTGATGTTTGCAGCTGCCTTGGCCATAGTTAGACTTCCCCAGGGAGAGGGTGAGCATTGGTTGGGCAGGCTTAGAAGAAGCCTGGACTCGGACTTTTCCAAGGGGTCAAAGGGCATATCAGCTGCTAGTCCTAATAAAAGTTCTCTTTCATGGTCCAGTATCTAGTGATTCACCTCGTCCAGAGGTTGTCCAAATTGTGAGCTGGATCACAGAACCCAAAACCAAACCAAAACAAAACAGTAAATATTTATTGGACAGATAAACAAAGAAAAATCAAAAAAGAAAACAAAAATGGTCACTCATGAACATCAGTATGAGTTCTTTTTTGGACTGGATTAACATTTCTCCCAATCAAAAATTATTCTGAAGAATGTAGAAAGGAAATAAACATTTCTCTTTGATCTCTATGCTTGGCTATTTTCCAACTACTCAGTTGGGAAATCCTTTTTCACAGAAATAACACATTTCTTCAAAATAGACTCTAAATCATTCGATGAGAGTGACCTCTTTTATAGAAAGTGAAATCAATCCTGATGTTTCTCATTCTCTCAAAATGATTGGCATTGCTTCCAAGCACTGAAATGATTTGTTTCCGCTGGCATCTACTTAAAGCCAATGATACAGAAAACTGATAAAATGCCACTGACAAAACAGCTGTACAGCTCTCAGTTCTTATGGAAGGGGAATTTTCACTCATAAAGTAGTTTTATATTCATTTAGACCCATGAATGTACACACTGACTGTTAGGGGATGGCTGTGAATCTCCCAAGTTTGTTCATAAATGTTCTGAATGGAGAAGTGTGAAGAGTAAGTGACAGAATATAAAAGGCCTTCGCAGAAGCTTGCCTGCTGCCGTTTTTTTACTCTTGACAGACACGTTATGTTGTAAACACCTAAGCGCTGGCTTTATCTCTCCTCTGCCAAAACCAGTTCCTGAGTCTTGACAAGTTTAAAATCTGTTTGGTAAGCATATAATCATTCAGTTTTATAAGGCACAGGTCTTGTTAAAGACTATGGTGGAATGTTTAAATAGAAAAAAGAACCTAATTATATAGAGAAAAATAATTTGATGGAGATTAAAAAAACACATCAACTGAAATTATTTTTTTCAGAGAGGAACTAACACTCATTATTTTTTTGCTTTGACTGTTTTATTGTCATTTACCTTTTTTTTCCATAAAAAGGGGTGGCAATATTAATTTTTAGGTGGCAACAAAAGATTTTATACGTTTACCATCTGGGAACACAAACATGGTAGTTAATTGAGTCCATGCTATATCAACTGATGCAGGCCATTCTCCTCACTGATTCCAGAATTATATCTCTAAACAATAATTGGATTAGGTCATTCCCACTGTCACCGTCCATCAAGTCCATGAGAAAATTCAAACACAGTTGTGTAGTATTCAAGGGTTTACTTTACCATCTGGCCCCATCTGGCTTTCTCGCTTCCTCCTCTGCCGTTCCCCTTCTTCCCACACACAATTTACACTCCAGTCACATTAAACCATTCTCAGTTTCCACACATGTGCATCATTTCTATAGCCTCCTGCCCTGGTTCACACCACTCACTCTGCCAGGACTGCACTTCTCCTTTCAGAACGTGTTCATATTTTATCTCTAGAGTGAAGCCTGATTAACATTCTTTCTTGGTTCTCATATTGGATACCACAGTATAGAGGTTTCTCCAAAAATCTGTCTCCCTCAGCAAACTGTGGGCTCTAAGGACAGAGCCAATCGTTATTCTTTATTTTTCTTTGTAATTTCAATATCACCTGCCATGTAAAGGTCTCAAGAAATGTGTGTTGAATGGATGAGTGATTAAGTAAATGAATGAATCAGGTATGAGTGCATTACTAGAGGCCCAAGGAATACAGAAACACAGTAGACCAGTCTAGAAACTAGACTCCTTACCAGTAAATCTCTCTTAATGCAACAGGAATACTTAGAAATCAACCTACCAATAAGTATTTCTTGTAACGACCATAGTATTAATGGCAAATGTCAACAAACTTTTCAAATAATGAACCATTGCTATGATAAACACAAAAGAATTAAATAACATGATCCCTGTTCTTCAAGTCTCTTCAGAACATTATCTTACAAACTTTACTCTCTGAAAATAAATCTTTCAAAATTGTAATAAATGTCCACTTTCTGCCCTTAAGTTTTCCCTGGCAAATTATTAAAACTCATGTCTTCCTGAGACTCTGCGGAAAGCAACAGAAAGTAGATGAGAGCCTGAGCCAGAGAGCCTGTACCTGTCAATGTCTTACTTTGTTCCTTCTTAAAGAAGTAAATGTTTCACCTCAGACCTGAAGGATGAAATGAAGTTAGAGGAAGAGTTAAGACAGAAGCATATCAAGAAGAAGGAATAGCAGAATGGAGATATTAAGGTTAGAAAGGAGCTTGGTGTGCTTGAGGCCCAGAGGGAAGGCATTATGACTGGAATAGAGTAAGAAAGGATCCAATGTCCTGAGATAACTAATGTCAGACACCAAACCACAGATCCAGGAAGCTCAGGGAACACCAAGCAGGTTAAATGCCAAGAAAAATATGCCTAGACCTATCATATCCAAATTTCAGAAAATCAAAGATTAAGAAAAAATATTGAAATAAACCAAAGAATGAAAGCACCTTTACCTAGACAGGAGAAAAGATAAGAATTACATCTAACTTCTCTTCAAAAAATCATGTAAGCAAGCAGAGAGTGGAGTGAAATATTTAAGACAGCAGAATTTTAAAAATCCCACCAATCTAGACTTCCGTAAGCAGAGAAATTATCCTTCAACAGTTAAGGAGAAATAAAGATTTTCTCTGACAAAAAAAAAAAATTTTATAGCAGCACCAACTGACCAAGGACAAGAGGTTAATATCCAGATATCTAAAAACTCCTACAACTCCAACAACAACAACAAAAACCAAGTAAAAATGGGCAAAGGACCTGAAGAAACATTTCTCCAAAGAAGGTTTATGAATGGTCAAGAAGCATATGAAAACATACTCAACATCACTAATCATTAGGGAAATGCAAATCAAAACCACAATGAGATACTACCTCATACACATTAGGATGGCTATTATCAAGAAGAACAAAAAAGAAGGAGAAAAAGAAAAAAGAAAAGAACAAGTGTTGGTCAGGATGTGGAGAAGTTAGAACCCTTGTGGACTGTTGTTGGTGCACAAAAAATGGTGCTGTCACTGCGGAAAACCATATGGCAATTCCTCAAAAAAATCAAACATATAATTCCACTTTTGTGTATATGCCCAAAAGATCCTGTGGTTCCACTTTTTGCATATGCCCCAAAGCAGTAAAGTCAGGGATTAGAGAGATATTTTTACACCCATATTCACAATTACCAAAAAGTGGAAGCAACCCAAGTGTCTGTCCATCAACAGGTAAATAGATCAGAAATGAGGTATATACATACAATGGAATATTATTCAGCCTTAACAAGAGGAAATATTGTGACACATACTACAACATGGGATGAACCTTAAAGACATATGCTAAGTGAATAAAATGAAAAATACTGTATGATTCCACATGTATGAAGTACCTAGAATAGTCAAACTCATAAAGATAGTAAGTAGGATGGTGGCTGACTGGAGCTGAGGGGAGAGGGGAATGGGAGTTTTTGTTTAATAGGTATAGAATTTCAGTTGCAGAAGATGAAGAGGGTTCTGTGGATGGATGATGGTAATAGTTGCACAACAATGTAAACGTATGTAATGCCACTGAAGAGTACACTTAAAAATGGCTAAAATGGTCAGTTTTATATTATGTATATTTTACCACAATACAAAATATAAAAAGTAAATGTGTAAAGATAAAAATGTATAAAGATAAAAAAATTATATATAGAATGATTTAAATTATGTAGAATGAAAAAATTAAAATCCTAGGGGAAAATGCACAAAATATTAACAGCTAATCTTTTTGAGGAGTAGAGTGATTGTTACTTTTTTAAAATCCCATGTATGTACTTTCTAAATGGTTTCTAATAAATGTTTATTATGAGACTTCCCTGGGGTGACAATGGTTAAGAATCCACCTACCAATGCAGGGGACACAGGTTCAAGCCCTGGTCTGGGAAGATCCCACATGCCGTGGAGCAACTAAGCCCGTGTGCCACAACTACTGAGCCTGTGCTCTAGAGCCCGTGAGCCACAACTACTGAGCCCACATGCTGCAACTACTGAAGCCCGCATGCCTAGAGCCCATGCTCTGCAACAAGACAAGCCACTGCAATGAGAAGCCCACACACTGCAACAAAGAGTAGCCCCCACCCGCTGCAACTAGAGAAAGCCTGCGCGTAGCAACGAAGACCCAACGCAGCCAAAAATGAATAAATAAATAAATTTTTAAAAAAATAAAGTATGTTCTGTTATAAAAAATGTTTATTACTTTTATAGTAAAACAAACTAAAAGAAAAATTATGCAACTAAGGGAATATACAATTAGCAGAAACATATATTTGATATAAGGCAGAAACTGAGAAATCAGTAATGCTCACAGAGAGCCTAAAGGTCAGTGAGGAAAACGGTGCGGACATTAACCTGAAATTGATGAGGTAAGTGACAATCAGTCTATGTGTTTGAGCTACTTACATATGAGCATAAACATCATTCTGGTTTTAATAAGAATCTCAGACCTATTAAAATCAGGGGCAGAGGGAATAAACAAAGGTCACTGACATCACTTGGATTGTTGTAGCTAAGAAAACTCAAGATAGACAGCATGAAAATGGGAATATATTTTTTCTTCATTTTACTTTAAAGAAGATCTGTACCTTTACCATCATGATGTTTCTAAGATGTCATTAAAGTTGATAGGAGTGAAATTGTATAGAGCAGCCTAGGACCTCCAGTGAGTCAGCAAGCTCATTACTTATGAAATACAAAATAATCAACAAGAGGAAGATGATTCCATGAAGAAAAAAAGAGCCAAACCTGACCAATAGGAAGGAGAGTTGTGAGACTCAGAGACAATCTTCTCAAGGTACGTAAGGGCTACACCATTTGAAATTGGGCTCAAAAACAAAACAAATTACTTTTTTAATATCTGGGAAGAAATTTTATAACAGCTTGAGTAATAAAAAATTCAATATTCCCCTCTCTATGTATAAATTCAAGCTCTTATACCAGGCTGGAGAACTGGCTGGCTGACTCTCCTTTATACAAGTTTATCCTCAGATATCCTAGCTCAGAGCAGAGCTCTGGCAAACTGTGATGGATACATTCCTTTCTGGAGGGGAGAGAAGAGGGAAAGAAGAACTTCCAAATCTCTAATGTTCTGTCCTTAGTATCTTTGAAAATTTTAAATATGCTCAACCTTTGCCCAAGCAATTCTACTTCTAGGAATACACCCTAAGGAAATTCTTGTACAAGTATCCCAAAGTAAGTGGACAAGTGATGGCCATGGCAAGATTTTTTAGTAAAGGCAAAAATCTGAAGTCAACCTAAATGCCCATCAGTTTGAGAATGGTTAAATAAAACATGAACTGTTCAAACTAGGAATACTATGCAGTCATTAAACAAAATCAATTATATTTGTATATTCTGACATGAAAGGATGTCCAAATTTTTAATAACATATACAGTGTAATAAAATAAATAAAAAGGAAACCAAAATTTCAACAACATATACAATGTAACGTTGTGTGTTTGAAAAAGTATATATGTGTGTGAATTTGAACATGTATGTGTATAGATATGTATGTGTATATATATGACTGTATAGAAAAAGGTAATAAAAATAATAGCAAACACTTATAGCCTCAGCAATAACATATTTTTAGCAATAATACTCAAGGGAGTCGGTGTGGATAAGAAAGGATGGGGAGAGGCTAGCCATTTTTAATTTACAACCTTATATATTGATAAAAACTTTTTCTAATTCTAGATATTAACTAAGTTAAAAGCATTTAAACTTATTTTAAATTTGGCTCTTTTAAAATTTTCTAACAATGTTCAGAAGTACAGCTTAGAAAACCAAGCTTATTCCAAAATTAAGAAGTCATCAAAAACCATATTATTCTAATATATGTAAAGTATGAGAACATTTCAGGCTCTTTACTCATCATGAAAAAGTCTTCTGGATAAATATGGTTACTGCTTTTGTCAAGCCTCCCAAGACCTTTAAAAAGAGGCAGAATCTTTACCCAAATGGTGAGCATAAATTAAATAGCATTTCCATGTTTCTGTAGCAGAGCCATCCTATAACATAGCTCCTGGTCTGAGCTAGCTCACTATTGGTCTGAAGGAAGGGAAAAACATTACCGACATTTTCCTGGTGCTGATAATAGCCACCATAAGCCACATATGATCTGTGAAGAATGCCAGGGACTTCCCTGGTGGCTCAGCGGTTAAGAATCCGCCTGCCAATGGAAGGGACACGGGTTCAAGCCCTAGTCCAGGAAGATCCCACATGCCATGGAGCAACTAAGCCCATGCACCACAACTACTGAGCCTGTGCTCTAGAGCCCATAAGCCACAACTGCTGAGCCCATGTGCCAAAAAATACTGAAGCCTGTGTGCCTAGAGCCCGTGTTCCACAACAAAAGAAGCCACTGCAATGAGAAGCCTGTACACCACAACAAAGAGTAGCCCCTGTTCGTCAGAACTAGAGAAAGCCCACATACAGCAATGAAGACCCAATGCAGCCAAAAGTAAATTAATTAATTTAAAAAAATAATAATGAGAATGGACTATGTTTAAAAAAGAAAAGAATGCCACAGTTACAGGTGCTGTGCCTATAAAATGATCAGCCCTAAAATATTTATCGAATGGAGAAAAGAATGAATTAATGAATGAATGAACAGATAAAGCCATCATCTCAGAGGTTGCTGGCCTTCTGCATATTCAACCCTGTCATGGTTAGGTTTGACTTGTTTGTCATACATGACCCAATCATCAATAGCAAGGCTGGTTTCATTTATATAGTACAGTATAGAGGTCATTACAGCTTATGCAAGAAAGAATACAAGGTTTGCAAAGCAAAGGAAACTACAAACAAGACAAAAAGACAACCCTCAGAATGGGAGAAAATATTTGCAGATGAATCAACGGACAAAGGATTAATCTCC
>NC_041221.1:112488373-112539246 GCF_002837175.3 Physeter macrocephalus
GTATATTAACGCATATATGTGGAACCTAGAAAAATGGTACAGATGAACTGGTTTGCAGGGCAGAAATTGAGACACAGATGTAGAGAACAAATGTATGGACACCAAGGGGGGAAAGAGGGAGGAGAGGGGTGTGATGAATTGGGAGATTGGGATTGACATATATACACTAATATGTATAAAATAGATAACTAATAAGAACCTGCTGTACAAAAAAATAAAAATAAAGTTCAAAAATTTTTTAAAGAAGACAAGGTTTCACAGGGTCCTACATGAGCTTTTTTAGTTCATAAGACATTCAAAGACAAGAGTCTGAAATTAAGAGCAAAATCAGGAAACTTACCTGTAGGAGAAAAAAACAGGTGGTACATAAGACCATTTGGTCAAAGCAGGAAAGGCCAATGATGGTGACTGTCTAGTAGTAACCATGGCAGTCCAGTCCCAGGAAGACTGGTTTGGCTGTGTTTCAGCACCAGGAAATCTAATCATTTGGAGGACTAGACATGAGCTCAACATAATGGGGTGGAATATGTTCCTACAAAGAGATTTCCCTTATTAGTCATGGTCCCTAACATTGCCAGGAAAGCAGAAAAATGACAAAGACCAACTTGACTTGCAATAACATTGGAGATTTTATTGCCCCTATGAAGCCAATAGGCAATTCAATGGCTCAAACACATTTAAATAAGAAAACTTTGACAAATTATGTATCATTTTTAAAAACATTTTCTGTTATCAACATATTCCATTCCATTCCAATTTCAACCCCCTTAAACACCATAAAAACCTCATCTCATGGAAAGCAGAGAGCTATTATTAGCAGAAAGAGGAGCAACCCAAATTCAGATATGTCTGCCTTCTTTTTGAAAGCGCTCAGCCTTATGGAACATTTTAAATTTCTCCTGCACTTACACTAATCATGGAAAGCTTTAGAACTGGAAAAATAACAGCTCCAAAGGAAGTGCTCTGGAGGTATGCAAATAAAATTAGAATGTATTTTAAAGTAATAAATATATCAGTTAATTCATGTACTAGGTAAAATAAATCAATAATACAAGGAAAAATTACTTCTAAATACAAAAAGTGCTCTTTTTAAATGAAATCAATATTTACCGAACACCTGTAAGTGTGCTAGGTAGTACCCTTGACCATGAAATAGAGAGCAAAATATATTTGCAACAAAGGTGGTAAATTGATCAGAAAAACAACAAGATCTCTATAGGTACATGAGCAAAGGATATAGACAATTCCCAAAAGAGGGCATAGCCTGAAAAAATAAATATATGAAAAACTTGATCAAGTAGTGATCAGAGATGTAAATTAAGATCATAATGAGATTGTTTGGATTATCAAATTAATAAAGATAATGAATGAAAAATATCTTCTTAATTTTACTATAATAATAGCTTTGGGTGTCTGTATTTCATCTATTTAATTTGCTAAAATCCACATATTTTGAATTTAGTTAGATAAGTTAATTTTTATTGCTAATTATTTCTGATTAATTCCTATTTAATATTCTAACAAAGTTCTGAATTTACATAATCTGAAAGTAACATAATTTACTTTCCAAACCAAGCAATCTTTTTCCTGTGTTGTTTTTAATATACATAAGATGCTTTTTTCCAAAATGTTCAAACACATCCCACTCTTTGACCCCCTAGATAAATATCTCTCAAAGGACTTTAAACAGTGATTTCCTCGAGCTATAGCTAACTAAACTCCCTTAGATAAATAACTCAGAACTCTTCTCACCTTGAATTATCCCCATTATGGATAAAATTAAGCCATTTAATCTAACTATAAATTAAAGCATATCCATATTCAAATAAGCACAGCCCATGAGAATATTCTTGGGTACTGTTTATAGATCTAGAAATAAAGTTGCAGGGGCTACATTTTCATTAATGCAATGGAATTACACTCAAAGGAATGGGAGTGCCAGATGCTGGGTGGGAGGCTGGAGAGAAGGAGATCAGATCGGAACGCATCTGTCTTTCAGGCCTTGAGCAGCTTGATATGGAGGAGCACGAGCTCACTCCAGATAAATCCATTTTGTTTTAAGTTTCGGAAGTTCCTGATTTGGCAAAACAGATCAAGTCATAGTTCTTCTAAATTCTTTCTCTTAATCTAGAGCAGTAATTCTCCAGGTGCACGTGGGTGGGTACTCCTAAGGGTGGTGGTATATGCTACAGTGATGGGGTGGGGAGAATGTGCAGCTTGAAAAAGCATAGGATATACTTTCCTGAGTAAAAAAGACAGGGGCAGAGCTGTAAGGAATGACTCATAACTTGAAGTGCACTCTGTCTAAGGAGCAGCCTGGGTGCAGAGGAGAAAAAATGTACAGGACTGCTGCTCCTGATGGTTAAGATTGTCTAATCAAGATGTTTACATAAGTAGAGATTGGAAATATGCCATCCCCCAGCAAGGCGTTCTCCTTTTTCTGAGTTATCAGCCCCACGCGATCAACCAGGCCACAGCTGACCCTGGGCACAGTTGTAAAGTATGGCTTTTGTACAATCCCATCTCTTCTAATAGGGGTCATTTCAGTCCACTGGGGGCCTTGTCTCTTCCTGCTCTGAGGTGTGATTCAGCTTAAGATAGAAGATATTCTAAGATAAAACTGATTTGAAATATGATAGTTACCAAAGATGAGTACCTAGGTAAGTGAATTCTTGGGCAGACGTGTGTTAACATGGATTATAAAATTGTAAGATGCAGTCATAATGATAATATTTAGGGGAACAAAAAACATAAAGAATACAGGAAAAAGATATAAAGAAATTTCTTGAGCAAGAGCAGCAGAGATGATCATCTACTGCAGAGTTAAACCACATATTCTGTAACCCAAATGAGACCAATATTGATTTCCAGAATATTTATAACAACAATCATCCCAAGTAGCCATTTATGGCAGCATCTATTAACCTAATAGTTCACCAAGCAGTGTAGTATAATGGATATCACATCAAACTTTCTGTCTCGTCTCTTACTAGTTGTATGTCCTTCAGCAATTTTTCATCATCGTTCTGCCACAGTTTTCTCATCTGTAAAATTTGACTTGACATAACATCTGCCTCAAATATTTTTCATGATGACTAAGTACATTAGTAAAGGCAAAACTAAGTACTATATCTAGCATGAAGTAAGCACTCAATAACCACTAGCCATTACTATTGCCAACACTGGAAATTATCTTTAATTTTTATATCTGTACAACTCTTTGAGCTTTGTCAATTCAGTTTTATTGTTGTCTTAATTTGCATTTGCTTTACAAATATAATTGAATTGTTTCATATGTATAACCATTTATTATTTTTATATTGGAAATTAGTCATTTCCCTTGTCCATTTTCCTCACTTGCCTTTTTTTTTTAAAACTGATTTGCAGATATTTTCCTAAGTCTGGCTTTTTAGATTTTTTAAATTATATTTTAAAGTATCATCTCATAAAAAGGAATTTAAACAATACATTTTTCAGTCATGAAACCTATTTGAAGTTTTTTCAAGACACCAAGATCTTAAGGCATTTTAAATATAAAGAAACTGAAGGCTAAGCTTATGGCTATAAAATAAAATCTGAAATATATATATATATACTTTATGGAAATTTTGTTAGAAAATGCTTCCAAGTCCTTTTTATAGAACTCCTATCAACAAGGGCTTGGAAGTATGTATTTCACAATTATGGGCTGTTGTAGAATGTATAACATCACACTGCCCTTGCATAACCCTGATCAGTGCAACTGGATCTTCTTCAACAAGACTCCTCTCCACATGAAATGCAACAAGGCTGTCTATTTCAAAGCAAATATACATCCTCCAAAGTGCCTGGAACACAGACAGCATCAGAACAGGCCATTACAGATTCCTTCTGGTAGTTCACAGAGCAAGAGCATCCAGAAATTTGCACGCTCTATAAATAACAGAGCAGAGGCAACTCTATTTCATAGGAGCTCTTTCTTTCTTTTTTTTCTTAATTAAAAAGGAAAGGTAGAACCTCAATTTAAACAGTGCTGGATAGGACTTTATCTTAATGAATATCAATTAAGCTAATGTACCCATCAAGCTAAGTCTCAAACAAGGTTTTGAAGCTTCTAGTTAATTGTCCATAAAAGCCCTGTCATTACTTTTATTGTTTCTCAATAAAATGTAAAGTGTTTTGATATCACACACAAAAAAAGCAAGGGCCAGACCAAATCACTTATCTCCAACCTCTAGTATCCATCTGTCAGCATAAAGATACTTAGATGTCCTCAATACTTCCTTATAACTTCATTCAATAATAGTCATTGCTGTTGAGTCAAATAGTTAATGATTGCCTACTATGTGCTGAGACTGGAAATACATAATAGATATGTTAGTTCTCATCTATACCAGTCATGGAATTTAGGGACCAGCAGGGAAGACTGGCAATGACAACACAGTAAGAGAAGTTAGGAGTTTCCAACAAGCTCCCTGGAGAAGTTACCTCCAAGCTGAGATCTTAGGAATATGAAGAAAAGTAAGCAAAGGGAGAAATAACTTCCAAGTAAAGGGAAATACAATTGCAAAGGTAAGGAAAAGAAAAAACTAAAATTTTGCCAATTATATCTCAATAAAACTGGATGAAAAAAGAGAACAAAGCACTCTCCTTACCCTGAGGAGTTTACAGTCCCACTGGAAAAACAAGAGGAGCAATCAGGTTGTACCAATCAGTAAATCACACACAAGTCATGATCTATGTAAAGCTCTCCAAGAAGAGGAAGGGTTTTTATGAATGGTATATATTCCAATGCTTTTTAAATTCACTTAACAATAATTGATTTTTGGTGAGGTGAAGCTTCAAACTTTGGAATTGGACCACCTGAGTTAAAATTCCTGTCCCATGCACTCAAGGTCCAGCACCCTAGCTCCTTTCACTGGTATATGAGGGTCTCAACAGGTCTCAATGGGGGTGGTCCTGGAATAATACACTGAACAAGATGTGCTTCCCAGGGTTCAAAGATCTTACAGTTTTGTAGTAAAGATTGATAATAAAGTCAGACATTTTCAATTTGTTTAGCTACTAACTAATCATGAGGCAAACTGTGTGCTGCTAAAGAAAAAATAACATAAAGCAAAAAAATAAAAATAATGTAAAACATAGGGACAAAAAAGCTGGTAGCATTGGTGGGTGGCAAGAGATAAGTAAGAAATTATATCAAAGGACTCAGGAAAGAGATCTGAGCTTTAGATGCTCATTGAAGCTTCAGAACAGATTGAGATTTACCGAAGAAAATGTATGTAGTAAAAAGAGACAAGGGTCTAGGACAGTATCCAAAAAGTGCAGATTTTAAGTAATGGACATAGGAAAAGACACCCACAAAGAAGTCTGAGAAGGAAGAAAGGGAGGGGGAGAGAAAGAGGGAGTGGGGAGGGAGAGAGAGGGAGAACTAGAAGAGTATGGTGTCACAAAATCCAAGAAAAGATGGGGAGTTATTGTTTAATGGATACAGAGCTTCTGTTAGTAGTGATGAAAAATTTTGGAAATAGATAGTGGTGATGGTTGAACAACATTGTGAATGTAGTTAATGTCATGGAATTGTACACTTTAATATAATTTAAATGGCAAATTTTATGTTATATACATTTACTACAATAAAAAAATAGCAACTAAAAATCTGAGGAAAAGAGTGTTTCAAGAAGGAGACTGGTCAAGTGATGTTGTTGCTCTTACAAGTTTTAGTAAGATAAGGGATAAATAGTACACCTTTGAATATGCTAATGAGAGTGTCCACGTTATTAGTGTTGGCCTGTGCTTCAGAGAAGAAGGGAGAGAAGAAGTAAGGACGCAGTGGATAGAGGAATAAATGGAGAAGTGAAGTGGACAAACACAGACAAGTCTTTAAGGAGCTTTGCCCGAAAAGAGAAGATAGACAGGATGGCAGCTCAAAAGGACGCTGCAATTGAAAGATTTTTATTTCCTTTGTAAGGTGGAAATAGCTGAGCATTTCCTTTACTGTAATGTGTTCCTAGATAAAACTCTTACCTCTATGAGTAGATTTGAGCAGAAAAGGTGGGAAAAAATTCCTTAGTGAGACAACCATCAATTCCAAAAGCACAAAGGAGTAGAGTGAGACTAGTTTATCACCTGCCTTTACTCCAGATAAATGGCTGTCTTTTCCATTCCTAAAGGATCTCCAAGATTCACCAGCCCTCCCTATTAGTCTGTTCCATGGTGTAGTCATCCATAAAGACGAGAAGACCCTCCTTTATCAAACAGAACTCTCTATGTGCAATTTCATTCCACTTTCTCTGGCTCTGTTCTGCACAGTGGTATGTTAAGGGCGTTTGCTAAATGACACCTCAGTCATTGATTCCTCAGATTAAGCCCAGTGTTTCAGCTCTTACTCCCAGACTCTACCTCTAACCTATTTTTCAACACTCCTTCCAGGCTTCCTCCAATTTCTCAACATTGTGCTCATTGATCAATATCTGTCTTTATATTTCTGCTTTCCCTCCTCTTTTCTCTGAAACATCTGTCAAACTCAATGTTTGATTATGTTTCAATCAATCTTTAAAGAGCTGCTGAGAGAAGCTTCCCAAACAGTTCCTTGCCTATGTAACCAACCAGTTCTTGGGGAAAATTTAAAACTGGGTTCTCACTGAATTTCTTCCCTTGGCAAATCCTGCAGCCTGATGTGTCTTTCTCATGTTCCATCTCCACAACCCATTATGAATCCATCCATTTATTCAGAAAATATTTAAGGAGGCCATTCTATGTGCCAGAAACCATGACAGGCACTGGTTTTACAAGAGCAAAATAGACACAGATCCTGCCCTGCAGTCTAATGAGGGAGCCAAACGTTAACCAAATTATCACATGAACGCATGTAAAATTGTAAGTTTGGTGAGTGGAATGAAGTAGAGTTGAAGCAGTGGGAGAACTGAAAATAAGTCAATTTGACCTAGTTATTGAACTCAAAAGAGTTTCCCTAAGGAGGTAGCAACTAAGCTGAAACCTGAAAGAGGAGTAGGAAGTAACTGGGCTAAAGAATGCATAAAAGAGAGAAAGGTTTTGAAGGGAGAGGACTATGTGAAAATATCCCATAACCAGACAGAGTGTAAGGCACAAAAGAGGTTGAGAGAGGCCCGTAGCTGTGAAAGAGGCTGGGAAAGAATACCATGTGAAATTTGGCTGGAGGTGCAGAAGGGTCTTGTTAAGGATTTCGTTCTTTGAAATGAGCAATCTGGTTGCAGTATTTGGGCCAAACGGAGGGTGACTGAAACATCATTCAACGCCTGTCAGGAGAGTGGGACTGAGATAATGTTATTTCAGACTAGGATGGATCCAAGAGGTAAAATTTTAGGAGGTAAAATTGACAAGACTTGATGATGGATTACATATAGTGGATATGGTGCAGGGCGGGGGTGGGGGGAGTGGGTAAGGTGGATAGGGGGGTGGGTAAGGTAGCGGTAGAATGATTCCTGGGTTTCCAGCTTGGGCAGCTGGATGGAGGATGGTCCTGTTCACTGAGATAAGAGACACTGGGAGAGTTTGATGAGAATGATTGGGATTGGTGCAGCCTGAGTTTGGAGCTGAGTTTGAGGTGACTTTGCAGCACCTAGGAGATAATGGTGAGCAAATAGAGAAGTCTGGTGTGCATTCCACACAAGGTCATTTTAGGTCATACACAAATTTTATTTTTATTTTTATATGTTTAATTTAATGTGTTGCAACAAATTATTTCAGAAATGTTAAGTAGAATTTTGTGACTCCATTTAAAATCAATTTTTTAATTAAATAAAATAATGATAGTAGAGGTAATATTGGATTGAGAAATCTTGTATGGTACATAAATATTACACAAATAAAGTTTGGAAAACTATGGCTAGGTGAAACTCAGCCCTCAATTTAATTAGCAACTTTAAAAAAACAATAATAATTCATCTAACTGAAAGTTTAGACATGTTTCCAAACCATGTATACAGACACTTACAGATAATGAGAGAAAGAATTTCAGGACATTAGAAGGGAAAGAAAGGCTTATATATCCTTCACACATTTCTAAAACTTTTCTAGTCTGAAGCATTCTCACCAAAACTGCTCTACCATCTGTAATTTCAAATTTTAAGGTAATTGCTTTTATCTTGTAAAAATAGCTGAGTAGTTCAATGGCATTTCAGTCAAAGGAAGGTGAAGAGGATTGCCCTGCCTGAACCTTACAAAATGACTGCCTTTCAGAAGACGGAGCACAGACGTTAATTCTGTGTGCTTAGTGGTATGTGTTCCAGTCCTATTACTGTAGCTAAATGGGGAGCTGTGTACTTGGGCCTCCAAAAAGGCTAAAGGGACACAGGCAACAAAAACAAAAACAGACAAATGACACTACATCAAATTTTAAAACTTCTACATATCAAAGAAAACAACCAACAGAGTGAAAAGACAAAGTATAAAATGTGCGGAAATATTTATAAATCATAAATCTAATACAGGGTTAATAACCAGCATACATAAAGACTCCTACAACTCAACAATAACAAAAAAAAAGAGAAAAAAGAAAAAAAGAAAAACACAAATAACCTAATTAAAACAATAGGCAAATGATATGAATGGAGATTTCTCAAAAAATATATATTTATATACAAATTGCCAACAAGCATTTGAAAAGATCCTCCTCAATGCTAATCATCAGAGAAATGCAAATTAAAATTACAATAAGACATCACCTCCCACCCATTAAATGGCCACTATTTAAAAAAAGAAGAAAGAGAAGTCAGGTCAGCATTATGGTGGCATAGGCTGTCCCTCTTTTTTTCTACCCCCACAATGACAAAAATTTGAGATTCATCCACTAACAAAAGTGCTTCTGTGAGAGTTGTGGCACCATACACCAGGGGACTCTGGAGGAGTTTCACCCACCTGTGTATCAAGTAATGGGCAGAGAGAGCTCCATGGCAGTGGCCGCTGCAGTGGCCTGTGAACTAGTTCCAGCACCTCTTGGCCACTGTACAGGAAGCAGAGAACATTGACTTGGGCAGTCACCCACAGACAAGACAGCCTTTGTAGAAATCTAGGTTTCCAGAGTAGAAGTTCCAGCACTCCACTGAAGGAAAAAAAGTATGAGTTTGGAGTAGGTAAGAGAAACAGCTTGATCTTACATGTATCACTCCTCCCCCAAGGCATCACAGCTTAGACTAAGCAAAACCTTCTTGCCCTGTGATTTCTCCAGCAAGGGAGAAAAGGAGAGCAGGTGAGTGAGCACTTGGCTTCTCCAGCTGTGCAGATTTCTGCCAAAGAGACTCATTTTTCTCCTGCAGCTCAGATTCTCTATAACTGTGGGGAGGGACAATATTGGGAAAGTGGTAGTTAAAATTCTTGGAGGGCATTAAAGGGACATGCTTCCTGCTGACTGCACTGTAGACTCCATCAGGAAGCCAGTCCACAAGCCACGGGGAAACCATCACCTACAGATTCCAACTGGTAGGTGCGCACCCCCAATGCTCCTCAGGCCTTACCCACATATACCCCTCACTCTGTACCAGCTCCCTGTGTACACTCCTGAGCATGACAGCAAGAGTGAGCTTTGATAAATAGCTAGGAAGCACATGCAAAAAGCAGGCCAGGGTTTGTAGGCCAGGGAGAACCCACAAACTTAAGCTACAGTGTCACCATTAAGAAAACAAAAGAGAAGATGTCAGCAGCTAGACAGGTGTGTTGTAGGATCAAGGTATACACATTTAAGAATTCTGCCAAAACAGGGAGCCAGAAGCATGGAGCAGATGTATCCATACAATGGCTGAGAAACCTCAAAATCTTAAGCAGGACTGATGGAAAGTATTACTCCCACGATGGCAGTTAGTAAAGATTGGAGGAGGTGACTACGATTTCAAATGTGAAGACAGCAATGCAAAACTCCAAGGAGCATGGAAAATCAAAGAAACATGAGATCATCAAAGGATCACAATAATCGTCCAGTAACTGAAACCAAAGACAGAGAGCTGTAATTTACCTGATAAACAATTTAAAATAGTTATTTTTTTTAAGTAAACTCAGTGAGTTACAAGAAAACACAGAAAGACAATTCAACAAAATCAAGTAAACAATACACCCACAAAAAATAAGAAATTTAATAAAGAGATAGAAATCATTAAAAAAGAACCAAACAGGGCTTCCCTGGTGGTGCAGTGGTTGAGAATCCGCCTGCCGATGCAGGGGACACGGGTTCGTGCCCTGGTCCGGGAAGATAGAAATCATTAAAAAAGAACCAAACAGAAATTCTGGAGCTAAATAAGTCAACAAATAAAATGAAAGCTGCAATAGAGAGCATGAAAATCAGAGTAGACCAAACAGAAGAATCTGTGAGTTGAAAGAGGAAATTTGAAACTACTCAGTTAGAGGAGAACAACAACAATAAAAAATAAAAAAGAGTGAAGAAAGTATATGGAACACCATGAAAAGAATTAACGTGTGTATAATTTGAGTTTCAGAAGGAGAAGAGATGGAGAAGATGGCAAAAAGCTTATTTAAAGGAATAATGATTGAAAACCTCCCAAACATGGAGAAAGATTTGGGCATCCAAGTTCTTGAAGCAAATAAGTCACTCCCTAATTTCATACCAAAATGATCCTCCCCAGACACACTATAATAAAATTGTCAATAATCAAAGACAAAGAGAAAATCCTAAAAGCATCAAGAGAAAAGAAGATTGCAACCTACAAAGGAATCCCCTTAAGGCTATGAGTGAATTTCTCAGCAGAAGCCTTACAGGCCATGACAGAATGGGAATGATATATTCAAAGTGCTGAAAGAAAAAATTTGCCAACCAAGAATACTCTATCTGGAAAAGTTATCCTTCAGAAATAAAGACTTCCCCAGACAAGCAAAAGCTGAGGGAATCCATCACCACTAGACCTGTCTTACAAAAAAATGCTGAAATTAATGGACACTAATTAGTAACATGAAAATATAAAACACACTGGTAAAGGTAAATATACAGTCAAATTCAGAATATTCTAATACTATAATGTGGTGGTATGTTGGTCACTTAAACTATAGTATAAGGTTAAAAGACAAGAGTAATTACAATATCTACTATATTTTATATTTTTATATTTACTATAAGTTATAACTACTATAATTTGTTAATGAATACACAATTTAAAAAGAGGTAAATTGTGACATTAAAAACATAAAAGGGTGAATAAAAGAACAGAGTTTTTGTATACAAAGTTAAGTTGTTATCAGTATAAAATAGACTGTTATATTATTAATAATTTATGTAAGCTTTATGGTAACCACAAAGCAAAAACCTTTCTCTCTTTCCACAGAAAAAGAAAGAGAAGAAATCAGAACATACCACTACAAAAGCAGTGAGAGAAGAAGAAAGGAATAGAGGAACTACCAAAGAATAAGATGGCATCAGGAAGTCCTTAACCATCAATAATTACTCTAAATGTAAATGGATTTAATTCTCCAATCCAAAGGCATAGAGGGGTTAGATGGATAAAGAAAAACAAGACCCAACTATGTGCTGCCTAAAAAGACTCACTTCAGCTTTAAGGACACACATAGGCTCAATGTGAAGGGATCAAAAAAATATTCTATGCAAGTGGAAGCCGAAAAGAGTAGGGGTAGCTATACTTCTATCAGACAAAATAGACTTTAAATCAAAAATGTAATGAGACCAAAAAAAATTATTACATAATCATAAAGGGGTCAATTTATCACGATATAACAATAGTAAATATACAATTTACACACCAAACAATGAAGCACCTAATTATAAGTAAATACTAACAGATCTGAAGGGAGAAACAGGAAACAATACAATAATGATAGGAGACTTCAATATCCCACTTTCAACAATAGGACAGATCATTCAGACAGTAAATCAAAAAGGAAACAGACATAATCCATACTTTAGACGAAATGGACCTAACAGACTTATATAGCACATTCTATCCAACAGAAGCAGAATACACATTCTCAAGGGTGCATGGAACATTCTCCATGATCGATCATATGATAGTTCACAAAACAAGCTAAGCAAATTTAAGAAGATTGAATTCATACCAAGTATCTTCTCCCACAGTGGTATGAACCTAGAAATCAATTACAAGAGGAAAGCTGGACATTTTACAAATATATGAAAGTTAAATAACACACTCCTGAATAACCAAAGGGTCAAAGAAGAAATCAAAAGGGAAATCAAAAAACATCCTGAAATAAATGAAAATGGAAACATAACATACCAAAACATGTGTGATACAGCAAAAGCAATTTTAAGAGAGAGGTTTATAGTGATAAATGCCGATATTAAGAAAAAAAGAAAGACTTCACATGGACAATCTAACTTTACACCTCAAGGAACTAGAAAAAGAAGAACAACCTAAGCCCAAAGTTAGTGGAAGGAAATAAAGGTCAGAGCAGAAATAAGTGAAATAAAGACCAGAAAGACAATAGAAAGATCAACAAAAATAAGAGCTGGTTTTTTGAAAAGATAAACAAAATTAACGAACCTTTTAGCTAGACTAAGAAAAAAAAAGAGCAAACTCAAGTAAATAAAATCGGAAATGAAAGAAAAGACATTACAACTTATATCACAGAAAAACAAAGAATCATTAAGAGACAACTATGAAAAAGTATATGCCAACAAATTGGATAACCTAGATAACTGACTTCTTAGCAGAAATTATGGAGGCCAGAAGAAAAGGCAATGTCAGTCTAGAATTCTGTACCCGGAGAAAATCGACATAAGAACTTCTCTGAGAAACAAAACACGAAAGAGATCATCAACATCAGACCAACTCCAAAAAGTAATACTAAAGGGAATTCTTTAAGTATAAGGCAAAAATCCCAGACAAAAACATTAAAATGCAAGAATGAGTAAACAGCAAAGAAAAGGTAACTGTAAGAGAAAATAAAAACAAATAATAATTTTACAAAACAATAAACGTGAGGTATTAAATATATGTAGACTAAAATGCATAACAACAAAGCACAAAAAGCAGTCTAAAGGGAACCCCCATCCCAACCCCACATGAAGTCATACTCTATCATGTTACTTCTTGTATTATCTTAATTGCTTTTACCAATATCAGGAAACATCTTATATGTTTAGTTTCCTGAGACTAAATATAAACTTGGTGAAAGCAGATACAGTAACTTATCTGGTTTGCAGGAAAATAATTTGCATAATATGTTAATGAGTCCTCTTTTGTTCTTCTTTCTTATGTCAAACTCCCCTCAATTCTGAGGCAAATAATACTTGAGGAATCATTAGAATTGATATAGCAGAAATGCAATGAAAGGAAAAAATGTTCAGATTTTTTCCTCTAAAATAAGCTTCTGAGGCCAGCATGACAAAATAATTTTAAAAGCCAGGCTTTAGCCCTTGTAAAGAAAAGTTTTAAAATTTTCAGAAGCATCCTTTTACATACCAAGAACAAAACTTAGGGATTTAACAGAATTTTACCACTAGCCGTAGCAGAGAGAATTCAGGATATGACACAAAGGAGGCTCTCAGTTGTCCATGGAAGTAATACATAGCTCTTCCTATTGAAGGAAAGAGCCAGTATAGACCTAGGGTAAAGATGATGCTTGGGCCCCCTACCCATGGGGAGTGGGTCAAGAAGATAGAAATCTTAGATAGGTTGAGACGGAAGCCAAAATCAGTAGGAGTCTGAACCCCAATTTCCATTGAGAATCGTGGGAAGGCAGCACAGCAGAGTAAAAAGGAAAATGGTGCCCCCAAGTCTCCCCTGTCTTCCATGTTATGTAGAAGGAACTTAAAGTTCTATTAATACTCCAAACAGAAGAGGTGGAAGAGGGCAAGGAAGATGGCTGAGGGTAGAAACTAAGAGCCTGTTAAGGTGAAGGTTGAAATGTCCACATAGCAAAGAGTGCAGAAGTCATAATCTAGAGGAGTCAAGATTTGGAGGTGTCATAATTCGACCTTACAGGTCACACATCCCTAGTAAGAACTCAGGTGATGCCTATTCAGTAGAATGAGATACGCAAGCTCCTAAGCCACTATCATCACACATCCCCTGTGCCAAGATCAAATACTACCCACTGTATACCCAGTAGATGAAGTGATGACAGAGTCAGTTCCCAGGAATTGAGTGAGACAAGCTGAGGTCAGTAGGAACCAACAGAGAAGGACACTCCCAGGATCAAACTCACTTCGCCACCTCCAGCCCCACAACTCCAGTAGGTTAAATAAACTCCACCTGTTTCCAGATGCTTCACAGCAAGAAAGAAAAGGAAGGGAGGAAAGCTCTGAAAGGCCAACCAGGTACCCAAAGGAAACTGAGTGTACCTACAAGAGACTGTTTTGAGCCAAAAGAAAGAGCAACCTTTAAACTTTAGCAAGTTTACTCCCATCTTCCACCCCTGCGGGTAGAGAATAGGGTGTTTAGAGCAAGATTCATTTTAGAATCTAAAGCACTTTCTTTTAGTTTGTTTGTTTGATTGCTTGCTCGCATGTCTGGATTGGCCCTGCTATATCTGTTCTTGTTTACTGATGTTTTCCCAGCAACCAGTCAAATGCCAGATTTTTAGTAGGTGCTAAAGAGGTATTTGATGAATGAATGAACAGAATACCCTTTTCTCACTTCTCAAGAGACCTCACTCCATGCACCACCCTCTTGTGAAAGCCGCCCTAACCCTTTTATATGCTCTCCTGGCTGGAGTAAGCCCCTCCCCTCTGCATATCCAGGCATCCTGTGCATACATTTAACCTAGCAGGTGTCTCCCTGAACCGTAGTTGTGCTCTTGCTCCTCCAGACCGTGAACTTCTTGTCTCATTTTTCTTTGTCTCTTCTTGATGTCAGAAAAATACATCTTTGTTGAGTTAATTCATTAAATCATGAGTGAATTTCCTACACTTGAAGCAACAGGCTCAGGAGATGAACAAGCATGGCCAAACTACAAGGAGAAGGAAGGAAGAACTTATCAGTGGCCATGATTGGAGATGGGGCTTTTCACTGCATAGTCCCATCACACCAGGCTAACCATAACCTTATCTTACTCCACCTTCAGAGCATGCTGGAGGCCTTTGGCAAGTTCTGGGGCAAGGGGAGCTTGGCAGGATCCCACCTTGGATACTCTCCTAGACATTGTCCTAGACAATATGGAAAAGGGTCCAAGGGCAGTCACAGAACTCAGGAAACTAAAGCACCTAAAACAACTAGATGATTCCTACACATGTGCACATGTACAAAGGGACAAGGTGAACTCACAAAATAATTATCATTCTCTAGCTACCCCTCTTCTGGCAGCCTCCCTACCTCCTTGGTGAGGGTGGAGCAAACAGACACTGCTCTGAAAGGAAAGAGGTAGTGTCAAAATTCTGCCTTCTCGTCTACATTTCTTGCATTTCATTCATTATTTAAAATTCTGACATTTATTATTAATCAGTTTCATCCACTTTGAGATCCACATGACTAAGCTCTTATTCAAGACAACTTGAATTAATTTGGCAAGTATAAATTCACCGAGCATGTGCTGAACAAAATCTAAATATATCAGCCAAGAAGATAAGCAGCCATGGCTCTTTAGCTGTTAAGACATGTGACTGTGATTTAATTTGGGGGATGGGGAGACTCTCAATAAAGTCATATCCAGGTTTCTACTGCTATTTGAAGATTGATGTAGTTTGGATTGCCTTTTTTTTTTTCTAAAGACTGACACTGTCATGTTTTTCAAGATGAGCAGTTCTCAAAAGGTGCTTCTTACTTCCTCGTAAATGTAATACGGATTTTGCTTTACCCCAACCTGCTGCCTTCCTGAGTTTCCTTCTGCTACATACACTCCATGATTTCTTGAAAACAACGTGTATGATTTATGTAATTAATTACCATGCAGTATTCTGGACAAAGTGGGTGGTCATGAGTTTTCCTTATGACTTCCTTAACTCTCCCTTAATTGTTCTTGGTTTGCACCAGATTTTGCAAGTCTCATGGCATTTGCACTGTGGGGATGGTGAGACTGTACATATTTGCTATGGAAAGCTCCTCCCACAGATGTCCCCTGAGAATCCACTAAATAGGAGCTTGTGTTCTCTCAGAAAACCATCTCAGATGCCAGGGAGTTACTGTGAAATATTTGTCACTGCCTCCCGAGTTCTTCCTGTTCAACTAAGAAATTCATGCACGCACAATACTTTGCATTTGCCAGGGTGTCACAAAAGCTGGAGAACAGAAGGGAAGCTCTGAAACCACATATTCCCTTGGATCATTTGCTGGGAAGGGAAACACTTGAGACAAAAACAACGGCCCTTCGTGTTTCTCACACTCCTCTGTGCAGACTGATCTTATGAATCTTTGGATTCTCCCTGCTGTCGCTTTGGATCTTATCAAACCCAACATCCTCCCTTGTGGAGGCATCTTTAATGACTCTTCAGCACTACAAGCATCCTCTCAATTTCCTTATACTCCAGTGCATTTGGAACTCACAAGAAGTTTCTCAACCCTGTAGTTTTATCCTGCCACAAGTTTTGAAAAATGGAAGGTCAAATCTTTCCTGTGGAACTTTAGATACCAGCAATTCATTCTACTCTAAAAATAGCCCCCAACCCTATAATCAATCAGCAGAACTACCAGGCACTGTGAGAAATACAAAAGGAACATAAAATACAGTTCTATCTTCTAAGAATTTATAGTTTATCTGAAGAGTTAAATAATAGACAAAGTATGTCATCCCGTACTTAGTGATGTGAGCTAGGATTACAATGGGTGATGACAAAGTACAGAAACCTGGGCCTGTGAGGATGCTGGATCAAGGCTGCCTTCATCATGACGAGTCTTTTTTAGCCCTTGAAGAAATATGGGATTGGTCTAAGCAGAGAAGATAGGGGAGAACATCTGAGATTGTAAGAACCATGAGAACAGAGGCCCAGAAGCAGGGGTGAGTTTCACCCTGGGAGGACTAAGGGATCAGCTGGACTAAACACTGTAATATTTGTGTGTATCCATCTGGTCTTCTTTAGCGGGCATTCTCCTTCATTTATGAACTCATGGCTTTCTGTTCATCTTTGCCTTTTAGAGAGATTCTACCTTCTGGGTTTCAAAGTCAGAAAAACCCTGGACTCAGATCCCAGCACCATCACTCACTAGCTGCATGACCTTGGTCAGGTTAATTTAATCAATGTCTCAATTTTCCTAACAGTTAAATGGAGATAATCATGGCATGTTTTTCAAAAGGTTATTGTGAAAATTAAGTTCTTTACTTATAAATAACACAGAGACTACCACACAGTGAGGACTCAAAAATGTTAGGTATTTTACTAATAAATTAACTTTCTCTAGTGTTTGCTGCTGGTTTTCAGATTAAGAGCCACCGTTTTAGCTCATCCAGTCTTACTGGCTAAAAAGCACTATCTCCTCTGACACTTTCACTGGTCGTCTGAGCTGAAAATAACTTCTCTTTTCTGAATTTTCACAGCATATTTACTGTTCCTCTGTTATTATGATGATCAGATTTTGAGCTATTCATGTCAAGACTTTATCTTTGCCACCTTCTAACCTCCAAGTGCATTGACTGCATGACTAAAGAACAAAATCCTCTTGGCTTTTCCATCAGCACTTAACCCAACACTGAGTGCTCATAGTGGGCACTCAGTATGGGACTTAAGAAACTTTGAGACCTGAATTCAATAGTGAATATGGTTGTGTCAGAAAATTGTCTTCATAGGAATTACAAAGGGCAGAAAATGACTGTGTATTTTCTCCCTCTTTCACTTTTCCTTTCAAATGAAGGGCTTTGCTGGCTTTGATATTGCCAGGCAGCTAGAGAAGGGTGAGGTTAAAGAGTTTCTGGGGAAACTTGATACCTGTTCCCTAGATTTGAGAAGGGGGGCACGATGGAGACTGGTGCCTGGCTATGCTCATGAGAGTCTGCTGGAAAGCGTGGCTGTGTTGCCAGTGTCATTGCCATAAACTAAGTGGATCCCGTGGAAGGTAACTGGGTTTGAGTCATCTTGAGAGGAGATCACCCAGCAGGACCACAGGCTGGAAAGGGTCCCCAGAAGAAGAAAGACTGGAAGTAGGGACAATATTTTAAATACCAGTAAGACACCAGCACCAAACAATGAGGATGGACTCCAGCAAATGATAACCCAGTACAGATCCATATTGGCTGAATACCAGTTTGGCCAGAAGTGTACTCCAGGGAGCAAGAGCTGAGCAGGTAGGGATGGGTTATAAGAGGTCAGCTACTAGGGAGAGGCTCAGTGTAGGAGTCCGCAGTGGGAAGGTGTCAAAATAGCCAACCAAGGACCCATAAGAGAGAGCCAGCACTTGGGCAATACAATGAAGACTGTATTTTCTCCCTACTCTGCTCTCCCTTTACACCTGCCAACGACAAGTAAAAGAAAAAGTAGAGGGAGGCGAGTAAATGAACAAACTACATGTGTTCTTTCCTTTGTGCTGGTTGGGAAAAGCCTGGGTGAGGGCCTGTGGTGGACAGAGGCAAGGAGCTTTTGCTTATATCAGGTGACGTTCTGATGTTCATTTCCTATGAGACAATTCAAAAGTGGCTATATTACAACATAGGCGTCAGAGAGTGGGAGGTACAAACCACTGGGTGTAAAATAAACTCAAGGGTGTATTGTACAACCTGGGGAAAATAGCCAATATTTTATAATAATTATAAATGGAAAGTAACCTTTAAAAACTGTATAAACAAATTTTTTTTAAGTGGCTAAAAAACTCTGGCAGCCACCCAAGATATTATCTAAGAACAGAAGGGAAATGGGCTTAAAGGCAGGAATCAGAGAGAAAAAGTAAGTGATTTCCTGAGTGCATTCTTTTCTGTCCAACCTTTTCAAAAAACTGATTACAGAGCATCAAGGCTTTCAGGAGTCATCATGCAAGAATTCTGGCATTAAAAATATCAACTATTTTTCACCTCAGCAGTCTAAGAGTGTATATCTGACATGGGCCATTTCCTACAGGACAGATGAGAGGAGTACATTTTCTAACATTGTAGAGATCAGGTTATAATGTGCATGAAGTGGGAAGAATAATTATGCTTTTTACAGTGGCTGAACCAGAGATGAATATTGACATGAGTTCTTGGGCATGATTAATTACCCTCTCTGATACCTAATTTCCACTATGCGGAGAATACTCTTGGTGAGTGCCGAGGTGGAGGTAGGCGGGCAAAAACCAAACAGCATCCCAGAGTTTTAATACAAAGAATTGGCTTCCCCATGGTGGCCATTCCTGATTCTCTGAGGGTGGAAGGAATGGATGTGATGTAGAAGAAAATGGGGAAACAGAAAGATGACAAGGTAATTTCCATTTACTTCATTGCCTTTGGCATGACCAGGGTCAAAAGATTTAAAAATTTCAAGTAAATTTTGAACCAGAGACAATGTTAACAGAATCACTAATATTGACATTTTTATTTTGAAAGATTAATGTTCAAGTGATGACAGTAAGCTCTTCAAGACATTTTCATTTCCTACAGGAATGTGACACTGTACAATCAGGACTCCAGAGTCAGAAACTTAGATTAAACCTATTTCCTCATAATGAATTTTCCCTCTTCCTGGCACTATCCATACACATAAAAGCTAATTCCAAATATCATTAGATGACAAATACTATGGAACACTTAATAAAATAAAATATAAATCACATATACTATGACTCAAGTAGACCAAAATTTTTAGAACAATCTTTAAAATATATGTATGGAATTTGGCTGGAAGAAGTGAGTTCTCCAAAAAGTAAAAAAATGAAACACAATGGGCCACAATGTGGCCACAATGTCCTTATTCAACATTCCTCATAGATTAATTCTGTTGGCACACTAAGATAAATTCTGATAGAACTACAAGGGGAATTATCTAATTATTATAAAACAAAAGAAACTGTGGTAGGCATATCAATAGCCTACCCATAATAATAACTCCAAAAGATGTCCACATCTTAATTCCTGGAACCTTTGAATGTGTTATGTTACATGGCAGGGGAATTAAGTTTACAGAAGCAATTAAATTGCTAATCAGCTCACCTTGAGAGGGGAAGATTATCCTGGATTATACAGGTGGGCCCAATCTAACCACACAGCACTTAAAAGTGGAGCACCTTTCCCAGCTGTGATGAGAGTGAGATGTGAGAATGAAAGAAGGGTCAGAAAAATGCAATGTTGTGGCTTTGAAGACAGAAGAAGGGGCCACAAGCCAAGGAATGTGGGTGGCCCCTAGAAGTTGGGATAGGCAAGGGAAGAGATTTTTCCTTACAGACTCCAGAAAGAAATGCAGACCTGCCAACACCTTGACTTTAGCCCAGGCACCAAGATTTTAGCCTAATACCTATGTTAGACTTCTGACCTTCAGAGCTATAAGATAATCAGTTTGTGTTAAGCTGTTATGGTAGCACTAGAAAATAGAGGTATAAGATAAAGGTTTTAGCCCATTTCCAGAAAACCCCCAGGTAATACTAGAGATCAAAATATAAACTGAAAGTCACATACATCTAAATCAAATAAATATATATAATAAAGAATTAAAGTACATTTGTTTTCCATGTTGCATTTATCAGATTTACCCTGTGTTTCCTATTCTTAATTATTCAAGTGGATGATTGAACTTGCACTTCTTCCCATGAACGTAGCCCTCAACTTGTTTTCCCTGGAAGCTGATGCCCCTCCCACTCATGTGCTGCTTCCTAAGTGAGATCAAGACAAAGGACAAGTGGTGTCAACCAGAGTGACCACAGGCTGCTTCTGCACAAAACTATTTCAGTGTTACCCTGTCTGTATTTTCCAGAGAACAGAAGGTGACCAATTTATCAGGTAATTGATTTGCCTGGATACCTTTCAACTAAATGCTCTCAAAGGGAAGACAGATTCTGAGTGAAATAGGAGACACGGAAACCCTTCCCTTCCCACCGCCAACCCCCACAAGCAGAAAGTCATGAAGGCTCAGTCAGTTGCCCATAAACTGTGTTCCCGGGTCTCAGCTACATTGCCATCATTTCAGATCATCCCGATCAATACCAGATGGACCACCCGGATACATGCTCATTAGTCATATGTTTTAAAATGAGCCCAGCTCTCACACCCACCCGATGGTGGCAACGGAAACGATTACTCTGGGCACCATGACTGTGTGACTGTGAAAGCAACTGTTTGGTGTTAACTGATTTGCATAATGGTGGAGAACTCCCGGAGTCCTGTTTGGGGGAAGTCTTCCCTGTTTCTGCAGCTCCACATGTAGTGCTAGTTTCTAAGGGACGGGGAGCCAGATAGTGAAGCCATGGTCACCCTGCCTGTTTGAGGGAGCGGTGCCTCTCGTCACTCTAAAGTATAGTCACAGGAGACCTTAAAAGCAGGACTAGCTGCCCTGGAAATTTCCATGCCATGGGTAATGTATTCAGACCCCTGGACAAGATCTGAGTGCCCACTCAACTCTAAGAGGAAGATGAGACTAGTGCGGTTTTAAAAATGTCCCTATGGGGGCTTCCCTGGTGGCACAGTGGTTGAGAATCCGCCTGCCGATGCAGGGGACACGGCTTCGTGCCCCGGTCCGGGAGGATCCCACATGCCGCGGAGCGGCTGTGCCCATGAGCCATGGCCACTGGGCCTGCGCGTCCGGAGCCTGCGCTCTGCAACGGGAGAGGCCACAACAGTGAGAGTCCCGCGTACCGCAGGAAAAAAAAAAAAAAAAAATGTCCCTATGCTCTGGGCGAGACACCCTAGCTGCAGTGGACAGGGATTGCAGAGGGGCCAGATGGACAAAAAGAGACTGGTCAGGCGGCTGATGGACTCTTCCAGAAGAGGCACAATGAGGGCCTGAAGAGGGCCATGGGCTTGAGAAGAGAAGAATAGATACAGCCGACCACATAGTGGCAGGATGGTAGGCAGAGTAATGGCGCAAAGCTGTCCTTGTCCTAATCCCCCAAACCTGTGAATGTCACCTTACATGGCAAAAGGGACTTTGCAAATGAGATTCAGTTAAAGCTGCTGAGATGGGGATAGTATCCTGGATCATCCGGGTGAGCCCAATCTAAGCACAAAGGTCCTTATGTGAGGAGGCAGAAGGGTCAGTGTCAGAGAAGATGGTCAAAAAAGCAGAGGCTGGAGTGGTGAGGGGCCATGAGCCAAGGAATGAGGGCAGCCTGGAGAAGCCAGAAAAGGCAAGGAACAGATTCTCCCCTGGAACCTGCAGAAGGAATGCAGCTCTGCCCACACTTTGATTTTGACCCATTTCAGACTTCTGACCAGAACTATAAGACAATAGACTTGTGCTGTGTAAAAGAAAAGAAAAGAAAAGAAAAATGTCCCTATAGCCTCAAAATGAAAAAAAATGCAGTCTTTTTCCCTTCCTTCTACCCTGTGGGCAAGCAGTGTTTTCTATCTTCCAGACCTAACTCTTGGAAAGAATAGAGCTATTTGTTTCAAAAGACTTCGCACATGGGAACAAACAGTTAAAATGGGGTTTTCCGGGCTTCCCTGGTGGCGCAGTGGTTGCGCGTCCGCCTGCCGATGCTGGGGAACCGGGTTCGCGACCCGGTCTGGGAGGATCCCACATGCCGCGGAGCGGCTGGGCCCGTGAGCCATGGCAGCTGAGCCTGCGCGTCCCGAGCCTGTGCTCCGCAACGGGCGAGGTCACAACAGAGGGAGGCCCGCATACCACAAAAAAATCAAATAAAATAAAATGGGGTTTTCCCCAACTTCAGGGTACAAAGGATTTTGTGAAGATATGGAGGATTGAAAAGAAAGTGGGTTCTTCCCGTGGCAGAGTTCAGTGCCCCAACCCCACTGAATGCTCCATCGAATGAGACACTAGGGCCTTCTCATAAAGCTAGGATGTGGATTCCCAGGGGCTGGACCAGGAGACACAAGCATAAAAGTCCATGGTCAAATTTCACAGGGCAAACTGGGGCTGAAACAAATAGACCCTTTTAAGAAGAATAACTGCCTGACTTCAAATTAAATACCATTTGGACCATAAGCAGCTTATCAGCAACAATTACGACATGGAGCCCAGAAGGGCATCCCCAACTCCCTGCACAATGTAAGAAACCTCCCATTTTTACATAATCCCAGGGAATAGAAGGGGTCCACCAAATATGCCTAAAACTTCTTTTTTGTTTGTTTGTTTTTTGTTTTTTTTGCGGCACGCGGGGCTCTCACTGCTGTGGCCTCTCCCATTGCGGAGCACAGGCTCCGGACGCGCAGGCTCAGCGGCCATGGCTCACGGGCCCAGCCATTCCGCGGTATGTGGGATCTTCCCGGACCGGGGCACGAACCCGTGTCCCCTGCATCGGCAGGCGGACTCTCAACCACTGTGCCACCAGGGAAGCCCTAAAACTTCATTTTTTATCAGATAGGCAGACAAAGACTCAGAGCTGAGTACAAAAGGGAAAAATAAAATAAATATTATATTTCTTGTACCCAAATATAGTGAAGCAAAGTCCTGCCCCTTTAGAAAATGAACAGGATGAATCCTATCATGATTCAAGTCATAGTACAACCCTCCCTGGTTACTTTTACTGAAACCTTTACACCCACACTGCTCTATCTATCCCATCTGAGCCAATCTGCCTTTGATCCCCTTTCTCCTAGAGACTTTCACTCATGTTGGTGATCAGCAAACAATCCTACATACTCATCTTCTTCTTGGAATAGCTCCTCCACTTTCTCATTTAATTGAAATCTGATTACCTCTTCAGATCAAAGCATCCCTGGGTAGGCTCTGATACAAGCTGTTCTCGTCTTAAGTTTCATGTTGTGGTGGGCGGGTTGTCCTCCCTGTTTCTCATTGCCATGTCCTCCCCATTGCACCTTCATCCTCTTACAAACCCCCTATTCTGTGAGGCTATGCCATCTGGTTATACCACCTTGCTCCTGGCTTACAACCTTCCTTTGCACCCCAATGCCTTTTATCATTTTAATAATACCAACACATGTATAGAAGACCTCGCTGACGCCCTGGGACACTCAAATTCTTGACCTCCTTATTTTGTGACAAGACTTCACTTTTAGTCCCCTATTCTCATAGTCAAACCACGTTTGGACCTTGTCATCACCAAAAATTGTACAACTTTGACATCTTGAACACAAACATTTCATTCTCTAGACAATCTCGTCTCCTGTTACCTCACTTGCTTAAATACCACCATTTTTAAACGCTTCAACCCCATCATGACTTCCAATCCACTGGTCCAGTAATTTTTTTCTCTACCCAGAGCTCATCTTCCATTCACTTCCTTCCTTGCTCAGGTTAGATGATATGCTCCATCCTTATAATCATACCATAATTTGTGTTGGCAAACACCATCCACTTCCCCTCTCTCCCTCCATCATACCCACCTGGAAAAATCCCACTCTGAATACAAAGCAACCATTCACCTTTCTGTGCCTGCACTCAGAAGAGCTTAAAATGGCTAGAGAAATTCAAATAAACCACCAGGAAGAATGGTTTCACTTTTAGTTCATATTCTTAAGTGGCAAATAGAATCTCAACTGCCCAGCAATTCTACTCCTTTCTATAGTAAACTTGATTTCCAGTCCTCTAAGATTACTCTTTCACATGTTCTCCTGTCTACCCAAATGTCCCACCTCCTCTCAGCCTCAGATGTTGACTTTGCCTCATACTTGACAATGCTTCCTCATCATTACACCAACAGATCTACAACTTTGCCATGTGCACACATCTGCCACAAATTCCTGTTTCAATTAAGGAAGTGTCCTTTTCTTCCCTAAGGTTATCCCAATGCTCTCACAGGGCTCTTGGTTACCACTGCTGTCCAGCAATATTAGTCTTTCTCCCTCTACTGATAATTTCTAGTAGAGATCCCAAAATGCTCTAATATTTCTCCTCAAGAACAAGGAAGGAGAGGAAGACGAAGAAAGAAAACTACCCTTTTGCACATACCCTACCAGCCATTGCTTCTCTTCATATGCAAAATTCTCAAAAGAATTGCCTGCACACACAGTCTCTATAACCTGCTTCCATTCACTTCTCAATTCCCTTCAACCTGGCATCTTACATCATCTGCCTCATATGTTCTGTTTATTGATTATGCATAGGAAAGCTGTGGATTTTTATACTTTCATTTTGATTTACTCTCTTAGAAACACAATTCATATGTCATGAGATTCTGTTTCAATTTTCAAGTAGACAAACACAACATCTGCATATATATGTGACTTTTCTTCTAACATTAATGCATATTATGCATTTTGTTCTCCTTATTGCATACATTAAGATTTTTAGTACACAGTAGAATGGCAGCAATGAAAGCAATTAGGGCAGGCACCACTGACTTATTTCTGACTATAGAGTGGTTTTTGTGTGAATTTTTAAGCGTTTATTTTGAAATAATTTCAGATTTTTTTCAAGTTGTAAAAAATACATATATATTTTATACATATATATTCAATACATATATATTGAAAAACATTAACATGATTCTAAAAGTCAGAAATATAGCAAGAGGCATACGCAGAGAAGTGTCACTCTCTCCATCCCTTCTACCCCATTCCCATCCCTCATACCATTCTGTTTCACCAGTCCTTCCTATGTTGTTTCTGTTTTTTTTTTTTTTTGGCGGGGGAGGGGGCGTTGCACAAATGAGCATAGATGTTGTCTTATTTCCTCTTCTTTCTTTCATGAAAGCGTACTACAGATTCTCTTCTGCATTTTATATTTTTCACTTAACAATATACCCCCAGAAATCATACATACTTTTATTCATAGAGATTCTCCCCACTAACCCTCCATTGTGTGGAGTTTATTTGGTTTACTCAATCACTCTCCTGTATATGGGTATTTGTTTCCTTAAGTTGTATTTTGAAATTTTTTAAATGCTGCCATAAATAGCCATGTGCATATACATATTTTGAGATCTGGGGAGGTATATCTTCAAGTAAATTTCTAGAAGTGGGATTGCTGAGTCAAAAGGTAAGTGCATATATAATTTTGTTAGATTTTGCTAGATTCCATTCCAAATGGGATGTACCAGTGTGCATTTTCACCAATATTATATGAAAGTGACTGATTTCCCAGCCTCATCAACAGCATTTTTAGTCATACTATTTTTAATTTTCACCAATAGGATCGGTGAGAAATGGTATCACAATGTAGTTTTAATTTGCATCTCTGTAATTATGAGTGAAGTTGAAGAGCTTTTCATTAATTTAAAGGTGACTTTTATCTTTTTTTAAAAAATCAGTTTATATCATTAGTTCACTTTCCTGTCAAGTTTTTGGATTTTATTCTCTCAATTTTTAAGAGTACTATATTCAATAGAGATATTATCCTTTGACTGCAATATTTGCTGAAATATTTTCTGTCAGTTTGTCACTTGTCTTTTGATTTTGTGTATAGTGCTTTTTTTTTTTTTTTTTTTTTTTGCGGTATGCGGGCCTCTCACTGTTGTGGCCTCTCCCGTTGCAGAGCACAGACAGGCTCTAGACGCACAAGCTCAGCGGCCATGGCTCACAGGCCTAGCCACTCCGCGGTATGTGGGATCTTCCCAAACCGGGCATGAACCCGTGTCCCCTGCATCGGCAGGCGGACTCTCAACCACTGCACCACCAGGGAAGCCCTAACCTCATTTTTTGTATGTGTCGATATAAAGACTGTTCCTGTATATTAATTTTACAACTATAACCTGGTACTTTACTACTTTTTTATTGTTTGAGTTAATTTTATCATTGATTCTCTAGGGTTTTCCAGGTATGTGATGATATCATTTGCAAACTGAAATAGTTTTACTTCTTTTTCAATTCTTATTCCCTAGCTGATTTTGCTTCTCTAATTGCATTGGTCAATACCGCTAATATAATGATGAATAGTGGTGGAAAAAATGGGAATTCCCTAAGTTGCTCTATGTTTAAAATTGTTTACTGATACCTTTGCTACTTGAAGGATATCTTGCCTAGATATAAATTTTTAGTTCACACTTTCACTTTGTTGACAATGCTGCTCCATAGTTGCCTTGTTTCTTATGTTGTTTTTGAGAAATCGTGCCAGTCTGACACCTTGACTTTTGTTATTTGATCCTTATGCCTGGTGGCCTTCAGGATTTTTTATCTCTTAAGTCTAATTATTTTTCTCAGGTACATCTTAAAGTTAATTTTTCTGGGTTAATCTCTACATGTATCCAGTGAGCTTTTTTAATATGTAGGACTAGATATTTTTTATTCCTAAAAAGTTTTCTTGAATTAAGGTTTTAAATGTCAGTTTTGTTTTCATATTTTGTTTCTTCTTCAAGGGCTTTAATCAAACATTTGTTATTTCTTCTTTTTCTTCCATTTCAACCACTTCCTCTCTGACCCTTTTTACTTCTATCTTTATCCCACTTTTATTCTTTTGGTTATTTTCTGTCTTTCTTGAATGCTCCTATTAAATTTCCTTTTGAGTCTATTCTCCCTTTGGCAACTTGTAATTTAGTCTTCATTTGTGAGATGATTTGGTCTCCTTTCTTCTATTTCTTTCATGAGTTTAATCAACTCTCTTTTCATTTCTTTCTTTGATTTTGTCTATTTCTGTTTTTGGCTTTTGTATTTCTGACTCAAGATAGGCTATCATATCCCCAAATGCTCGTTGAAGTACATTTCATCAGTTTGGACAGATGCCTGACAGTTCTCTAATGCTTCTGGGTTGCTTTGCTTGTTTGTTTGGACAGGGGAACCATCATCAGCTGAGGTAGACTAATTCTCATTTTCAGATACAGTAATTTTACATAGATGTATCCCATTTTTTTCTATTCATTTTGCAAATTTGAGGTGCTTTTCTAGATTCCTAATTCAAAGGTGCCATCTTCTATCAGTGAGCAAAGTCCAGTTTCTTTAGTAGATGGGTTAAATGTTTTTCTCTGTATGTTTGTTTCTATATTCTTTTTATTTTGGAATAATTTTAGGTTTATAGAAAAGTTGCAAAGAGTACAGAGAACTCTTGTATACCCATCAGCAAATTTCAGTTTCCCCTAGTGTTAATTATAAAAACTAGGAAAAAAAAACCTTGGTATATTACTATTAACTGTACTCTGGACTTTATTTGGATTTCACCAGTTTTTCTACTACGATGTTTTTCTGTTCCAAGATCTAATCCAAGTTAACACATGGCATATAGTTGCCATCTTTCCTCCACTCTACGAAATCTTTTCAATCTTCCCTAATTTTTCATGACCTTGACAGTTCTTAGAAATACTAATCAGATGTCTTGCAGACTGCCCCTCAATTTGGGTTTGGTTGGATTTTTTCTCAAATTAGACTAGGTTTAGAGCTGGAAAGAATCAAGACAGTGTTTGGAAAGAATACCAGAGGTGAGGTGACTTTCTCATCATACCACATCACAGCGTACAGGATATCCTCATGTTTTCATTAGTGATGTTAAATTTGATCGCTTGATAAAGGTAGCATTTGCCAGTTTTCTCCACTGTAAAGTTTCTCTTTTTCCTTTTCCTCACTCTATTCTTTGGCAGCAAGTCATAGAGTCCAGTCCACAGTCAAAAGGGGAGGATCTAAGCTTTACCTCCTGGAGAGGGGAATATCAACATATATTATTTGGAATTCTTATATAGAAAAAGTAGTCTGTTCTCCCCCATTTATGAGTTATTTCATCATTTATTTATAGCAATATGGACTCATCTATATTATTTTATACAATGGCTTATAATCCAATATTTTTTTGCTCAAAGTATTCCACCTTTGCTCATTGGCAATTATTTCAGGTTGGGTCCTGTGTCACTTTGACATGTCTCCATCGTTTTACTTTTTGAAAAACCTCTCACTTCCTAGTACTATGTTTGTGTACTTCTGGGGGGAGGTTATTTTTTTGGAGAAGGAATTATGGTCCTCTGGGTTTTTTCCTTCTTTTTTGTCTCAAAGGACTCTAAAATTTACCCTTAACTTTCCCTTTACCACCCTTGTTGCCTTCTTCACCCAGAAGATATGCTTTTTAAAGACTGCCACCTCATATCATGCATAATTTTAAGACTCTCTCTATGATCAGTGCTCTAGTCTAACAGGACACTTTTTTTTTTTTAATTTTTATGTTTCAAATGAAATTTCTCTTTCAGGTGGTTGCTTTCAAGCAATTCCAAACACACCCCAGCTCTCTACTTCTCTCTTCTGCCCAGTTTTTCTGCCCTTACTGCGGCTGCCCTTACTTGCCCCAAACACTTACACCAGAAGCATGGGCATTCACTCACTGGGATTTGGTGCTTTTTCATTTTTTATTAACAGTTAATTTGAAATTCAGTATCTTTTACTCTTTACTTATGCTGAAGGCATGATATGATGTGTTCTGGTTATTCTATACTGGTTTGGGGAGGATATCAAATACAAGTATAAGCACTTGCCATAGTCCTAGTCTACCCTCAGAAATGAGGCTTGATGTTGATGCCTGTATCAACATAAAGAAGTTTCATTTATTCCTAGTTTCTCTGGATTTTTCTTTGAAGTTGGTATTTATTCTTACCAAATGCTTTCCTACATTTAGTGAGATGATAATGAATTGATATTTCTTCATATGTTCTTTAAAATAGTGATTACATCAATGGATTTTTTTAAAGTAGGCCCTTCTTCCATTATTGTAATGACCTCTATGTTGATCATAATGTATTCACTGCTAAATTACATTTGTAAAGAATTCATTTCAGATTTTTGGACCCATGTAAAACAAAGTGTTAGGTTCCTCAAATAAGTTGAGTATTGTGCCACGTTTTTCTCTGTTCTAGAACATGAGGACTATCTTCTCCTTAAAGTTTTGGAAGACTTTACTCATAAAACTGCCTGAGACTTAAGAAGATATTACACATTTTAGATGTTTTCTATGGCTTTAGATTTTAGGTTTTCTAACTACTTCTTTATTCAATTTTAATCTTTCATATTTGCAAAAATTTTTCAAATTTATTTAATGTTCAAATATATTGGTAATATTATATATATTTATAATTTTTTAAAATTTGTTATATCTATAATTATGTCCCCTTCACATTTATTATTGTTATCTTAGTGTCTTCTATTCTCTAGATTTAAAAAAATGTAATGAAAGAAAATGTTTTTATTGATCTACTCTCGTGATTTTGTTTTTGCATTTGTTTTCTATTTTGTCTTTCTCTTCTATTTTTGTCCTTATCTTTGTTAGTCTTTCTTTATAGATTTCTCTAATTCATTTTGTTCTTTTTCTAACTTCTTACATTGAGCACTCAGTTCAGTTAATTTCTATTTTTCTCATTTGCTAATATATGTTCTAAAGCTACACATTTTCTTCTGCCTACTACTTTGACCATATCCCATAGCACAAAATTTTATATATACTACTTTTAGTGTTGTTCATTTTTAAATACTTTGTTGTTTTATTCTTATAATCTCAGTAAGCCAAAAATTATTTTAAAGGGTTTTTGTAAAGACTTTTTGGGATAGGAACTAACTTTTGTTGAGAATGTCTACTTGGATTGTGTTGTAGACAGTGAATACAGATTGTGTGATTTTCCCTTCTTTTATGTTGGTTGGGGTTTCTTTCATGGCCTAACACACGAACTGTTTGATAATGTTTCACACGAGGATATATACACATACACTGGTCACCAAAACTGTTTCCTCTTCTTTCTATACACACAGCTATATTACATTTCCCAGCCTCCCATCCAGGCAGATATGGCCAAAGAATGAGGGAAGAAGTAAGGTGCCCACTTCCAAGTCTTTCCCACTTTTGATCCACAGGGTTCTTTTCTCTTAAGACTTGAGCTGATGAACACAGCAACCTTAGAAGTCAGATGGTGAAAGGGACAAAGCCACAAGAAAGGAGTCAGATCCCTACATCACCTCTTGGAGGAGAGCCACCAGTTCATCATAAATACCCATTTTAACTTTTACATGAAAAAGAAATAAAATTCTGTTATGTGAAACCATTGAGAGTTTGGGGTTTATCTGTTACAGCAGCTAGTATTATCTATACAGTACACTGACTAAAAAGGCCTCTTTATTATTTCTAAGAATTGAGGCTGGTGTTGGCTAGAGCATATCAGTTTGATCAAATCTCCCAATTTCTTTCCCCTGTGAGTCTTTATATTTACAGCCCATTAGTTTCCTTCTTGACATTTGGCATAATGTGTGCTATTGCATATCAGTTTCTCCTGACGAATTATGCCTAATATTTGCTCCTCAGGAGTTCATCCCCTAAAGGAGAAGGATATTCTATATTTTATATTAATCTACATCCAATATCCAGTTCACTGCCTGATACCCAGTAGATGTTCAACAAACATTTCCTGAATGGATGAATAAAGGGAGAATGACTGCTAGACAAAGTTCTTTGTGAAAGAAATCTGTGTTACTTCTCTAGTGGCTCCTAGGAAGCCCAATTTATACATTTGTGTTTAAGCATATACAAGAAGGATCAACAGTTAGAGGCTTAGGGGATGTCTATAGTGGGAAAAGAAAGAATTCTGCCTTTGCCAAGGATGCTACCTCCTCTAGGGTTCCTTCTCCAGTTCTCCTAGCTGGAAATGAGACTTTCTCCTTTACTTCCTGAGATCAGTTACTTTATTATTTTGTTCAGATATGGAGTAGTCTATGCAAAGAGGTCAAAATTTAATATGTGACAGTGTGGATGATATTAAAATGGGAGTCCTGAGCTATATAGTTCAAGGATTCAAAAATTTTATTGAAGTTTTGCACCTGAATATGTACATTTAAAATATATAAAATGGTCAAAAACATGTTACACGGAAACAAAAATTGAAACCTCATCTAATTTAGAAAAAAAGTTCTAACCACATGCTTGGAGAAAATTTTTGAAAACTTGGTCCAGGATAGGGAAAGATAACAAATGGCTAATGATCAAATAAGAGGCATGTGAAAAGGGGGTTGGTGGTGGCCTTTAAGGGAGATTTCCAAGCCTAGGGTGGAGAAATAAGCAGATAGTAATACAGTTGAAAGAAGGTCTAAATTAAAAGCAGAGAACCCTGTAAGGAAAGAGTGAGACATGGGAGCTGTCGTCAGTACTACAGAGGAGTATGAATTCTTGGGAAATAAGCCCAGGTATAGGGAGCTAAGAGGAGGTGACTCATGACTTCTTCAGAATTGGAGTTGCATGTGGAGCTGCTATACAGCTGGATCCTTTAGATACACTTGGAATCAAAATTGACATATATACACTACTATATATAAAATAGATAACTAATAAGTTCTCTGTATAGCACAGAGAACTCTACTCAATACTCTGTAAAGACCTATATGGGAAAAGAATCTAAAAAAGAGTGGGGACTTCCCTGATGGTGCAGTGGTTAAGAATATGCCTGCCAATGCAGGGGACATGGGTTTGATCCCTGGTCCAGGAAGATCCCACATGTCGCGGAGCAACTAAGCCTGTGTGCCACCACTACTGAGCCTGTGTGCCACAACTACTGAAGCCCGCATGCCTAGAGCCCATGCTCTGCAACAAGAGAAGCCACTGCAATGAGAAGCCCGCACACTGCAATGAAGAGTAGCCCCCACTCGCCGCAACTAGAGAAAGCCCAGACAGCAATGGACCCAACACAGCCAAAAATAAATCAATAAATTTATAAAAATAATAAAAACAAAAAATAAAATAGAGTGAATATATGTATATATATATATAACTGATTCACGTTGCTGTACAGCAGAAACTAACACATTGTAAATCAACTGTACTCCAATAAAAATTGGAATAAATAAAATAAATAAAATAAAATAAAATAAAATAAATAGATCAGTTAAATAAAAAAAATTTTTTAAGTGAACAAAGTACTCCTGAGACACATCACTACCTCTTTTCTTACATTGTCCTCAAGGCCAAAGCTGAGGCCTTGTGTTCTGGTTGCTCTATACTGCTTTTGGGAGGATAGGAAGATACAAGTATAAGACGGTCTCACCTAACCATCTGGGCAAAATCAGTCTAATTTGAATCAGTGTGCTAGAACTATCTTAATTAGAGTTATTTGTGTCTCTCCTTTTCTTTCTTTGAGAAACTTGTCTTTTTCATCACTCTATCCATCACAATACATATATAGCTTTGTCACATTCAATGCATAATCAATTAATGTTGCTCTTTGAGTCTTCAGATATTTCCAACATGACTTCTGCAACCACTTCAGCACCTCTTTATAAACTTATAGAGATATTAAATTTTAATGCTGGAAGTAACAGTAGACGTGTTCAAGGTCTGGGAAGGCAAAAAGTGATTTTGTCATTGTTGCCAACTGTGATTGACTGCTCCTGACTGCTTGGAGTTCCACTTTGAGAAGAACTCTAAGGTCATTTCCTGTGGAAAGACTGCTGCAATTCATTAGGGATGCCTGCTAAGGAAAATGGTAGCTTGCATGCTGTGTACTTGCCATCACTTGTATCTAGAATCATGCCTCATTTTACAGATACAAAACTGAGTTTTAGAGAATAAGTAATTTGCTCAAAGTCCAGGAGCTACTTAGTGTCAAAGCCAAGACAACCTAGGTCTCCTATATTAGTGCTTATTTTGTTATGCACTACTGGGACTAAGTTTTTTGTTCGGGGGTTCTTTTTCCCCATGGACAGTTCAATTTTCCTGTAGCACTAACTCCATTTGTTTGAACTTTCAAAAAGGTAGCTGAAGAGACAGTAACAGTAAATCCTTCAGAACCTGACTTAAATAAAGATTTGGGCATATTACTATGTCCACATCCCTAAAAACAAAGCAACTTATTTTAAAAGACAATTATAAAAGATGTTAACCTAGAAAGTGGTGCCATTCCTCTTCCCAAAAAACCAATATATATTAGTTATCTGTGGCTGTGTAACTAATCAACCCAAAACACAGTGGCTTAAAACAATAATCATTTATTAACTCTCATGTTTCCTTGGGTCAAAAATTTGGGAGTGGCTTGGCTGGGCAGTTCAGCTCACTCTTAAGTGAGGTTGCAGTCAAATAGTGGTTGAAACTGGGGTCATCTCAAAGCTGGGGTTATCTAAACAGAGATGTGATAGCTGGAGGCTGGAACACCAAGGCTCCTCAGGCATCTTCTCTGTCTCTATGTGGCCTCTCCACATGCTCTCTCCAGCCTGGTGTCTTTAGAGTAGCCAAAACTCTTACATGCCAGCTCAGAGCTCCCACGGTACATGTACTGAGAGAAAGAGAGCTGACTGGAAGTTATCCTACCATTAATAATCCAGGCTTAGGAATCATAGAGTGTTACTTCCACCACACTCTATTGGTCAAGGCAGTTACAAAGTCCACCCACACCCCACTTCTCAAAAGAGGAGTGTAAATGTCATATTGTCAGAAGACAATGTGGGATGGGATATATAATATAATCTGCCATGAAGGATTAGTAAGAGTCTGGTGTTGGCATTTCAGGGAAGAGTTCAAAAGCAACCATAATATTATCTTGATTCTCAGAATGTAATGTTATCAATTATCCCAGATTAGAGTTACCACAGGGCATCCAGTTAAATTTGAATTTCAGATAAACAGTGAGTAATTTTTAGTGTCAACCATGCCCCATGGAATATTTAGGACATACTTAATCCCCAATTAATTAAAATTTAGGTAGACATCCTGTATTTTTATTTGCTAAATATGGCAACCCTACCCCAGATTAACTCAGATAGTCAAGGAATTTATATTTTTATCTGGTATTCAGGTTGGGAGCAGTTTGCTTGGATATAGTGACCAAAGTGCCTTATCCGAAGGTGTTTTCATCTCTAGAGTGGAACATTGACTTCCATGTTCCAAGACTAGTATGAATTTGGGATCATTGTCTTTTTAGCTCTCTGATTTCCCAGAGTTTTCTTTTTCAATATTTCAGCTATGCATAAGCTGATCTCCTGGCACTGGTTTTGTTTCCTGACAGGCAACATTAATTCATTTTCACATTCACACTAAAATCACTTCTCTTTATAACAACAACAATAATGGTGAAAGCCCATTTGGAAAACAGCTTGATGGAACAGCTGCTTCATACTCATTATGAATCTAACACTTTCTCTAATCTGGGGGACGGGATGCCCACAACTACAAGTACATTGTGGTTCAGGTATCCAGTAAACACTGCACTTCTTCTGATTTTTCTACTCATGCAATTAATATATAAACTGTTCAATTTTTATACTACCTTAAGTGACTTACTAAAATTTTCCCCACAGATCTCTAGGCCTATCCAACCAGGATGTCTTGCAATGTTTCCCCCACTATTCCATAAGTTCCAAAGCTTTCTCACATTTCCAATGTCATTCAAAGACTGGCTTAAATGTTCCCCTTTATACAGTATCATTAGCTCTTGTGCAATCTATTCTGGGTCCCCAAATTAAGATCTGAGACTTAAGATATTCACTAACAAACTAACAAATTTGGCATTATGTTCTTCCTCTGCTATATACAAGTTGTGAGGACTCACCTGAATTTCATGTTGCCATGGGAACTATCAGAGTGATGTACTACCACTCATAGGAAAAAGACCTTAGTAACAAGGTAATATTAAGCCCCTCCTTTGAATTCATAGGTAAATCCAGCTCTTCTCTTTCATTGCTACAACACAGTATGTATTGATAGTAGACAGTGCTGATGTCAATCCAACATTCATTGTCTTCTTTTTCCTTAATAACAGAACCTCAATTTTATACAACTATCCACTCCTTCCCACTATGCTTTAAGGGAGAGCTGGGGGACTCAGAGACCCAACACTGAGGCCAGTCATGATGTATCCTCAGGCACATGAAACTCTGCTTCTGATTAATCTAAACCAAAAAGAGAATGGTATTTCCCTGACCACTGTTATTGGTCCAGGGTAGGCAGGTGGACATGGAAAGCCAAGTAGGTAGTCCCTGTAACACTGAAGGCTACCTTGAGGTAATGTCAGAACTAGTCTTGGGATCAAGCCAACACTAAAACCAGCAAAATGGAGAGACAGAAGAACCTAGGTCCTTGGTGACATTACTGAGCCACTGCTTTGTACTACACCTGAAGCAAATATAGGAGATAATAAATTTTCTTATTGATTAATCATTTTGAGTCAGGATTTTCTGATTCAGTCAAAGGCTTCCTCACTCATAGTAGATATAGAATGGGGGATCCAGCCAAAAAAAAACAAAGATTTTAATCTTTCTCCCAAGCCCAATTCCCTAATTCTCTTTCTCAACAGGTACCTAATCCACTGCAGCATATAATGCTATGGTCGAGTTCAGTTATGGTTTACTGTTGTAGAGGAAATCCTGAGGCATCAACAGCAGGCAGTAAATTAATAACATCATGTCATGCAACTCAACAAAGTATTAACCAGTAAATTATCTGACTCTCTGGGCTTACATTTACCTATATTACCAGTCTCTATTTGGCACCACTGTATTTTCAGGATTCTGCCATTGCAGGTGTCAGAGATTCTAAATAAAAACATGAAACATACGACTAACATAACTGAGAAATACAGAGATTAAATCTAACTTCAGGTACAACTAAATTCAAAGTTTCTAATGATGTTGTCAGGATTTTTTCTGTCTTTCCATTTCTTTCCATTCAATTTTTTACTCAATTGACTTCTTTCAATCAGGCCTTACCCATGTGGTGGCAACAGTGACCCCCAGCAGATCCAATTTTATGTATCCCTATGTCTGGTGCAGAGACCACTCTTCCTCCATCAATATCTGTATAAATCCCTAAAAAGGGATCTGACTGGTTTTTTGGTCATGTTCCTGCTCCAAGCAGCAGAGGTACTATGGACTATATTGTGGACCCCAAAATTCAGATGGTGAAGCCCAAACCTGTGATGTGATTGTATTTGGAGATAGGTTATATTAAGGAGATGATCAAAGTTAAATGAGGCCATTTAACGGTGGGACCCTTAAAAGATGAGGACGAGAAACCAGAATGCTTCTCTCTCTCCTCACACACTAAAGAAAGGCCATGTGAACACACAATGAGACGGTGACCACCTATAAGCCAAGAGAAGAGGCTTCAGAATGAAACCTTATCGGCACCCTGATTTTCGATGTCCCAGCCTCCAGAACTATTAGAAATAAATTTTTGTTTAAGCCACCCAGCCTATTATATTTTTTATGGCAGCTCAAGATGCTAATAGAAGTAGTGAGAAAATGAAGCAATTTTAAGAAAAAGAGTTAAAATAAGAGTTGATATGCTATACAGACTTTTTTCTAAAAATATAGAGACTGAATTTCTTAGCGACCATCTTAAATAGCCTGGAGTCTATTTAATTGATTTAGAGCCAATGAAATGGAAAGTGGGTGGATTCTAAGATGCTAGGCCTTAAAATCATCCCCCCAAACCCTCTAGCTCTTTTTTCCTTCACCAGAACTTCAGAAGTCAAATATTTGAATGCCATAGCTACAAGGTGGAAGCAGACTGATTCCCTGATGTCCTGCTTGGAGTAGAGTTTCCCAATCCATATGAGACTGGGCTGTGAGCAAGAAAACACCTTTATTTTAAACAACTGAGATTTCAGGATTTATTTATCACAGTATAGCTGAGCCTAGCCTAACTAATACACCAAGATGGAACTAAACCACTAGACAAGAGTAATGTATAAGGGGGGAAGTTAATTCTAAAGCCTGTGCTTTTTTTGGGAGAATAGTGGCTATATTGACTAACTACGAATGTTTAAAACAAACAGAATATGAATATAATTTTAAAGAATTAGAGTGAAAAGGGAAAATAAAGAGAACTCAACCAGTCACACTTAAATATTTGGGGTGAAATACTATGATATCTGTGATTTGCTTTAAAATCTACAACAAAAAGAGAGAAAAGAATTAAACAACATATATGTGGCAAAACACGGATAATTGTCACACCTACATGAGAAGAATATGGGAGTTTATCATACTATATTTCTACTTTTATATATACTTGACTTTTTTTTTAATAAAAAGCTTTTTCTTCAAGGCCATAAAAAGGGTGGCATACAAAAAAGGGGAAAAAAACACAATAAATAAAAAGTAGAAAAAGTGGGACTTCCCCGGTGGCACAGTGGTTAAGAATTCACCTACCAATGCAAGGGACATGGGTTTGATCCCTGGTCTGGGAAGATCTAACATGCCGAGGATCAACTAAGCCCGTGTGCCACAGCTACTGAACCTGCACTCTGGAGCCCACAAGCCACAACTACTGAGCCCTCATGCCACAACTAATGAAGCCTGCACACCTAGAGCTCATGCTCCACAACAAGAGCAGCCACCACAATGTGAAGTCTGTGCACCATGACGAAGAGTAGCCCCTGCTCACCGCAACTAGAGAAAACCTGCACACAGTAACGAAGACCTAACACAGCCTAAATAAATACATACATACATACATACATACATACATTTTTTAATTAAAAAAAAGAAAGTAGAAAAATCAAATGGCAGAAATAAATCCAATTATATCAATAATTCTAATAAGTGTAAATGTACTAATCATACTAACTGAAAGTAAAAGACTTTCAGACCGGGGGAAAAATGAAACAAAACCAAAATATAGTCATAGGCTGTCTACACAGAGACAACTAAAATAAAATGATACAGCAATCTTAAGAGTAAAGAAACAGAAAAAGATATACCAGCAAAAACTAACCAAAAGAAAGGTGACATTGATATCTGATGAAATACATTCTAAAGATAAAAGTGTTAAATATAGCAGACAGTTGTTAGCCTCCCCAATATCCATTTTTCCTTTCTTCCTTCATAATAGAATCCTACTTTTGTTCAGTTACCCTCTCTCTACCGTATGACTTAGAGAGATGTGACCTCATCCCCAACTCAGGGGTTAACATTAATTTGTGTCTGTCAATCATTGAGATCTTTTTCACTTGCCAGTGATTGAGAAACAAACACATCACCCCCTCTCTGGCCAATGAGAAGAAAAAAAAAAGCTGCTGGAGGGCTTCTAGGAAAGATTTTCTCAGGATTAAAGAAATCACTGGAAAATGTGATCCCTTCTTCCTTCTGGATATTGTTGTGTCTGAATATGCTGCCTGCAGTGACCACAGTGACCATAAAGGGAGCTGGCCTGAGAGCAGAACAACTCACTGAGGATAATAGAGTGAGAAATAAAGGGAATCGGGTACATTGATGAAATCATCAAGCTTCTAATTCAATAAATAAGCAGCCCTGCTGTGTTGAAACAGGTCCTCTGAAAAGGAGATACCAAGACAGGATTAAACGTGCAAGGATTTTATTAAGGAAATGAGAGGAAATGGGAGGGAGGTGGGAAAGGCTGGAAGAGCCATCCAATTGCAATGCAAGTCTGACTCCTGAGGGAAGAAAGATTGGATGGAAGTGTCGAAGACTGTCTGGGGGTCCACAAGCCAAAGCCAGCTGTCAGAGGAGTCCTGTGTCTCCCAGGAATGGGACTGCCTAAGCCTCAATGCCACACTCAGTCACTGGTGGGGAGCAGCCTGCATGAACCACGGCTTCCATCAAAGCACAGCAATGATTTTCAGAGAACGGCAACCAAGGTTCTTGGATCATCATGCTCTCTGTAGGTAGAAGTCTGCAAGGCACATTCTCATGGCTACCACTCCTTCATCCCTCTACCTCTTTTTTGGGGGGACTTCTTTCTATAAAAGGTAATAAGATTCCTAACTGCTTAAGCCAAAGGCATCCTGACTTACTGTGAATAAAGAGAGTCACCATACAATGATAAAACAAGAAGGTCACAAGGAGAATATCACAATTCTATACTTGTGTTCGCCTAATAGCATGACATCTAAATATATGAAGGAATTTCTGCCAGACTTATGAGGTCACATTAACAAATCCACATTAATAGTTCAATGTTTTAACACCTCTCCCAGTGATTTATAGTTTAATCAAATATAATATTAGTAAAGATACAGGAGAGTTAAACACCATAATTAACAAACTCTAAGCATTCAAAAATACTCATTTACTTCATGTGCACAGAAAAGACTTATAAAAAGTAAGCATGTAGTAGCAAGAATCAATGAATAACAAATAACTAATGTGCATTTTTGGTGTGAGAATGTAGGGGAAAAACTACTCTACTCCGTTGGTGAAGTGTAAATTGTTCAGTTTTTTCAAAGGCTATGCTGGCAAATACCAATCAAAATATAAAATACATATACTTTTTGTCACAGCAATACATGTATATGGAAATCTACAAAATAATATGGCAGTGTTAGTGCTGAAAAGCCAAAACCCCCACCAGCCCACTCCCAATCACAGCTTTCTCCGCCTCCCATCCTGACGCAGGCAAGCTCTTAATTGTTCCTGTTTTTAGTTCCATTGCCCATATAGTTTTTACTTCCATAACTCTAGGCAATATGCTATCCCACTCTTCTTGATTTATCAACATTATTAAACTATCTATTAACTACACAATTTAGAAAATGAAATTTTTCTTATTTATTATTTTTCCTACTATTTAAAGTAGGCTGCAAGGATATACAGATATAGATGTAGGTAGAGACAGAGATAGAAATAGAGATAGATGGACAGATAGAGATATAGATACAGAGACAGATTAGGTAGGTAGGTAGGTAGATAGATAGATAGATAGGGATTCTTTTAATAGTTATTAAGAGTTTGTTACCTTGCACACTTAAACCTTATTATTCCTTTAACTTTAGACATTAGCCCTTGAGTCTCACTTTGAACATGAAGATACTAGCCTCTACCTATTCTCTACCTTTCCTCACCTTCAATATACCCCAACCTCCATTAGCTGCACTTGTACCTTCATACAGTCAAAATGTTTAACTGTTACATTTTTTGAACTACAATAAAAAGCCAAGGCTTTAATGCTTTTACCATAGATATGCTCTAAAAATTAGCTTCTAAAAGATAGGAAGCTGCCTCCCGAATTAGAGGGACAGGTGAGATAAGGACATAGGAAAAGCACTGGCATAGAGGACCCGGCAGTTTTAACTGCCTCTATCTGTAAGTAACCATTACTTGTGGTCTTAGAGAAGTGAGTTCTGCAGCCCCATTTCTTCATCTGCAAAGTGAAGGACCTGGCCTAGACTGCTTGTCTAGAATCTTTCAGCAAAATAAGGAAAAATGAAAATAGAATGGAATTACTTGATTCATGTTCCAAAAAGGAAAAGTACACCCATAGCTTAGCAAATAATTTGGGGCTAAAGTAAGGAATATGTCAACATTGACCTTTAGTCATACCACTGGAGTTTGATGTGTTTCTGCTCCAGTGGCATGCAGAGATGGCATATTTATTCAATTCTTTCAGTTAGAAAAATTAAAATGCAAATATATGGAAATTATGGACATTATAAATGAGAACAAGAAAGAAAAATAAAATCCTGATTACGGGTTCGCTGAAGGGACATTATCAGAATCCTGAAATGAAACCCAAAACTCCATGCTTGGAGAACCACAGCCAAGATAAATCCCCGTTCTCGCCCCTGCATTTCTAAGTCACCACCTGGAGTCTCTACCATCAGTTAGTGCTCGGTGCTCCTGGCTGCATTAGCATCTCATGTATGTAGGAGGCACAGAATCTCAATCCACAAAACTCAACTATGCCAAAATGTAACTTTATTTTCTATATATGACCTGACTTTCTATCTCAAACTTTCCATTCCATCTTTTGGCAGAAACTTTAATCAGGCAATTCTGGGTAAAATCAATCAAGTCAGGGTTTTCTTAACCCTTATCCCTGGGGTTGCAGTTATGTTCCAAAGACAAAGAAAGAGCAGGGACTGTGACAGCATCAGAACATGGGAAATGGCCTTTGGTCATGGTCTCATCTGTCTGCCCTGACATCTACTATAGCGTCCTGGATCCCTCTAGTCACTGATTGGCACGTGTCCCCCACTGATGTGACACTCAGCATCAGAACATGGGAAATGGCCTTTGGTCATGGTCTCATCTGTCTGCCCTGACATCTACTATAGCGTCCTGGATCCCTCTAGTCACTGATTGGCACGTGTCCCCCACTGACTTGTGAGAGCCATGCACAGCCTTGATGGTCCCTGGTCTGCCACACTCTCCACATCAGCCATGCTGCTGCACCCTTCATCCCAGTGAGAGGCTTCCCCACATCCTGGGACCTCCTTCAGTTCTTTCTCTGGCTCTGTCAGCAGGTATGTGGGAAATGTTTAGATGTTCTCCTCTGCCAGCCTCAGATTATAACAAACCTGATAGCTTTGTCAGGCCCTCTCTGTACACAGCTGTCCGCATTTCAGTTCTTCTTCTCTCACCACACAATGAGGGATGCCAGGTACTCTATGACTTGTCTTTCCTGCTCACTCAGTGTGAAGGACAGGTCCTCCTAGCCTTTGGAGTACACATTCACTCACTCCTCTACCCTTTACCAGGGAAAAGGTCCCTTCTCAGAGGTACCCAATACCACATCCAACCCTCTTTACTCCCTTCTGCTTTGCTAACATCCTTAATTTACAGGTGAAATAAGTGAGGCCCAGAGAGGTTAACACACAGCCCCTGACCATGCAGCTTATTACCTCCTTTGACTCGTTTCCTCACTTACTTACCTATCTGTTCATTCATTAAACAAACACTTGTTGAATTCCAACAACTGCCGTTCACTGAGAATAAGACAATAGCGCTGCTTTTGAGCAACTCACAGTCCAGTGAGGGAGGCACAGTTGTAAACAGATAAGGACAATACAGCTAAATAGTTGGCCAAATAAATATATGAACAAGTGACATGATGGCTATTGTGGCAGCTCTCCGGATATTTCCCTACCAGAACTGGAACTCCCACCCATCCTGATACTTTTTCTTCTGATAGGAAACAGAGAGGATTGGCAGACTGAACATTAGCTGTTATTCTCTAAGCAGTCACTAAAATCACAACACCTTTTCCCAGAAAATGAACCACATACATTCAACAAGGGGAGGAAATAGTATTGTCTAAATATCCCTTACGTGAAGTTTTTCTCTGTTTACGAATTCCTGCATACTTTTTATGTTTCTGTAAAAGAATAAATAAGGGACTTCCCTGGTGAAGTAGTGGTTAAGAATCCGCCTGCCAATGCAGGGGACACGGGTTCGATCCCTGGTCTGGGAAGTTCCCACATGCCGCAGCCCAATTAAGTCTGTGCACTACAGCAACTGATCCTGTGCTCTAGAGCCCTCAAGCCACAACTACTGAGCCCACGTGCTGCAACTACTGAAGCCCACGCACCTAGAGCCCATGCTCCGCAACAAGAGAAGCCACCACAATGAGAAGAATCCGCCTGCCAATGCAGGGGACACGGGTTCGATCCCTGGTCTGGGAAGTTCCCACATGCCGCAGCCCAATTAAGTCTGTGCACTACAGCAACTGATCCTGTGCTCTAGAGCCCTCAAGCCACAACTACTGAGCCCACGTGCTGCAACTACTGAAGCTCACGTGCATAGAGCCCGTGTTTGGCCCCCCGTTCACCACAACTAGAGAAAGCCCGAACACAGCAACAAAGACCCAGCACAGCCATAAATAAATAAATGTATTTCTAAAAAATAAAACACTATTAAAAAAAAAGAATAAATGGAAAACTGTCCCACAATATCCAAAACCATGTAAGTGCAGAGTGACTGAAGATAGTCCTGGATCCACATTTCTGCCGTGGGGAAAATAATAAAAAGGTCAGGACCCCACTCCATCTTCACTGTGAAAGAATAGCCCAGTTAGGTCTGCAGACATTTCACCATTCAGCATCGCAAACTCTTTCTCCAAGGCAGTTAGCTACATCAGTTCTGGGGCCCAGAATAGTTCAGGCAGTGGGCAGAGGCAGAGTGGTGAATGCTTTGACATTACTTGGTACAGGTCCCAGATGCTTGGAATTTCTGACTCACTGAAATCTGAAGATTTAAAGTACAGTCTATCCCACAGAAGGAAGACAGCCCCAGTGCTCTGAAGACCAGAAAACAGTGGTCCAGAAGAAGGAGAATGCTGCTCTCATCAGATAAAGGGTGAGCAAGTGAGTGGACCAGTAGGCTGGAAGTGAAGTGGTAGGGGATCAGTAGGCTGGAAGTGAAACGGTAGGGGAGCACTGTCAAAGGAGAAGCTATCAGCTAAGTTTCACCAGCTCTGAAACGCAGCTCTAGACGTGGAAGGCAGTGGGTGGCTGTTGTGAAGAGAAGTCACGGGGCACTCAGAGGAGAAAAATAAGGCTGCTAGCAGGAAAGCTGAGAAACTATGCCATGCACAGAGTCCCAGATCAAGCCCAGATTACAGTTAAGAGGCAGGTACACCCTGGACCAACTTTGAGAAGCAAGCAAGAATGAATAAATCAAAAAACTACATCTGGTTATGGACACCTAAAAGACATAGGGACACTTCCTAGATGGTAAAAGAAAGAGTGGCAGTTAAAGGTGCTTCAGAAGGGAGATGTGGGTAGAAATAAAGACTGTATTTGGAAAGTAGAGGAGAAGGCCAAGAAAAACAGAGAAAATGATTGTGGTAAACAAGAGGCACAGAACAAAAGAGAGAAGCTATCTCCTATAGAGGGAAGGACTCGTGTAGGACCTGCTTCAGAGAAATGGCCACATTTGAAAGACACCAGGGTGGAAAGGATGGGAAGTGAGAACAGTGGGGAAACCAAGAAAAGGAAAAAAGCACAGAAAATAAACTTCATATGTTCAGATTACTTCAGAAAGGACCCATAGGAAACAGTCTAGAATTAAGGAAAAAAATGAAAGGAACGAAAAGAAAGGAATCCTGGGTAAAATGAACAGAGGCACCTATAGGAAGCCCCAAAGGTCATAACTGGAGAAATAGTAAAATTGGAACATGCAGATAGATTTGAAACCTGAGAAGACAGGGAAAGTTGTAAACATCTAGTATCTTAGTACTTAGTTATCATAAGTCTTTGAGGATCAAATCAAATCACAGATGTAAACAAGCCACCAAAAATATACACATAGGTATACAATTGTAAGTTACTGTTTTATGATATCATTAACAATATAAGTAAAATGTATCCATTATCCAGAAGCTACCAAAATATAACTTAAACACATAAACTTAAGAGCAGCCTTGTCATCCTTCCAGCACTTAGCATTAACGCAAAGAAGCCATCAGGATGGGGCCAGGCATGAGTTCATTCAGGAAGTCAGAAATTAAATGGCCCAGGGGATGGAGGGCCCACCCTTGGGTTAGTAGCTTAAATCAGCTCTCATTCCCAAAGGATATCTCACGCCCTCCATGCTTCTTTTTCAATACCTCATCCAATTCCCCAACGCACCCATAGCACTGAGCACCAAAAGTGGCTGGTTGTCTCCCAAAATATGTTCTCTCTTTTGTCCTTTAGTTAATATTTCCCCCCAGATTTTAGCTTGATAAATGGCTGACCAGCTCAAGTGTACATTTCTCAGCCTCCCTTGCAGCTATCTGTGCCATGTGACTATGTTCTGGTCAATGGGGTAAGAGAAAAAGGGATACTTGCAACTTACAGGCTGTGCCCTCCACATTATTCCCCTTCCCACTGGCCAGAAGGTGGTTATGATGACGAGAACCACAGCACTCATCTTAGACTATAATTTGGAAAAAGTGCACTGAGGATGGCAGAACAATAAGACAGGGGGGAACCTGGATCCCCAATATTGTGAAGTCACCCCATCAGGCCTGTACTGCTTATGCTCAGACTGCTTCATGAGAGAAAAGTGAATTTATATCTTCTTTAAGCTACTGTTATTTGGGCCTTTGTTAGCAGCCATACCAATATCATAAACATTATCATAAACATTATCTTTTATGTAATAAGCATAAAAATATAATCAATCCATATACTCAAATGTGCAAGAAATGCAAGTTAGTTTTTCATTATGACAGCTTAACCTCTATTTCAAGCTCCAATTTGACAGTGAAAAATAATCATCTCAATCAAATTAGAGTTGTCTCAGCCAATCAAGATTTTCTACACTAATTTAGGGTTTTCTTCATTCCCCGGCTCTCTGAGAGTCTTTAATGTCCAGATATGAAGGGGGACTTCTGAACTTGGCCATGATAAAGACATGCTGGCATTTTTCAAGTTGTAACTTGACTAGGTACCTAGATTCCTGTAGTCCTGATGTCTACAGGACATCTATTGACAGGTCCACACACCCCAAAGGCCCTTCCAAGTATACTGGCCTTTTCTCAGCTATGTCCATACTACTGGTAGCCTTATGGGAAAATGACATTTTACTGTTCCCACAAACCATCCAGGGTGCCTCATCCAGACTTGTGCCTCATGCCCCTCTGCCTGGACACCCCATGTGGATGTCTGATCCCTGCTCTTTCATGTTCTAATAACATGGGACAGCTTGCACCTTCCCAGGGCAATGAAAAAGGAAGCAGGGCATAGCCCCTTCTATTCTTGAATCTATAAACTTCCTTTATTATTTTATCACCTTCTTCACCAACTCTTAACATTCCAAATTAAAAAAAAAAAATTTTTGATAACAGCTGTGACAATCCACCTTAGAGTAGCTGAGGCCTAACATCATTGCTCCATATTTGGCAAAACAATATACTACTCAGATTTTCAACATTTACAATTCAACAACCACAGTTCAGTTGGTTTAACAATGTATTTATGCTTAGTTAAGCCTTTCCTCTGACATCTTATATTTCACATGATTCGATTATGTGTGACTGTTGACCAAATCCCTGCATAGTATGTTCTGGCTCCCCAAATGACCATATTAATATCCTTATATCCATGAACGTCAGGCTTGGTTATATGTATTTGTTAGGGATAAAAAGGGTAGGAAATTCATATTTATGTTTTCATGAATTCATCTTAAGCTTCACCTGCTTTTCCACATGGGCCAGGATCATAAGCAGGATGTATTAAATGATACTAAAGAGAAAATAAATAGGGACAGTCAGCTCTTTGACCACCTCAACATTGGTGACCTTTTTTCTGCTTTACCTGGACCCCTGTCATGGTTATGCACTGAACTATGCCATTGCCAGTATCTGCCCTTCTTCCTAAAACCCAGTTTCAAACCTGCCACTCGCTAATCATGACCCTTACTCTTGTAGAAGATTTTCTCAAGAACTCCTTCTGACCTCTTAATGACCTCAAAACCACTTTCTCACTATCCATTAGCTAATTATCCATTAGCATTCCTCAACTCCCTGGCTGCTGTCTGTCTGTCATCCTGGCCTGGGAAAACCCTAGTCCTCTGAGTTTTACCTTCTGTCTTTTCAGTGTCTTACCTGAGTAGCTGTATATTGCTAGGGTAAGTTAATAATGGAGTTCATTCACTCATTCATTCATTTAATAAATATTTCTTTAGCATCTACTACTTACTAGGCCATTCAGGTACCATGGAAACCATGTAAAGAAGACAGATAATGCACTTGCTTTCTGGAAACTGTATTCTAATGGGCAGGCCTCACTTGAAGTTTATGAGCTCAAATGTGATCTTACGAAAGGCTAGCGATCCTATGTTATTTTTCTTGTAGGCCTGCTTCCCACCAACTGATTTGATCATTTTATACCTTCTGCTTTCTTTCAAATTGTCCATACTCCCTGCTCTATCCATATCCTCACCTGAAGGTCTTGACTCATTCTTCATTGACAAAAAATAGACAAATTTACAGCCACAGGCCTTACAGTATACCAAAGTCCATCTTCCTTCCTGTTAACAAAAGAAGCTTTCTTGCTTCTCTCAAAAACAATCCTTCCCCTATGCCCTGGATCAAGGGCTTTGTTTTCCCCTTATTACCCCTCTGGAGGAACATTTCCATCACATGAAACATGCTCACTTGAAATCCATCTTTTGAAAGCCCTCCTTTTTCCATGACCTCATCAGAACTAAATTTCTCAAAAGAGATGTCTATACATACAATATCAACTTAATCATTGCCATGTACTCTTCAACCCATTCTAATATCATCCCAACACAGCATCACCAAATCCAGCCCCACCACTCCACTGGAATGGCTCTTATCATGGTCACCAACTATTTCTCCATGTTGCCCAACAAACACCCTCTCTGTCTTCATCTTACTGGACCTCTTGCCAGCATTCAGTTCAGTTGATAATTCTCTCCTTCTTTAAACACTCTTTCATCTCTTGGTTTCTATACTTTCCAAGATTTCCTTTGCCTTGTTAATTACTCCTTCTTAATCTCCTTTGCTGCTCTTTACCTGAGCTCTAAAGCATTGCATTTCTCTAGGCTCTTCTCTTCTCTCCACACACATTTCCTAGATGATCTTCTCCTTAATGTGGCTTTAAATGCTGTAATATATAAAAGTCAGCAACTCCCAAATTTATATCTCATCTCAGACCTCTCCTTTGAGCTCCAGACTCACATATCCAATTGCCCACTAGACATTTAAGCCCTCCGCAAATTCTAACCATCCTAATACATAGATGGAGACATAGACTGTTTGAGTCAGTTCCCTTTCCTCCATCTCCCCTGCCCCAAGCCAAGGTTAAGACTAAACTATGACCATAGTCTCCTATCTCCATGCTGCTATTCTTGACCCTTCCTCTCCCCAACATTCTTCACATAGAGGCCAGAGCAATCCTAAGATATAAATGATATCATGTATTTTTTCTGCTCAAACAAATCCTTTAATGGCTTCCCTTTTGTGGGATAAAATGTAAACTCCTTTTTATTGCCTGTAGGGGCTTGCGTGACCTGGCTTAACCCATCTCCTACCTTATCACTTGTCTTTGCACATGCTGTTCCTTCCTTCTGGAATGCCCTTCCCTTCTATTCTTTATATGGCTAGTTCCTTCCATTCTTTCTCAGGTATAAAACAGTTGTCACCCACTCTATTGGTATTACTTCCAGTTGGTTTCTTTCACAATACTTATTAAAATTTACAATTATTTTTTAATAATTCAGTTGTTTTCTTAACAGTGTTTGCCTGTATTTCCCATTCAAATACTAACTCCATATAAGCAGGCACACGTCTGCCTTGTTCATCATGGTATTTCCAGCATCTGAACCAATATTTGACAATAACTCGAAATCAAATTAGACATTTGCAGAATGAATTAATAAAAGTGAGTGAGCGAGGGGGAAGGAGTCACGATGGAGGTGTGGGAAGATGCAGAGTTAGTGTCTCCCCACAACTAGGGTGCCTGCCAGACGCTGGTGGGGAACTCTGACCCCCAAGGAGACGGGAGGACCCCCAGAGTGAACCAGTAGGTCGTAGGAGGACTGAGGGGGGAGGAGAAGTAGAGGCCAGACAAGATCAGTGCCCCTGAGGCCAGGGAGATCAGGAGAGGCAGGTGGGAGGGACTCTCCGGGAAGATCGAGAGAGGAGTGGAGAGTGATCGCCAAGCCCACTCAGACCAGGGAGCCTGCTGAACTCCCAAGCTGGTGCCCCCCCATCCAAAGCCCCCTCCAGGCCATGTGGGTCCTGGGGGCATAGGAAAGAAGCCCAGGATATCAGGAGTGGCAGGCGGGAGGGGCCCTCTGGGAGGAGCGGGAGAGGAGCGGAGGTCATTTGCCCCCTCCCAACTTGGGCACTAGGAGCCTGCTGAGCTCCCAGGATGATCCCCTGCCCTCCAAACCCCTCTCCAGGCCTCGTAGGTCCTTGAGGGCATAGGAGGAAGGCCGGGGAGATCAGGAGAGGCAGGCAGGAGGGCCCCTCCTGGGAGGGGCCCTCCCAGACCCCAGACCGGAGGAGCAGGAGAGCAGAGGAGGGTGCTTACACCACCCACTCAAGCCCAGGAAGCCTGCTGGGCTCCATGATGAGGGCCCCTGCCCTCTGAGACCAGGGGTAGGTGGCACACCTGGACCCCTTCTGTTCTTTGAGCCCAAGCCCCAACCCCCACAGGGCCTTTTCCAGCCCTGTGGGTCCTGAGCATTGGCCCTGCTCACTGCCCAAACCGCACCCTTGTTTAGGCCCCACTCTCCACAACCAAGGCCTTCCCCCCCCGTTTTTTTTCTTTTCCCTCCTCCTCTCTTTTATTATTGTGGTACTGATGTACCTTCCAGCTGTTGATTCATCTATATTTTTATTTTCACATTCTTTCTAACATATCTGTTAGTTTTCTAGTCCAATTTTATTTTTTACTTTGTTATTGTTCTTTTTTTTTTTTTTTTTTTTGCCACCCCACATGGCTCACAGGATCTTGATTTGTAAGCCTGGGGTCAGGTGGAATCTCCTGCGGTGGGAGCTCCGAATCTGAACCACTGGACTAACAGAGAACCTCAGACTCCAGGGAATATTCATTGGAGTGAGGTCTCACAGAGTTCATCATCTCAGCACCAAGATCCAGCTCTAATCAATAGCCTACAAATTCCAGTATTGGAAGCCTCAGGCCAAACAACCAGTAAAACAGGAACACAATCCCACTCACCAAAAAAAGTGATACAGCAAAAAAATATGTCACAGATGAAGGAGCAAGGTAAAAACCTAGAAGACCAAATAAATGAAGAGGAAATAGACAATCTACCTGAAAAAGAATTCAGAGTAATGATAGTAAAGATGATCCAGAATCTCAGAAATAGAATGGGAGCATGGATTGAGAATATACCAGAAATGTTTAAAAAGATCTAGAAGAACTAAAGAACAAATAAACAGAGATGAACAACACAATAACTGTAATGAAAAATACACTAGAAGGAATCAATAACAGAATAATGGAGGCAGAAGAACGAATAAGTGAGCTGGAAGACAAAATGGTGGAAATAACTGCTGCGGAACAGAATTGAAAACTTCCCTAATATGGGAAAGGAAATAGTTAAGTCCAGGAACCACAGAGTCCCATACAGGATAAACCCAAGGAAAAACACACCAAGACACATATTAATCAAACTAACAAAAATTAAATTCAGAGAAAAAATATTAAAAACAGCAAAGGAAAAACAAAAAATAACATACAAAGGAATCCCAATAAGGTTATCAGCTGATTTTTCAGTGGAAACTCTACAGGCCAGAAAGGAATGGCAGGATATACTTAAAGTGATGAAAGAGAAAAACCTGCAACCAAAATTACTCTACCCAGCAAGGATCTCATTCAGATTCCATGGAGAAATCAAAAGCTTTACAGACAAACAAAAGCTAAGAGAATTCAGCA
>NC_041221.1:112539614-112541101 GCF_002837175.3 Physeter macrocephalus
CAATACATAAGGCAAATGTTAACAACCATGAAAGGAGAAATTGACACTAACACAATAATAATAGGGGACTTTAACACCCCACTTACACCAATCGACAGATCATCCAAACAGAAAATAAATAAGGAAACACAAGCTTTAAATGACACAACAGACCACATAAATCTAATTGATATTTATAGAACATTCCACCCAAAAGTGACAGAATACACTTTCTTCTCAAGTGCACATGGAACGTTCTCCAAGATAGATCACATCTTGGGTCACAAATCAAGCCTTGGAAAATTTAAGAAAATTGAAATCATATCAAGCATCTTTTCTGACAACAATGCTATGAGATTGGAAGTCAACTGCAGGGAAAAAACTGTAAAAAGCACAAATACATGGAGGCTAAACAGTGTGCTACTAAATAACAACGAGATCACTGAAAATATCAAAGAAGAAATTTTAAAATACATAGAAACAATGACAACGAAAACATGACGACCCAAAACCTAAGGGATGCAGCAAAACAGTTCTAAGAGGGAAGTTTATAGCAATTCAATCTCACCTCAAGAAACAACAAAAATCTCAAATAAACAATCTAACCCTACACTTAAAACAACTAGAGAAAGAAGAACAAACAAAACCCAATCAGTAGAAGGAAAGAAATCATAAAGATCAGAGCAGAAATAAATGAAATAAAAATGAAGAAAACAATAGCAAAGATCAATAAAACTAAAAGCTGGTTCTTTGAGAAGATAAACAAAATTGATTAACCCTTAACCAGACTCATCCAGAAAAAAAGCAAGAGGACGCAAATCAATAAAATTAGAAATGAAAAAGAAGAAATCCCAACTGACACTGCAGAAATACAAATGATTATAAGAGACTACTACAAACAACTATATGTCACTAAAATGGACAACCATAAAGAAATGGACAAATTCTTGGAAAGGTACAGTCTTCCAAGGCTGAACCAGGAAGAATTAGAAATTATAAACAGACCTATCACAAGTAATGAGATTGAAACCATAATTAAAAATCTTCCAACAAACAAAACTCCAGGACCAGATGCCTTCACAGGTGAATTCTATCAAACATTTAGAGAAGAGCTAACACCTATCCTTCTCAAACTCTTCCAAAAAATTGCAGAGGGAGAAACACTCCCAAATACATTCTACAAAGCCACCATCACCCTGATACCAAAACCAGACAGAGATACTACAAAAAAAGAAAACTACAGAACAACATCACTGATGAACATAGATGCAAAAATCCTCAACAAAATACTAACAAACAGAATCCAACAGCACATTAAAAGGATCATACGCCAAGATCAAGTGGGATTTATCCCAGGGATGCAAGGATTCTTCAATATATGCAAATCAATCAATGTGATACACCACATTAACAAATTAAGGAATAAAAACCATATGATCATCTCAATAGATGCAGAAAAAGCTTTTGACAAAATTCAACACCCATTTATGATAAAAACCCTCCAGAAA
>NC_041221.1:112541792-112552364 GCF_002837175.3 Physeter macrocephalus
TACCATTGCAACAAAAAGAAAAAAATACCTAGGAATAAACCTGCCTAAGGAGGCAAAAGACTTGTACTCAGAAAACTATAAAACATTGATGAGAGAAATCAAAGATGACATAAACAGATGGAGAAATAGACCATGTTCTTGGATTGGAAGAATCAATATTGTGAAAATGACTATACTACCCAAAGCAATCTACAGATTCAGTGCAATCCCTATCAAACTCCCAATGGCATTCTTCACAGAATTAGAACAAAAAAATCTAACAATTCGTATGGAAACAAAGAAGACCCCGAATAGACAAAGCAATCTTGAGAAAGAAAAACAGAGTGGGAGGAATCAGCCTCCCTGATTTCAAACTATACCACAAAGCTACAGTAATCAAGACAGTATGGTACTGGCACAAAAACAGAAAAATAGATCAATGGTACAGGATAGACTGCCCAGAGATTAACCCATCACATATGGGCACCTAATTTACGACAAAGGAGGCAAGAATATACAATGGAGAAGAGACAGCCTCTTCAATACATGGTGCTGGGAATACTGGACAGCTACGTGTAAAAGAATGAAATTAGAACACTCCCTAACACCATACACAAAAATAAACTCAAAATGATTAAAGACCTAAATGTAAGACCAGACACTATAAAACTTTTAGAGGAAAACATAGGAAAAACACTCTTTTACATGAAACAACAGACAAAGGATTAATCTCCAAAATATATAAACAGCTCATGGAGCCCAATATCAAAAAAATAAACAATCCAGTTAAAAAATGGGTGGAAGACTTAAATAGACATTTCATCAAGGAAGACATACAGATGGCCAAGAAGCACATGAGAAGATGCTCAACATCACTAATTATTAGAGAAATGCAAATCAAAACTACGAGGTATCACCTCACGCCGGTCAGAATGCCATTATCAAAAAAGCTAGAAACAATAAATGCTGGAATGGGTGTGGTGAAAAGGGAACCCTCCTACACTTGGTGGGAATGTAAATTGATAAAACCACTATGGAAAACAGTATGGAGGTCCTTAAAGAACTAAAAATAGAGCTACCATATGACCCAGCAATCCCACTACTGGGCATATACCCTGAGAAAACCATAATTCAAAAAGAGACATGTATATGTATAACTGATTCACTTTGTTATAAAGCAGAAACTAATACACCATTGTAAAGCAATTATACACTAATAAAGATGTTTAAAAAAAAAAAAGAGACATGTACCATAATGTTCATTGCAGCACTATTTACAATAGCCAGGACATGGAAGCAACCTAAGTGTCCATCGACAGATGAATGGATAAAAAAGATGTGGCACATATATACAATGGAATATTACTCAGCCATTAAAAGAAATGAAATTGAGTTATTTGTAGCGAGGTGGATGGACCTAGAGTCTGTCATACAGAGTGAAGTAAGTCAGAAGGAGAAAAACAAATACCATATGCTAACACATATATATGGAATCTAAGAAAAACAAAACAAAACAAACACAAACAAACAAAAATTGTACTGATGAACCTAATTGCAGGGCAGGAATAAGGAGGTAGGCATAGAGAATGGACTTGATGACATGGGGTGGGAAGGCGAAGCTGGGGCAAAGTGAGAGTAGCATCGACAGATATACACTACCGAATGTAAAATAGTTGGCTAGTGGGAAGCAGCCGCATAGCACAGGGAGATCGGCTCAGTGCTTTGCAGTGACCTAGAGGGGTGGGATAGGGAGGGTGGGTGGGAGGCTCAAGAGGGAAGGGATATGGGGACATGTGTATGCATATGGCTGATCCACTTTGTTGTGCAACAGAAACTTTCACAGTATTGTGAAGCAATTATATACTCCAATAAAGATCTATTTTTTAAAAAAGCGAGTGAATGAAGTGTGGAAGCTGTGAGTGTGGATGTACCATTTCCACAACTATTAAAGTCATCATGTGGCAATAGCCTAATAACTTATGTATCCTAGCTGTTGCTTCCTGTTCTTTTGTAATAAGAATTTTTGACCCAGTCTTTGAGATGTGTGGCTCTCTAGGTTTTTAATTTATTTTTGCTGTACATAGAGCATAATTGATGAAAACCCCAATTAGTATTTTGTCATATGTAAGCAAGTGGATTAGAAGATTCACAAACCACTCTCAAGTCTCCAAGGTGAAACTGCCTGGGCATGTGAGACTAACACACTGAAGGAAATCAGGAGATAGCACACAGATTCAGAATGCACACCCTCCTAACACATACAACAAAAGCAACCATTTCCCAAACTCTTACTCTGTGTCAGGCACCAGACTAAGCCCTTCACAAGCACAGCACAGTTATTCAGCACCACCACCCAATGAGAGGGACCAATAATTCTCCATTCATAGATGAGGAAACCAAGACTTCAAGACTTGGCTAACGTGTCCAAGTTCATACAGGGGATGAGTAGTAAAACAACACTCTTCATCTTTCTGCTAGTCTTCCTCCCTGGGCCTGCAGAGATGCAGGTGACACAAAGGTAGGGAGAGACCTTAGGGCTCTCTTCAGTTAAGATGATAGGAGACGATGTACAAAGAATACAAAGGGCCCCCAGACTTCAGTTTTACATCTTGCAATGATCTTGTCTATTCACAAAAGTGGGTCTTCTACAGTGACATGCCTGTACTTTTTTTCAATTTGCCTCAGTCATTGTTAGGCAAACCTCGGTATCCCACATTGCACAAAAGTCTTGAGAAACTCTCTAGTGTGTATATCTTTTGGTCTTTATTTAGAGTTACTCTTTCCATTTCCAGAAGGCTTTAAAATGATAGCCTAATGACAGCTGCATTCCTGTAGCCTGGAAATGTGTTCACTGGGCCATTTTTCAGAACGCCCCCCACGGAGAACACATGGGGCCAAGAGCCAGGGAGGCAGATGTGTTCCCTACAAACTGCATCTCTCAGCCCCAAACTGCATCAGGACGAAACCTGGCAATTGATAGGCACTAATGAAGCTAGAATCATAATCACTTTTAAGCAGATTTCCTTTGGCCCATATTTTACTCTCTAGAAACTCACTGGTTATCTGCCAGTGCTCCTTCATCATTTCATTCTATTCACTTCAGAGCAGGCAGGCTATGAGTTAAGTCAAACAATCAGAAATGACACAGACTCACAGACTTTGCTCTGGACAAAAAAGGGACGTGCAGGGAGAGGTCACTGATTATTACATATGGTAAGCTGAATATAGGTATATAGAGCAGTGGTCAGATTTAATACTTTATGTCCTGCTTTGGTGGCCTGTTTTATTACAAGTATTAACAGCGATAGCTAACATTTATTGAGTGCATTTATTGAGGATATTTTCTCAAGTCTTTTGCGCATATTAATTCTTTTAATCCTCACAACAACCCTATAAGGTACTATTATTATCCCCATTTTACTGATGTGGAAATTGAAACTCGAAAAGTTAAAACAATATGCCCAATGTCACACAGCCAGAAACTGGTACTGCAGGAATTAAATCCCCAGAGCCTAGACTCTCAACCCCTATACTCACCTGCCTCTCACAGATATATAATCAAATATCTGTAAATATCAACCTGGGTGCTCTTAATTCTAATCAAAGAGTCATTTTGAAAGGGTATTCTGAGCTCTGTTATGAAATCATAGATATTTAAAGTTAGAAAGGGCCCTAAAGAGACATGTGGAAGACGGTGTAGGCTTATCCTATTTACTTTGTAAGAGAAATAAACGAAGATTGGCAAATGATAGGGATGTAGATTTTTACTTAGTTGGTAGAAGACTATTCTAGAAAATGTCACAGGTGGTTTCGTAGGCCAGGCCTGGAACTGGTACACATCACTTCTGCTCTCATTCCCCTGGAGAGGGCTTAGTCATGTGACCAGCAAGGAGGGTCATGCAGCATGGACCACCTACTATGGAAAAAGGGGAAGACAGGTTTTGGTACACAGGCATTTTCCATTCAGCTCCACAGAGTTTTCCCCTTACTTGTGGTTATTTTCAAAGGTCACTGAGAATCAATAAGCTTTTTTTTTTTGCTAGCTTTCTTCAGATTTACTGTAGTACTGCAAGTTACTGATGACCATATTGACTAAGAAAGAGATGAGAATTCTCAAAGAGAATCTGAAAATAATGCAGGCTTTTCTAAATGCTGCGAGGAGGGGCATGGTAACTGCTGGGACACCAGACAAATGTTTCAGAGAATCTAAAAGAGAAAAGCAGCATGTTATTATAGATATAATCCCTTAAAGAGAAGAGAATCAACTCCCACATTCAATACTTGAAGTCCCGAAGCCCCTAATCCTTCCTATACATCCCAAGTTGTGCTGACATTTGTGCTTTTTCTGAGTTCTTCACCAAAAATAGAGAAGACAGTAGGTTTAAAACCCATTTCAGCTGCTTGCCAGTGAAAAATGGCATCACGCAGCCGATGGTTATTTTTGGAAAATCCACTCTCCTCTAGAGATGAAAAACAAATCAGATGGTTTTTCCACTTGATCAATTTTAAAGCGTAGAAGTCGGGGGAGGTGTGTCTCAGTAATATTCTCTAAGTAGGACTCCATTAAAAATTTACAATTTAATAAGAAATCAGGTTTGTCTCATCGCGATGTGTACATTCTTTATCCAAGTAGTTTACCCACTTTGCTTCTCCCCGAAGACCAAAACCCTGACATGCAAGGGCTTTTCCTCTACTCCTTTCTATTTCTCAGTGTTCTCTTGTTCTCTCAAGAATTATTTGAAATAGTCATTTTTTTTTACCATAAGCACAATGAACAGGATCAACCCCCTCCATTTTCCAGGATGCTCTGCATGACAAAGGACCAAGGACAAGGACCTGTCTTTTCCTTCCCTGTACAGTGGCTCATTGTCCTAATGGCTTAGTAACTTCTGACTGACAATAATGTCTTGTTTGGGGAGAGAGCCTTGAGTTGGGGTAAAGAGCCTAAGTTGGGGTGTTGGCCCACTATAGAAAAAACTGTGCTTCTTCTATAAAATGGAAAATTATTTAGCCGTTTTAAAAATCATATTTTCAATGAATTATTAATAAGACCTAAAAATAATAACTATTCATTGAAACATTTTTTAAATTTCTGGTCATAAAAATATTGAACTTTTTACCTTATAATTTAAGGTTGAAAACAATAGGTTTGGCATTCCTTAATGATTCATGCAGAAAACTTATAAAGATTCTTCAGTTTAAACATATCATGCTTTCTTTCCTATCCTTGAAAGGAAAGGAAGGTTGCATTCATGATGAATAGTTTCCTAGCACTCAATGATTATTTGCTTTGTGAAGACAGTTATCTACTACACCCCTGCTCGTTATTTTGTGAATAAAATTGTAAGCATAATGGGAAAAAAATGCAACTACTATTATAGTGCCGTCCAAGTATACTGCAAATTTTCTGTGGGAAGATTCTACCTAATTTTATCAATAGCGTTTCTACTCTATCCTTCCATTTGCCTATCTTGTGACATGACCAAGATTCTAGCTATAATTTTTGCTCATGTGAAAATTTGGGCAAAACTGAAGCAAGGATTCAAACAGTATTGGCAGTAATAAGAATAAGAGCATTCGTATTACTTTAATATGTCCATGAACTATGCCCACAACTTCATGTATCTTACCACACGTAATTCACATACCAGCCCCTATTTTAGAGAAGAGAAAACTGAGCCACAGGTTTAGATATATTCCTCAAGGTCCTACACTTAGTAAACAGTGACTCTGGGGTTTAAACTGAGGAACTCTGACCCCAGCATCCAAACTGTTAATTCTACACTACACTGCCTCATAAGTTTAGTAAGAAAGAGAAGAGAGAGGATGTTGGGAAAAATAAATATCTAATCTTCTTACAGATCTATCCACCCAAGAACATAAGAGAAATTAGCCAGGAAGTAAATCTGATCTTCACTCTGTAATTCTAGGCCACCATACTCAGTGGCTGTTTGAAATCTATTCATTAATGGACAAACACTGGTTTACCTTTAGAAACAATGCCTCCAAAAAAACAAACAACAAAACAAAACAACAAACAAAAAAACCCCTGACAGCTAATCAATCAAAGCTTCTTACCGCTTAGCACACAAAATAAATTCAAAAGAATAACGTAATTTCAGAAGTTTCCACAGCACTGAAATGACAGCCTCTCTGGTCTTATCTTTCTTGCAAAGCAGGAAATGAGAAGACTAAATAGAAAATGATGGCCATAATTTCTAGCTGATTTGAATTAAAATAGCTCTTGAAAAAATAAGTGGTAAAATAGGCCACAAGCTCAAATTAGAGATAGCAAGTCTTGGAAAGCATTCACATTTTCGATGAAGAGAAAAATTAACCATAAAATAAATACTAGCCCAGTGGTTCGAACTCAAGAAGAAATAAAAATGGGCCAAAGACCAATCAGCTAAAAGCACACGTAATCGAGACTTTTAACAAATGTTAACAAGTGGTAGAATGAGGCTGAAGAGGTCCAGGGCCTCAGCCTGTCATGATCCACCACACAGAGTGAGATAATGAGCAGAACAATGAAAGTAGACAGGGCCAGAATCAATAAGGACAATAATCAGATAAAACTGGCCTATTGCTGCAACTTCACTGGGTGTGTCCAGAAAAGAGTTTTCCAAGAAGCAACACTGAACCCAATCTGAAGGCCCATAGAGGTGAGTATACTCTGAAGAGGTGAAGTCCACACATACCCATGGGATAGGAAGAGTCCGGACAGAGGAACACTGCTAGCCAGAGGGGTGGGTAAGGGAGTCAGGGTGGAAGAAGGTTTGTGTTGGATTCCAACCATTGTTGTGCATCACAAGCCTGGGGGGAAGAAAACCATCCAGCACAGTACATGAAACCACTAGGCGTCATGTCCTCCTTACCCAGGCCAGGAGTCCTTTTAGAAAAAGAAGACATTAACCAGGCAACAAAAATATGGGTTTTGGTTGAAAAAGAAAAGAGAGAGCTTTTTCAGCATCAGGTGAAGGACAGGCTGGCTTCAGCTGTTTGCTTGCTTTAGCCCTTTGGAAATAAATGGAAGGGGGTTGTTTCTTTTCCACTGAATCTGAAAAGATGGAAACAGCAGCAATGCTAGAACCTCACAGCATTGTCTTGGAGGCTGAGGCACCCTCTTCCTTAGTCACATTCATTCAAGCATTAATTCCTTCAACAGACCTCCTCTGAATGCCTACTCTGGAACAGGTCCCATGCCAGAGACATATAGACATCAAATAGCCACTAATCGTCCTGAAGGAACTTAACAATTGTTAGAAGTGTTGAGTCATCATCCAAATAAATGCCCTATAGCTCCAGGTAAAATGTGCCAAATGCTGATGAAAAGTAGAAGGAAAGAAGCATGGCTTGTCAGGGAAGAGAGTCAGTGGGGAAAGAGAAGAACCTGAGTCAGCTACTGAAAGGGAGAGTCATCTGAGCCACATCTTCAAGGAGGAATACAATTTCCGCAAAGACAGCATAAAAGAACATCCTGAAAAGACACAGAGCTTGTACAAAGACTCAAGATGAGAAAAATTAAGAAGTTATTAGAAGGGGGAGAAATTTGCCTTGGCTATAGGGTGACCCAGACAACAGGTAAAATGGAGCTAAAAGGTAGAGCTCCTAGGAAATCAACCCAAGAGAATTTGATGGGTAGGCACTAAGTATTTTTACTTGTGGACGTGATATGACCAGGTTTCAGCCATAAGGGAGAAGGGCTTGGTGACTTCGAGGGCTGGAGAATGCAAGTGAGGAGAATCATCATACATCTATTTAAAGCAGTAAGATGTGGACGTAAGAAGAAGCAACAGGAATCGAGAGAGATGGCATGGAAAAGCAGAAAGGAGATAGAATCTACTGGACTTGGGGCTAACAGCCCCAGTTCTTCACTCCTCCCTGTAACCACACTCTTAGCCACACAAAATCGTAGTCACTCCCACTAAAAAGGTGGGATCATCTTACCTATTCTATTTTTTTTTAATTTTTTTAAAAATTTTTTTTGCGGTACGCGGGCCTCTCACTGTTGTGGCCTCTCCCGTTGCGGAGCACAGGCTCCGGACGCGCAGGCTCAGCGGCCATGGCTCACGGGCCCAGCCGCTCCGCGGCATGTGGGATCTTCCCGGACCGGGGCACGAACCCGTGCCCGCTGCATCGGCAGGCGGACTCTCCACCATTGCGCCACCAGGGAAGCCCTCATCTTACCTTTTGAATCTGGACTCATCCACTGGCAGGAGGCAGAGGGGAGAGAGTTTGTTTGAGCCCAGACTTCTACAGGTCTTGCCTGTTTCTACTCATGCTCTATACCTTTGCCTTTGCCGTGAAAACAGCCAGCTAGAGCCGAGCCACCCATCACCTCGGCCAGCACAGCCCCAGGCAGGTAAGTGAGTCCAACCATGATCAGTAGAGCCACCTAGGCAGCCCCAACCTGACCCCAGACTTAGGAGCAAGGAACTTAGGACTGGGTGCCACTAAGTTTTTGTGGCTGTGTGCTGTGGATAACTGACACAGTGACTGCTAAGAGAAAAGGGAGAAGGACAGCATGTCTTGGGGAGGTTGACAGATAAAGAGGATGACAGCAGAATGTACGTGAGAAGTCAGAAGGCTTTGTGCCTAGGACAGTAATGGTTACTGATAGGGATACAGGACCCCAAATTCCACCACTGGAACAGCATCCTTTTAGACTGTTGACAAATAGGCTAAAGAAGTAGGTTCAAATATACAAACTAAGGGGTGGCAAACTATACCCTGGGAGCCAAATTTAGCCAGCTGCCTAGTCCTAGAAATAAAGTTTTGCTGGCACACAGCCATGCTCATTTGCCAGTATTGTCTATGCCCACTTCAGCACTACAACAGGGTTCAGTAGTTATGACAGATACGGTGTGACCCACAAGGGCTTAAAATATTTACTGTCTTGCCCTATACTTTGATGTAAGGGACCAAATAAGGGATTTTTTGTTTTGTTTTTTTGTTTTTTTTTGCGGTACGCGGGCCTCTCACTGTTGTAGCCTCTCCCGTTGCGGAGCACAGGCTCCGGACGCGCAGGCTCAGCGGCCATGGCTCACGGGCCCAGCCGCTCCGCGGCATGTGGGATCCCCCCGGACCGGGGAATGAACCCGTGTCCCCTGAGTCGGCAGGCGGACTCTCAACCACTGCGCCACCAGGGAAGCCCTAAGGGATTGTTTTTTAACACAATGTTTCCTAAATGTACATCAGAAAATGTTTCCTATCAGAAGAGAGAGCACACCTTCAACATGGGTTTGCTTTAAACTGCGCACCTTTCTCTCTTTACTGTTTACAGTGTCCTGATACCCTCGTAGTATTAACACCTTGATGTGTTTCAAGGGGGAAAGTAATGAATACCCAAAATGATGAAAAGTGGTTGAAGAATACTGCCAACAGAGTTAGTCTTCCGAGCACCTTCTCCTCTCCTCCTTAACACTAGCTTGGGGGCAGTGTGGATTAGACTAGCATTGAAAAGATCCAGCCGCATATCAAGTATGCATAAGCTCAGGGAGAGTTTTGCTCTATTTTAAAAAAAGAAAAAAAGCAACATAAAAAATTTGACTCACTTATTATGTAGGGAGGGATAAAATGTATAATAATAAATATGTACTATTTGAATTAAAAGTAAATATAATGAGCATACATCACATTTTATTCTATTATTAAATGACTACTGATTTCTTTAAAGGTTCCAGAATCCATCTGGATTCTTTAATTATGAAAGAGTATGTTCTAGATGGGGGGCTGGAGTGGGGAGCCCTCCCAGTACAACATGAGTCTGCATCCAGCTGGTTCAGGGGGCATTCACAAGAATGGCTGGAAAGCAAAGCCACTTGGGGGTTTAACACAGGCTGAGGATCCTCCACTAGTAAAAAAGCACCATGGCATAATGGAAAGTGTGGGAGATTCGGAGTCAGACTTCAGCTCTGCACCCAGCAGCTGTGTGAGCCATCTCTCAGTACCTCCGTGTCACCATCTGAAAAAACACTGGAGTGATAACATCTTTGCGCAAATTATCTCACAGAGCATTCATTAGAATCAAAGTAGATAGCATATCAAACATACGTTGTAAGAAACAGACCTCTAGGAGGGAGGAGAGAAGATGGTGGAAGAGTAAGACGCGGAGATCACCTTCCTCCCACAGATACATAAGAAATACATCTACACGTGAAACTGCTTTTATAGAGCACCCATTGAACGCTGGCAGAAGACTTCAGACGTCCCAAAAGGCAAGAAACTCGCCACGTTCCTGGGTAGGGCAAAAGAAAAAAGAATAAACAGAGACAAAAGAATAGGAACGGGACCTGCACCAGTGGGATTCTGTTGGATCGCAGGGAGAGGACTGGCGGCTTGAACACAGCCTGAAGGGGTTAGTGCACCACGGCTAGCCGGGAGGGAGTCCGGGAAAAAGTCTGGAGCTGCCGAAGAGGCAAGAGACTTTTTCTTCCCTCTTTGTTGCCTGGTGCGCGAGGAGAGGGGTTTAAGCGCGCTGCTTAAAGGAGCTCCAGAAACGGGCGCGAGACGTGGCTAACAGCGTGGACTCCAGAGACGGGCATGAGACGCTAAGGCTGCTGCTGCCGCCACCAAGAAGCCTGTGTGCGAGAA
>NC_041221.1:112552571-112554013 GCF_002837175.3 Physeter macrocephalus
AGGCTGGTGCAACGTCACGCCGGCCTCTGCCGCCGCAGGCTCGCCCCGCATCCCTACCCCTCCCTTCCCCCGGCCTGAGCCAGAGCCCCCGAATCAGCTGCTCCTTTAACCCCATCCTGTCTGAGAGAAGAACAGACGACTTCCGGCGACCTATACCCAGAGGCGGAGCCAAATCAAAAGCTGAACCCCGGGAGCTGTGCAAACAAAGAAGAGAAAGGGAAATCTCTCCCAGCAGCCTCAGAAGCAGCGGATTAAAGCTCCACAATCAACTTGATGTACCCTGCATCTGTGGAATACCTGAATAGACAACGAACCAGCCCAAATTGAGGAGACGGACTTTGGGAGCAAAATATATTATTTTTTTCCCGTTTTTCCCTTTTTGTGAGTGTGTATGTGTATGCTTCTGTGTGAGATTTTGTCTGTATAGCTGTGCTTTCACCATTTGTCCTAGGGTTCTGACCGTCCCGTTTTTTGTTTTTACTTATTAAAATTTTTCTTAATAATTATTTTTTATTTAATAACTTTATTTTATTTTATCCTACTTTAATCTCCATCCTTACTTCCCTCCTTCCTTCCTTCCTTCCTTTCTTTCTATTTTTTCTCCCTTTTATTCTGAACCACATGGATTAAAGGCTCTTGGTGCTCCAGCCAGGTGTCAGGGCTGTGCCTCTGAGGTGGGAGAACAAACTTCAGGACACTGGTCCACAAGAGACCTCCCAGCTCCACGTAATATCAAATGGCAAAAATCTCCCAGAGATCTTCATCTCAACACCAAGACCCAGCTTCACTCCACGACCAGCAAGCTACAGTGCTGGACACCCTATGCCAAACAATTAGCAAGACAGGAGCACAGCCCCATCCATTAGCAGAGAGGCTGACTAAAATCATAATAAGGCTACAGACACCCCAAAACACACCAACAGACGTGGACCAACAACTAGCAAGACAGGAACACAGCCCCATCCATTAGCAGAGAGGCTGCGCAAAATAATAATAAGGCTACAGACACCCCAAAACACACAAACAGACGTGGACCTGCCCACCAGAAAGACAAGATACAGCCTCACCCACCAGAACACAGGCACTAGTCCCCTCAACCAGGAAACATACACAACCCACTGAACCAACCTTAGCCACGGGGGACAGCCACCAAAAACAACAGGAACTATGAACCAGCAGCCTGCGAAAAGGAGACTCCAAACACAGAAAGATAAGCAAAATGAAAAGACAGAAAAACACAACAGATGAAGGAGCAAGGTAAAAACCCACCAGACCTAACAAATGAAGAGGAAATACGCAGTCTACCGGAAAAAGAATTCAGAATAATGTAGCAAAGATGATCAAAAATCTTAGAATTAGAATAGAGAAAATGTAAGAAACATTTAACAACGACCTAGAAGAACTAAAGAGGAAGCAAGCAACAATGAACAACACAATAAATG
>NC_041221.1:112556547-112557108 GCF_002837175.3 Physeter macrocephalus
AGCCAGCATTGTCCTCAATGGTGAAAAACTGAAACCATTTCCACTAAGATCAGGAACAAGACAAGGTTTCCCACTCTCACCACTCTTATTCAATATAGTTTTGAAAGTTCTAGCTACAGCAATCAGAGAAGAAAAAGAAATAAATGGAATTCAGAATAGAAGAAGTAAAGCTGTCACTGTTTGCAGATGACATGATACTATACATAGAGAATCCTAAAGATGCTACCAGAAAACTACTAGAGCTAATCAATGAATTTAGTAAAATAGCAGGATACAGAATTAATGCTCAGAAATCTCTGGCATTCCTATACACTAATGATGAAAAACCTGAGAGTGAAATTAAGAAAACACTCCCATTTACCATTGCAACAAAAAGAATAAAATATCTAGGAATAAACCTACCTAAGGAGACAAAAGACCTGTATGCAGAAAATTATAAGACACTGATGAAAGAAATTAAAGATGATACAAATAGATGGAGAGATATACCATATTCTTGGATTGGGAGAATCAACATTGTGAAAATGACTCTACTACACAAAGCAATCTACAGATTCAATG
>NC_041221.1:112559356-112568500 GCF_002837175.3 Physeter macrocephalus
AGAGGGAAGAGATATGGGAACATATGTATATGTATAACTGATTCACTTTGTTGTAAAGCAGAAACTAACACACCATTATAAAGCAATTATACTCCAATAAAAACGTTAAAAAAAACAAAAAGAAAGTGCTGTTCAAATGTTAAGGTATCTTTAGAGATATTTATCAATGCATGAGAAAATAATATCAGGAATTAAATATGCAGAGGAAAAACCTAAATACTAGAAGACTCTTAACACATGACCTTTTAATAAACAGAAGTCTTCTTTCAGCACATTCCAACAAAAGAGAAAATGTATGAAATAATCTCAACCCTTAATAAGCCGGATTTCTAAAGCTGGTGACTAATTTACATGCAAATCATTGAAAACATCTGCCAGTGGTTTCAACCAAGTTTATGTTGATCACATTTCTAATTGTGGTTTCTTGGTGAGCCAGTCGACTCATCAAGTACATCAATAAACTGACCTATATAGGAAGTAATTTGGAAATTATTTGGGAACTGTTCTGTGATTGATGTCCCTAAAAGTTTCTAATTAGCCTTTAGAAATCTCCTAAGGTATTGATTGCTTTGTAATGTCACCTAAATGATTGTTTGTTCATTCAAGAGCACCTAGTAGTGACTATGAGTAGAAATGATATCCATGGGCAGGTTTTTTAGTTCTTTGCTGAAAAGAATTGTGAAGTGATTCCTGGGATGAGTTTATATAAATACTTATATAGAACAACCCAGACTCCTAAGGACAACCTTACAAAAAGTGCTGGGAATCAGGACATCCCTGTGCAGCCACTAACAGCCATGTGACTTTGGCCTCTGTTTTCTCATTCATGAACTGGGGCATCTGTATCAGTTCCATACTCAGACATGAGCAAATGGGGCCTTGTTGTGGGCCTGACTCTGGATCTCCTTGTCCACAGCCTCCCTTCTGCCACCTCCAGGGGGATGGGGAGACCATGGGGTCAAAGAAATCTGCCTACATGAAACCTACATTCTGCACTAGCTAGCCATGCACTGGACCCCTGGGATCCTTGAATTCCCTGCTCAGTGACCGTAACCCTGCCTCCAGGGCCAGTGTACACTTCTTCTCTGGATCTACTCTCCCAACAAAGTAACACGCCCCATCGTGTACATCTTAGGCCTGAAATGGGGCCAAGGGACAGCTGTGGGAAGGCAGCATGGACGGAATTTGTACATGTGGGTTGGTGAACCCACATACGTCCATGCAAGGTCCCTAAGGAAGGGGAGAAAGGAGGGTAGCAGGGGTGCTGTGGTAGTTTCTCCTGTGCTGCCATATTCTGGCGTTAGACCCTGAGCATTTGAATTCCAGATTCAAAATTGGCCTTTTAGGTTGTTGCGAAGGTGGTCGTGTCCAGGTAGGAGGACAGAACATCTTACTTACAGTTTTTTAGCTTGATTTATTGCTTTTAAATGTTTAGACAATCAGTATGCATGGGGTCTCCCTTTGTATTCTTGCCCCATACATGTTAGAGGTGTGCCTGCTCAGATCATACCTCTCTAAGGTCCTTTCTAGCTCTAACTTATTTCAGAGAAAATAATAGAACATTGGGACTAGAGGTTGCTCTGTTTCAATCTTCAATTTGTTCACATGACTCCTTGAGCAAACTGCTCAAATTTTCTAAGTATCAGTTTTTTCATGTATTTTAAAAAAAAAAAAACACCAAAAACTCTTTGTGAAGTAGTAATTAGGCTGAAATGACATTACCTATTAAAAATTCTGACACTTAGTGGGTCGCCAACAGATGCCAGCTCTCTATGATGGGAGAAGATAAGACGCATAAAGGGATAAATCAAACTGGCAGTCACACTCCTTGGTATTTATTCAAACAAGCTGAAAATGTACGTCCACATAAAACCTGCACACAGATGTTTATAGCAGCTTCATTCATAATCTCCAGAACTTGGAAGCAACCAAGATGTCCTTCAGTAAGTGAATGGATAAACATGAGATATCAAGACATGAAAGAAACTTAAACGTATCTAAGTGAAAAAAGCCAATCTGAAAAGGCTACACACTGTACAATTCTAAGTACATGATACCCTGGAAAAAGCAAAACCAGGGAGACAGTAAAAAGACCAGGAGTTAAGGGAAAAGGAGGGATGGAGAGGTGGAACACAGAGGATCTTTAGGACAGGGAAAATATTTTGTATGGCACTATAGTGGTAGATACATGTCAGTGTATGTTTGTCAAAATCCGTAGAACATACAACACTGAGAGCAAACCGTAAACTATGGACTTTGGGTGATAATGATGTATTCATGTAAGTTCATCAATTATAACAAATAACCACTCTGGTGGGGGATGTTCATAGATGGGGGGAGGTCGTGCATGTGTGAAGCAAGGGGTATATGGGAACTCTCCATACTTTCCCCTCAATTTTGCTGTGAACTTGAAACTGCTCTAAAAAATAAAGTCTACCTTTGTTAAAAGGGGATGAAGAAATTAAATCCTATCATAATGTGTATACACTGTCCCTCGTTTCTCCTTCAACAATGAGATTCTGCTAAGAGAGGAATTATTCCAAAGATTAATAACGCTTTTTATCTAAAATGAGGAGCTTTAGCTCATCCAAAAAAGCCATTCAAATTATGAAGCAGATGTTCTGTACCAGCTGTTTGCAGATAATCTCACCAGCAGTGTCAGACATGGAGTTCCAGAAATACAAAGATGCTAAAACAGCAGTAACTCAGAGCAGAGTTTAAAGCAAGGAACTTAACCCTTAGCGGATACAGAGGACTGGGCCACCACTGGATATAGGGGTGTAAAATCAGTTTTAAACTTCAGCTAACAGGTTCAATATTTTTTTTCCAATAAATCTAGTGACCAGTGTTTACGTACTGTTTTGATTAACATGTGGTTTTATTTTTTTTAAGTCATCAATATAGAGAATACATTTGTTAGTCAGGGCTAATGAAATTATATCCATGTCCAATTCTCAGCTCCCTGGAGGAGCTGAAGTGACTAACGCTCCATGGAGAACACGCTGAGTATACTGGGAACAGCATTAACCCAGCTATTTCAAAGCTCTCTTCTGAGGAAAGGGTGCTACAGAGTGTTCCACCATCCTGGTTGTCCAGGACCCCACTATTCAAGGAAAACCCTAAGTTTCCCTAGATCTATTAATCAGGATAGCCAACGATGAAATAATATAATACTCTGCAACACAGCACTGTAAATCAACTATACTTCAATAAAAATTTAAAAATAAAGATATATAGATAGATAGATAGATATATAGATATATAAATGCTCTGCAAAGTGTCCAGTGGCCTGTGTGTTACTGAGATCAGGGGGATGTCCTATGAGTCCTTGACAAACAAAACACTTAGAAAGGAGACCATAACCTCCCCTCTTTCTTTGACTTGAGACAAAACAAAAACAGGATAGATAGGAGCTAAAATAAGTAAACAAAGACACACCTAAGCATCTCAGATGTACATAAAAATTCAGTTAAAACAATGCAATGTTGTGAGGATGACTTAGGAAAGAAACCTAAAATTAGATATTCACTTGCATTGGAAAAAACCTCTCAGCCTTCCTGTAAGAAATAGTCATTGTTTCAATGCTGAATTGTTGAGGTGATCCAGTAGGGGTGTTTTTAAGGCTCTAAAGAAATAATGAAAAATTTTGGATGCTTGGATTATTCCTCACCGGGACTAGGCCCTGCCTGATAGCACAGGATCTATAATTAGTCATGTAAGTAAGAACCATAGGTCAGCTTCCCTTCCCACTCAGCACTGGTCAAGCTTTTAATAATTGCCCGTTTTTGGCTCAGCAACTAAAGTGTGATACTGAAAATCTGGAGGGGGTCCAGGAAAGAACAATGAAAATGATTAGGAAACATTCCCTCATGAGGAGACTGTAAAGAAATGGGGCTTATTTAACCTAGAAAAGAAAAGGCTCAAGGGAAACTTAGTAATTTCCTTTAAATAGATAAAGGCTAATGTGAGTGACATGAACATGATTATTTTTACTGATAACAGTTTAAGAGATGATATTGCAGCACAAAAAAAATTAAGTTAAATATTAGGGAAACGTGGTAAGGGCTGTGATCTACTGGAAACTACGGAAGACTGAGAGTAATATATTTATTTATTTATTTATTTGTTTTTATTTATTTATTTTTTTTTTCTTACAGACATTTAAGAAAGGAATCCTCTAGTGATGCCTTGCACCCTAGGGAAAAAATGGATGAAATGAATTTCTCAAAGTCCAGCCTCTGAAATCCAAAGTATTTTTAGGACAAAAAACAGTACCACCTCATGTGTATCCTCAATATCAAAATCTATTCATAAGGATCTCAAAGATTACAAAAGGTACACACCTTGCATTAATAATGCAAATTAGAATCAAGTAAATAAACAACAGAAGTTTAGGCAAAGCAAATAAAAGAAAGAATACTCTGTGTTGGCTTCTTAGTAATGTGCTATAAATGACACTCAAACATGATATAAGAAAATGTATTACTAGTCCACAATCAAGTTAAATCTCTATTTCAGTCACCTCCAATAGTTCATTTCATCAACTCTGAAAAATTAAGCACATCTAAGGTCAAAGGTTTCTGCACGATTCATCCTGGAATAAATTTCTCTTCAACCTTGCTATCCTTTCTCACCTGAGCCAATGCCAACTGGTTGGCTCACCCCTTTCTTTCCATCCTTATCCCTCATCACAGTGGAAGTGCAATAAAACAAAGGCAAAGATCCTAAAAGCAGTCAGAGAGAAAAGACAGAATACCTAAAAGAAATGACAATTAGACTGATGAGTGACTTCTGGACAGCAACAATAGAAGGTTGAGGCCCCTGGAATAATATTCCAAAGCTGTCAATCTATAATTGACTTAACCAACTAAAAAGACATTTTTTATATAAACTAAAATTGAGTAAGTCTCACAATAAAATCTCACTAAAAATCACCAATGATGCTTTTTTAGAATGTAATTGAACCTAAAAGGACCAGAATGTAATAAAAGCAAGTTGTTTTTCACATCTGGGGATCAGACATGGAGCTTCTGGGGGCCACCCACACACAGAAAGCCTGTGCAAGAATCAGATCAACAGGAGGAAAGCAGAGGTGGATATAAGGGGGAGATTCATCCTAGAGCCATGAAGCCAACCATTTCCCTGGAGTTTCTAACCATGTGAGAGAATAAATTATATTTTTTGTTCAAAACAAAAGGAGAAAATGTGGAGCATAAAATGTAAAAATGTAAACTATGAAAAAGCAATTTATAAAGTGAAGCATACAAGTCAAAAACTAATAAGCAATATAAAAAATAACTGGGTTACGAGATTTTTTAAATTTTCTTTGTTACTTGAGTAAGAGAAGGAAAGGGGAAGGGCAAAAGGAGAAATAATCCAATAAAAATGTTCTGAACAGAAGGCTTTAGATGTGCAGTTTTGATCAGGAAAGAGGAGGAATAAAAATGGCGCTCAGATTTCTAGCTTCAGCAGCAATGGACTGAGGTGCTATTTTTTTTTTTTTTTTTTTTTTTTTTTTTTTGCGGTACGCGGGCCTCTCACTGTTGCAGCCTCTCCCGTTGCGGAGCACAGGCTCTGGACGCGCTGCATCGGCAGGCGGACTCTCAACCACTGCGCCACCAGGGAAGCCCTGAGGTGCTATATTTATAGAGATGTGGAAAAGTAAAGGAGAAGCAGGTTTTGAAGTCCAAGAGTTAAGATTTAGAAATATAGTCTTTCCAACTACAAAGGTGAAGAAAATAGATATGTAAGTTTTTGTATCCAAAGAGAATCCAGAACTGAAGATGGGAACTTGGGAGTACTGTCAGACAGAGAGTATTTGAAGTTTCTAGGAGAAAGAGAGAACGAACGTAACGGGGGGAAGAGGAAGAAAGAAAAGAGAAGACAAGAGCCCAGGATTGATTCTTGATAAACTCTTAACATTACAAGGACAGGGTAGAGATGGAAGGGTGGGCTAGCATACAAAAGAACAGCAGCCAGGAAAGTCAATGGGGGTGATGGCAGGGAAGGGGGGACTAGAAGAGAGTGGTGTTAGCAAAATCAAGAGACAAGGGTTGAGTGGTTTTAAAGATACGTCTATAAATTCTTTGATACTGTTTTCTTCAGGTGGAGCTTAATTTTCTTACCCTTAAGCATGCGCTAGACTTAGTGACTCACTTTTAATGAGTAAAATAAAGAAGTGATGCTGTGTGACTTCAGAGAGTAGGTCATAAAAAGACACTGCACCTTCTGTCTTGGTCACTTTCTCTCTCTTGGGTCACTCACTGCAAGGGAAGCTAGCTGCCATGCACAGCCAGGCAGCCCTGTTGGGAGACCCACACGGCAAAAATCTGTGGCCTCCAGTCAACAGCCCTGTGAGTGAGTAACACTAGAATTTAACCCTCTTGCCCCAGTCAAGCCTTAAGATGACTGCAGTCCTGGCCTTGTGAGAGACCCTGAGCCAGAATTACCCAGCAAAGCCGCTCCTAGAATCCCTACCCTCAGAAACAGTGTGAGATAATAAATGTCTGTCATTTTAAAGCACTAAACTCGGGTAATTGGTTATTCAGTAGAAGATTTAAAAAAAAAACTCACAAGGATACTAGAGGAAGGCAGGAGTGGTAAACTGTGTTAAACGCTGCAAAGAGTTCCATATGGAACGGTGGGGTGGAAGCCAGAGTAGAAATGGGTCAATGTGTGAAGGAAAGATGAAAACATAGAGAAAGCAGACAATTCTCTTGAGAAGTCCGGCTCAGGACGGAAGCAGAGAAATGGGGCAGTAAGCTGGCAGAGGGCCAAGAGGACAACTAAAGCAGCAAAAGTCGATCTAGGGATCTAGAACAAAAGTCGATGGCTGACTCGTGACAGAAGCAGAAAACCTCCTCCACAGAGACAGGAGGAAGTCCAAGAAGACAGGTGCAAAGGCAGGTAACACTTCAGATCTTGTTAATACTATTTCCTCAATAATAATAAGGTGGGGTAAATCCTTGTCCACAGTCCCTCACAGGTGGGCATCTGGCCTCTACTTGGGGACATCTACCCCCCTCCTCACGGCCTCCAGGGGTGCAGTGTGCCGCCCCTCCCCTAGGAGGGGAGTGCCTTCCCAGGAAGCCACTCCTGAAACAAGACAGCATAAATCTTCATTCTGATGTTAGAGGAATGCCTAACTCCTTATGTTGATTCAGGGAATTACATCTTCTTTTAAAAGATACCAAACAAAAGATACCCTCCTTCCCTAGATATGGTATTTGGGATGAAGTGGTGCTGAGACTTTCATTTTTATTTTACACATATTAGAATATACATTTCACTTTTCGAACTAAAAACATTATTCAGGACCCTTTAAAACATCTCCAATTATATTTAAAATATCATTTCTTTGCTTTAGATGATATTCCAATATAAATAGCTAGTGATCAATTTAATAGACCTACAATTTTGTAGGTTCTGTTTTGTTTTAAGTCAAGTCCATTTCCAATCCCACTTTAGCTGCCACAATTTCTCAACTGCAGGTCCTTGGTCATCACAAAACTTGACCCCAGTAGCTTTTCCTCGTTAATAGTTTTGGTCATTCAATCACTACAAAGTGTCACGTTTAGGCTTAGAGCAATCCCATCCTGTTGTCTGCCATTACCAAGTTAGCTTGATCAGACGTCAGATTCACACACAATACTCCATCAGCGGGTTGCAGCTGGGGGACCGAACGCCAGAAGCCACCCGTTCCTGGAAGTCAAGTCCACATGCTTTGGACAGTGTTTTTTCTCAATCTTCAGAGATCTTGTTCACTTATTTCTAGGTTTTGAGCATTCTTTGGAAGGGCTTAGCTTCCATATTTGACTTACGAGTCTTTTATCTCCATTTAAATACAGACTCCAGTTTCTTACTCAAGACTAGCAGGAAACGTAATCTTGCATTGGTGCCTCTTTCTGGGAGACTCTCAGACATACTGCCAAGAATTCCTGCAGTTGTTCAAGATCTTGCAGCTGGGTCACTGGAATGATCTTTATCCATGAGAGCCCACGTGGAATGACATAAAAGTTTAGGATCTTTCAAACTTGAAGGCAACATCAGAATTTATTTCTGGAATGGGTCAAGTCTTAAATTTAGTGACACAACATAAGCCACTCTGAACTCATCTCTTTGACAAACAGAGATCTGAATATCAGATCACTGAGTCTCAAAGTTTGAGGCCCAGAGCAGCAGCAGCATCTGGAAACTAGTTCAAAATGCAGATTCTTTGGTCCCACCTCAGACCTACTGAATTAGACACTCAAGAGGTAGGGCCAGCCATCTGTGTTTTAACACCCCGTTTCCAGGGGATTCTGATACTTGTTAAAGTTTGAGAGCAACCAACAGATTTTGCTAGGTGGTTCACCCTATCACAGAACCAAATGCTGTGAATTTGACTTGGGATGTTTAGGAACCTCCTCTCAGAGAACAATTCTCTAACAAAGGACAGAACGCCTATTGTTAACGTGTGTGTGGAGAGAGCTGAGTGAATTCTCAGTGGAGGTTTTAGACGTAAGAAAAGATAATGTAGGATTCTGGTAAGGAGGTGAACAGTCACTGTAATGGTAGGCATTTCACATACCTCCCATTCCTGGGGAAGAATGAGTAATGGTTCTTCTTTTGGAAAGGGAAGGCTTTAAAAACAATGATGGTTGATGTTGCTGGTGTGAAATATAAAGGGTAAAAAGAAAAGCCTCCAAAAACATCTGCAGAGACTGCTTATTTTGTTTTGTTGTTTTTGTTTGTCCCCTTCTGAAGGGACACCAAGAAACATTTGTGTTGTATGACTCTTAAGTTGACAGGAGCTGTGTCAAGGGGGAATATAGGGCCATAAAGGGCAGAAATAAACCATTTCTTGGGGACTTCTGCATCACACCTGCAGCACACAGGCTGAAACCCGCAACAATGACTCACAGCTCAGAGAGCACCCCCTACCATTCCAACATTGATTGGCACAAGAACAGGCCCTGACCTACTAAATCTGATCCACCCTCTTACTTTTAAAACCCACTCTACTAAGTGAGCTATTTCCAGAACGTTTTTTTTAAGTTATAATGAGGATGATAAATAATAAGCACATACAGCATAAAATATGGAATTCTTTCTGTCAAAGAGCAAAATTGTCACCTGTATTTTTTTTTTTTTTTTTTTTTTTTT
>NC_041221.1:112568643-112572487 GCF_002837175.3 Physeter macrocephalus
ACGCGCAGGCTCAGCGGCCATGGCTCACGGGCCCAGCCGCTCCGCGGCATGTGGGATCTTCCCGGACCGGGGCACGAACCCATGTCCCCTGCATCGGCAGGCGGACTCTCAACAACTGCGCCACCAGGGAAGCCCTGTCACCTGTATTAATACACTAGGCCCCTAACAAAGAATCACTGACTAGACAGAGAGAGTTACCTGGGAACATATTAACTGTCTAATTCATTGTGTTGGAACATTCTGGCCAGTTTTCATTTTACAAATGCTCAAATCTCTCATCTTCTATGTTTAGAAAGTTAAAAAAGAAAAAGTTCATCAAATTGTATTACATTTTCCCTACTTTTCCTTTAGCCATTTAAAGACTGCTTGGCCTACTTATATGTATGGTTAAGGTTACGGTAGCTCAAAGCACTTCTCCTTACTTCTAACCTCAGATAACATTTTGTCACCAACCTCCATTCCTTACTCTAATTTTATCCCTGCTTCTTCACCCATCTTCAATGCTTTCCCTTAAATGCAGTCTGAAATGATCTCACCCCTGAACTTAGAGTAAGAGGTGTCTGCATAATTCACTTGACACTTGACTGTGTACTCGTCTTATCACATCTCCTTTCTCAATGATTTCCCTATACTCTGGAGCAACATTTGGACACAACCTTCAAGAACTCCAAATTATTTATTATATAATTTGTGTCTCTCCATGTTTGGACTTAAAGAATTTTTACGTTTCACCTATGTGCACAAATCCCAAATACTGTGACTGGAAGAATTACTCATTTCATTCTAACTTATCACTGTAATTTTTGTTGTTCATCACACCATCTGGATTAACTTTTTGCTTCAGTTCCATTTAACACTGGGCTAGGCTCTGAGTATAAAACAGTGCCTGCATATAAGCAGCTTACTGTCCACTAAATGAATCTGCCTAAACCTAACTCTGCTGCAAAAATCAGAAGCACTTTACATAGCCAGGGAAGATAAATAAATATTACTGCCTGGAAGTTCTCTATATAAAGTATTGGGCTGAGAGGAGAGAAAAAAGGAAAGAGCAAGAAGAAACCAAATAAAGTGATGGGTCCCTGAAGGAGGTAGAAGAGAACCAGTGATTACAGGTTAGATGCCAATTCCTCCCAGCACATGGCATAGTCAAAAGCTGAGCACCAGGAGATTGGTTCAAGATGGCAGAGTAGAAGGATGTTTGCACACTCCCTCTTGTGAGAGCACTGGAATCACAACTAACTGCTGAACAATCATAGACAGGAAGACACTGGGACTCATCAAAAAAGATACCCACATCCAAAGACAAAGGAGAAGCCGCAATGAGACAGCAGGAGGGGTGCAGTCACAAGAAAATCAAATCCCATAACCACTGGGTGGGTGACTCACAAACCAGAGAACAATTATACCACAGAAGTCCATCCACTAGAGTGAAGGTTCTGAGCCCCACGTCAGGCTTCCCAAACTAGGGGTCCAGCAATGGGACAAGGAATTCCCAGAGAATCAGACTTTGAAGGCTATCAGTATTTGATTGCAGGACTTCAACAGGACTGGGAGAAACAGAGACTCCACTCTTGTGTGTGCCAAAGTAATGCACACATTAATTTGGCACACATAAAGTAATGTGCACATCAGGACCCGGGGGAAGGAGCAGTGACCCCATAAGAGACTGAACCAGACCTACCTGCTAGTGGTGGAGGGTCTCCTGCAGAGGTGAGAGGAGGCTGTGGCTCACCACGGGGACAAGGACACTGGGAGCAGAAGTTCTGGGACATATTCCTTGGCATGAGCAGGCCCAGAGTCCACCATTAGCCCCACCAAAGGCCCTGTAGCCTCCAGTGCTGGGTAGCCTCAGGCCAAACAACGAACAGGGAGGGAACTCAGCCCCACCCATCAGCAGACAAGCAGATTAAAGTTTTACTGAGCTCTGCACACCAGAGCAACACCCAGCTCTACCCACCACCAGTCCCTCCCATCAGGAAGCCTGCACAGCCTCTTAGATAGCCTCATCCACCAGAGGGCAGACAGCAGAAGCAAGAACTACAATCCTGCAGCCTGTGGAATGAAAACCACATTCACAGAAAGATAGACAAAATGAAAAGATAGAGGTCTATGTACCAGGTGAAGGAACAATATAAAACCCCAGAAAAACAATTAAATGAAGTGGAGATAGGCAACCTTCCAGAAAAACAATTCAGAAAAATGAGAGTAAAGATGATCCAGGACCTCAGAAAAAGAATAATGGCAAAGATTGAGAAGATGCAAGAAATGTTTAACAAAGACCTAGAAGAATTAAAAAACAAACACCTAGAAGAATTAAAGAACAAACAGGGCTTCCCTGGTGGCGCAGTTGTTGCACATCCGCCTGCTGATGCAGGGGAACCGGGTTCGCGCCCCGGTCTGGGAGGATCCCACCTGCCAGGATAAGTTACCTGGAAGACAGAATGGTGTAATTCACTGCCACAGAACAGAATAAAGAAAAAAGAATGAAAAGAAATTAAGACAGCCAAAGAGACCTCTGGGACAACATTAAACACACCAACATTCACATTATTGGTGTCCCAGAAGAAGAAGAGAGAAAGTGCCCGAGAAAATATTTGAAGAGATTATAGTCGAAAACTTCCTTAACATGGGAAAGGAAATAACCACCCAAGTCCAGGAAACGCAGAGAGTCCCAGGCAGGATAAACCCAAGGAGAAACACGCTAAAGCACAGAGTAATCAAATTGCCAAAAATTAAAGACAAACAAAAATTATTCAAAGCAACAAGGGAAAAAAGACAAATAACATACAAGGAAACTCCCATACTGTTAACAGCTGATTTCTCAGCAGAAACTCTTCAAGCCAGAAGGGAGTGGGATGATACATTTAAAGTGAAGAAAGGGAAGAACCTACAGCCAAGTTTTCTCTACCCAGCAAGGAATTCATTCAGATTCGATGGAGAAATCAAAAGCTTTACAGACAAACAAAAGCAAAGAGAAGTCAGCACCACAAAACCAGCTCTACAACAAATGCTAAAGGAACTTCTCTAAGTGGGAAACACAAGCAAAGAAAAGGACCTACAAAAATCAACCCCAAACAATTAAGAAAATGGTGATAAGAAGACACATATTGATAATTTCCTTAAATGTGAATGGATTAAATGCTCCAACCAAAACACACAGGCTTGCTGAATGGATACAAAACAAGACCCATATATATGCTGTCTACAAGAGACCCACTTCAGACCTAGGGAAACATTCAGACTGAAAGTGAGAGGATGGAAAAAATATTCCATGCAGATGGAAATCAAAAGAAAGCTGGAGTAGCAATACTCATATCAGATAAAATAGACTTTAAAATAAATAATGTTACAAGAGACAAGAAAGGACACTACATAATGATCAAGGGATCAATCCATCCACACAGAAAATTAATAAGGAAACACAAGCTTTAAATGACACAATAGACCAGATAGATTTAATTAACATTTATAGGACATTCCATCCGAAAACAGCAGGTTATACTTTCTTCTCAAGCACACATAGAACATTCTCCAGGATAGATCACATCTTGGGGCACAAATCAAGCCTCGGTAAATTTGAGAAAATTGAAATCATATCAAGCAACTTTTCTGACCACACGCTAATGAGATTAGAAATCAATTACAAGGAAAAAAAACGTAAAAAACACAAACACATGGAGGCTAAACAATACGTTACTAAATAACCAAGAGATCACTGAAGAAATCAAAGAAAAAAAATACCTAGAGACAAATGAGAATGTCTAAGGGGGAAGTTTATAGCAATACATTCCTACCTCAAGAAACAACAAACATCTCAAATAAACAATCTAACCTTATACCTAAA
>NC_041221.1:112572643-112573943 GCF_002837175.3 Physeter macrocephalus
TTCTTTGAGAAGATAAACAAAATTGATAAACCATTAGCCAGACTCATCAAGAAAAAAGGGAGAAGACTCAAATCAATAGAATTAGAAATGAAGAAGTAACAACTGACACTGCAGAAATACAAAGCATCCTAAGAGACTACTACAACCAACTCTATGCCAATGAAATGGACAACCTGGAAGAAATGGACAAATTCTTTGAAAGGTATAACCTTCCAAGACTGAACCAAGAAGAAATAGAAAATATGAACAGACCAATCACAAGTAATGAAATTGAAACTGTGATTAAAAATCTTCCAACAAACAAACTTCCAGGACCAGATGGCTTCATAGGTGAATTCTATCATATATTTAGAGAAGAGCTAACACTCATACTTCTCAAACTCTTCCAAAAAATTGCAGAGGAAGGAACACTCTCAAACTCATTCTACAAGGCCACCATCACCCTGATACCAAAACCAGACAGAGATACTACAAAAAAAGAAAATTACAGAACAATATCACGGATGAACATAGATGAAAAAATCCTGAACAAAATACTAGCAAAAAGAATCCAACAGCATATTAAAAGGATCATACACCATGATCAAGTGAGATTTATCCCAGGGATGCAAGGATTCTTCAATATATGCAAATCAATCAATGTGATATTAACAAATCAAAGAATAAAAAACATATGATCATCTCAATAGATGCAGAAAAAGCTTATGACAAAATTCAAGACCGATTTACGATAAAAACTCTCCAGAAAATGGGTATAGAGGGAACCTACCTCAAAATAATAAAAGCCATATACAACAAACCCACAGCAAACATCATTCTCAGTGATGAAAAACTGAAAGCATTTCCTCTAAGATCAGGAACGAGACAAGGATGTCCACTCTCTCCACTCTTATTCAACATAGTTTTCGAATGCAGAAAAAGCTATGACAAAATTCAACACCGATTTATGATTAAAAACTCTCCAGAAAATGGGTATAGAGGGAACCTACCTCAAAATAATAAAAGTCATATACAACAAACCCACAGCAAACATCATTCTCAGTGATGAAAAACTGAAAACATTTCATGAAAGATCAGAAAGAGAAATTAAGGAAATGATCCCATTCACCACTGCAACAGAAAGAATAAAATACCTAGGAGTAAACCAACCTAAGGAGGTAAAAGACCTGTACTCAGAAAACTATAAGACACTGATGAAAGAAACCAAAGATGAAACAAACAGATGGAGAGATATACCACGTTCTTGGATTGGAAGAATCCATATTGTGAAAAGGACTATACTACCCAAAACAATCTACAG
>NC_041221.1:112574210-112587043 GCF_002837175.3 Physeter macrocephalus
TAAAAGAATGAAATTAGAACACTCACTAACACCATACACAAAAATAAACTCAAAATCGATTAAAGACCTAAATGTAAGACTGGACACTATAAAACTCTTAAAGGAAAACAGAGCAAGAACACTCTTTGACATAAATCACAGCAAGATCTTTTTTGACCCACCTCTAGAGCAATGGAAATAAAAACAAAAAGAAACAATGGGACCTAATCAAACTTAAAAGCTTTTGCAAAGCAAAGGAAACTATAAACAAGACGAAAAGACAACTCTCAGCATGGGAGAAGATATTTATAAACAAGCAACAGACAAAGGATTAATCTCCAAAATAAACAAACAGCTCATGCAGCTCAATATGAAAAAAAAAACAACCCAATCAAAAGATGGGCAGAAGACTTAAATAGACATTTCTCCAAAGAAGACATAGAGACAGACAAGAGGCACATGAAAAGCTGCTCAACATCACTAATTATTAGAGAAATGCAAATCAAAACTACAATTAGGTATCACCTCACACCAGTTTGAAAGGGCATCATCAGAAAATCTACAAACGACAAATGCTGGAGAGGCTTTGGAGAAAAGGGAACCCTCCTGCACTGTTGGTGGGAATGTAAATTGATACAGCCACTATGGAGGTTCCTTAAAAACTAAAAATAGAATTACCATATGACCCAGCAACGCCTAAGCAATCTTGAGGGAAAAAAGTGGAACTGGAGGAATCAGAGTCCCTGACTTCAGACTATACCACAAAGCTATAGTAATCAAGAAAATATGGTAGTGACACAAAAACAGAAATATAGATCAATGGAACAAGATAGAAAGCCCAGAGACTAACCCATGCACCTATGGCCAACTAATCTATGACAAAGGAGGCAAGGATATACAATGGAGAAAAGACAGTCTCTTCAATAAGTGGTGCTGAGAAAACTGGACAGCTACATGTAAAAGAATGAAATTAGAACACTCACTAACACCATACACAAAAATAAACTCAAAATCGATTAAAGACCTAAATGTAAGACTGGACACTATAAAACTCTTAAAGGAAAACAGAGCAAGAACACTCTTCGACATAAATCACAGCAAGATCTTTTTTGACCCACCTCTAGAGTAATGGAAATAAAAACGAAAAGAAACAATGGGACCTAATCAAACTCAAAAGCTTTTGCAAAGCAAAGGAAACTATAAACAAGACGAAAAGACAACCCTCAGCATGGGAGAAAATATTTATAAACAAGCAACAGACAAAAGATTAATCTCCAAAATAAACAAACAGCTCATGCAGCTCAATATTAAAAAAACAAACAACCCAGTCCAAAAATGGGCAGAAGACCTAAACAGACATTTCTCCAACGAAGACATAGAGACAGACAAGAGGCACATGAAAAGCTGCTCAACATCACTAATTATTAGAGAAATGCAAATCAAAACTACAATTAGGTATCACCTCACACCAGTTTGAAAGGGCATCATCAGAAAACCTACAAACGACAAATGCTGGAGAGGCTTTGGAGAAAAGGGAACCCTCCTGCACTGTTGGTGGGAATGTAAATTGATACAGCATGGGAGAAAATATTTATAAACAAGCAACAGACAAAGGATTAATCTCCAAAATAAACAAACAGCTCATGCAGCTCAATATGAAAAAAAAAACAACCCAATCAAAAGATGGGCAGAAGACTTAAATAGACATTTCTCCAAAGAAGACATAGAGACAGACAAGAGGCACATGAAAAGCTGCTCAACATCACTAATTATTAGAGAAATGCAAATCAAAACTACAATTAGGTATCACCTCACACCAGTTTGAAAGGGCATCATCAGAAAACCTACAAACGACAAATGCTGGAGAGGCTTTGGAGAAAAGGGAACCCTCCTGCACTGTTGGTGGGAATGTAAATTGATACAGCCACTATGGAGGTTCCTTAAAAACTAAAAATAGAATTACCATATGACCCAGCAATCCCACTACTGGGCATATACCCAGAAAAAACCATAATTCAAAAAGACACATGCACCCCAATGTTCATTGCAGCACTATTTACAATAGCCAGGTCATGGAAGCAACCTAAACTCCCATCGACAGACAAATGGATAAAGAAGATGTGCATATATACAGTGGAATATTAGCCATAAAAAGGAACAAAATTGGGCCATTTGTAGAGACGTGGATGGATCTAGAGACTGTCATACAGAGTGAAGTCAGAAAGAGAAAAACAAATGTTGTATATTAAGGCATATATGTGGAACCTAGAAAAATGGTACAGATGAACCAGTTTGCAGGGCAGAAATAGAGACACAGAAGTAGAGAATAAATGTATGGACACCAAGGAGGAAAGCTGCCGGGGGGGGGCGGGGGGTTGGTGTAATGAACTGGGAGACTGGGATTGACATATATACAGTAATATGTAGAAAATAGATAACTAATAAGAACCTGTTGTATAAAAAAATTAAATTAAATTTTTTTTTCTTTTTTTTTTTTTTTTTTTTGGTGCCCCTCCCAAATTTGTATGTTGAAATCCTGACCCTCGATGTGGTGGTATTAGGAGGTATGGGGCCTTTGGGAGATGATTAGGTTACGTGAGTGGAACGCTCATGAATGGGATTAGTGCCCTTGTAAAACAGATTTGAGAGAGCTCCCTCGCCCCTTCTGCTATGTGAAGGTGCAGTGAGAAGATAGCCATCTATGAACCAGGAAGTAGACTCTCACCATACACTGAGTCTTCCCAGCCTTCAGAGCTGTGAGAAATGTTTGTTGTTTAAGTCACCAAGTCTATGTTATTTTTGTTATAGCAGCATGAATGGACTAAACACACCCATCAAGGGATATAAGAATTTCTATCTCCTCATGCTTTCAATTTCATTTCTGATCTCTTAATAACATCCTTTCTTGTTTGGGAGCACAGTTAAAGTTACAATGTTGTAAAAAATAACTGTTCAATCCTTTCTTTTGACAGAGCGAGAGAGGGAGAGAGGAGTCAGGCATTTGTGCTCATCTCCCTTCTTGTCCTGTTACGAGTGAGGGACCACAGCATGTCTTTAACAATGGGGAAAATGATGATAATGAGGAAGATTATTCTGTAGGGAAGAAGCACATGAGACCAAGGTAAAAGCCTGCCCTGAGGCTATTACACTGGTTTAGTGATAAGTGGATAAGAACTGTGATGAAAGCAGCTGCAGAAGAAATGAAAGAGATGGGCTGAATTAGAAAAGGAAAGAGAACGTGGGCCAAAATGTAAGGCACTGGATGTGCAGGTCTGTAGGAAAACCCATTTTTTCTCTTCACAGTTGAGGAATCCTGACTCGCCCATTTTTCTAATAACACGCAGACCTGATTGGAAGCAATGATCCCGGAAGGATCATCCAGTTACACTGTAAATTAAATTTTTTAAAAAATAGAGAGAGCAGCTGAGCACCATCCACTGTACTGATATCAGAAACACCTACCCTTCCTTCTGGAAAACTGGTTGCGTGCTCTAGGGAACTCATGCTTGGATTATTGTGATAGTCCCTTAGCAGCTCCTCCTCTGCTTCCTATTTCTGGCTTATAGTTGGCTCAAGATGCAGCTGCAATGCTAATTCCTAGTCCATCTCCAGAGCTGCTCACATGACTTTCATTTTCTAACAAACGTTATTCTCTTTTACTTGATGAAATGGGCTTCAGGTATTAATTTTTATATTCCAAGTCCTCCAATAATTGCCCTGAAAGTACTTAAATAGCTCTATATCCATTCTACTGGCAAGCCAGAGGTGAAGTCCAGATGCGGCTCCTGTAACAGATATGCATCTGGGCTTAAGGCTACGTCCGTTTCTTCTACACCGGCTTTACCAAGTGGGATGCAACATCATCTAAAATTGGGTCAGGAGTATCTTGCTGCCTTCTCAAATGTAACACTGCATAGCGAGGTCATTTCTATCCCACCCCATCCACCCCTTGCTATTACTCTGTCCTAAGCAAGACTGTAAAGTAGAAGATTCTAAGTAAACCAAGTAGGGAATTGAAAGAATATGGACTTAAGAGGCAGAGTGATCTGGCTTTAACCTGAGCTATTGGAATCACTCACTTCCTCATTAATACATTGATTCAGTAATTATTGGGCACCTTCTATATGCCAGGAAATCAACTGGGTGCTGAGGTTGCAATGGGGAGTAAGATCAACTCCTTCCCTGCCTTAGTGGAGCTCAGAACAAAGCAGGACAGATGATCATTTCAAAAGAGCATGGTGGGTACTCTGATGATGGGAAGCAAATGGAGTTATGAGAGCACAGAGCGGGCAGCTCATGTAAACTAAAGAGGGGGGCTTCCAGCAGACATACCACCTGGGCTGAGCGCAAAAGGAGGAGTGGGAGCTAGGCAGCCATCAGGGACAGAAGAACGTTCCAGGCACGGAGGGCAGAATGTATGGAGGCTCCAAGAATGAGAGAGCACAGCAGGATGAGGAAATATAAGATGTTTGAGGTGGTTGCAAAGTGGTAGGTAGGAAAGAGCCCGGCAGAAAATGAGGTATAAATAAGGACTGACTTGTTATCATAAGGTGTCTGGAGTGAACTGTGAGAATCATGGGTAAATACTGAGCAGAAGAGGAAGAGACAAAATCAGAGGTTTGTTTTTCAAAGGCTCGTCTCACAGATTTGTAGAGAAAGAATTGGAGGAGACAGGAGACTTAGAAAAAGAGGTCGGTGGGAGGCTGCTGCCATAATTGAGGTGATAAATATTAAGGATATAAACTAAGGCCCTGGCAGAGGAGTAATAAAGGAGTGGAGGGGGGGGTGTGAGTTAGGAACCAGAATCAACAAAACCTGGAGACAGGTTGATGTGAGGAGAAAGAAAAGGAGGGAAAAACAACTTCCAGGTTTCTGGCACATGCAGCAATGTCATTCCTAAAAGAGGGACTTCTGGAGCCCATGTATATTTTAGAAAAACAATGAGTTCCATTTTGGATGTGTTAAATATCAGGTGCCAATGGCATGGCCAACTGCAGGGGACCAACGAGCATTAGACTGACTTGTCTGGAGCTCAGAAGAGAGATCTGCACAGAACACATTAAGGGATGTGCAGAGGAAGACCAGCCCACAAAAGATCTTGTGAAAGAGCTTCTAGAAAGGTATAACAGGAAAAATTTCCTCTCTAAAATGCAAATAACTATATATACCCCACAGGGCTGTTGTGTGAATTAGGTAATGTATGTATGTAAATGAAACATAATGTCCCTGATAGACCAGGTACATAATAGGTACACAACAAATGGTAAATTTCATCATCATTAATGTTATAATTTATAAAAAAAATAATGCATGAGTTTTCCTTAGGTGTTTAGGTAGCTGCCTGTTTTTTATAATACCTGTTAACAAAGTTAGATCAACTCTGAAAGTTTGGAGTATAGTTTACAGTAGTCTTGGATGAAAGCCTTTAAGTGAAAAATGCACATGTCTATTTTATTTATTTATTTTTTAACATCTTTATTGGAGTATAATTGCTTTACAATGGTGTGTCAGTTTCTGCTTTATAACAAAGTGAATCTGCTATACATATACATATGTTCCCAAATCCCCTCCCTCTTGCGTCTCCCTCCCTCCCACCCTCCCTATCCCACCCCTCTCGGTGGTCACAAAGCACCAAGCTGATCTCCCTGTGCTATGTGGCTGCTTCCCACTAGCTATCTATTTTACCACATATGTCTATTTTAGATGATATACCTGAAACAAATGAAAATTAAAAATTCTGATGTAAAAATATGTAATTTAATAACTATGTTTACTCTTCTGTCTCTTCTGTAACTGTATGTGGTCAGTTTATGGAAACATCAAAGTGATCATACCAGGATGAGAATAAAATTTAGAAAAATGAAAAACATGAAGGATATTAGCCACCTAAGGAATGGCTAGAAGTAGCAAAGGCATTGTCTATGAATAAATATGTGGCTGAGGAGTTTTGGAAGCACCTTCTTTCATCTAAGGTGCAAGGCACAGAGCACACACTTAATAAATATTCACCAGATGAATGAGTGAATGTTAGAGTTGGGCACACACAGCAGACTACTGGATCTCTTCACCTGGGCTTCCCACCAGCACCTCACATTCAATCTATAAAGTGGACCTTACAATCTCTTCCCCCAAATCTGCTCCCTTGGTCACTTCTCTAAGGAGGTTAAAAACATTATCATCCACCCAGATGAAGACGCTGGACTCTGCTCCCTCCCTCACCCCCAAATCACCACATCCCATCCAGGCGGCACCCTGATAGCACCGCATTCTCCAGCCGAAGTCAGTGTAGTCCCTCTAACACCCCCAAATCCCCTGCACTGCTCCCCTGTTTTATGCCTCCAACGGCTCCGCACTGCTGCAGGAAAAATTCCAAACTCTTTGATGGCATAAAAAATCCAACCCCAGCTTGTCTCCAACGAACCTACCCATTCCTCAGTCCTACTGAAGCCTCTGGGGCTCCCTAGAACCTCCGTGCCACTTCACACAGCCCTGCCTTTGTGAAGGGGTTTCCTTCCCACCTCATCTTCCAGGACACCCCTTCAGACATACCTCTTCTCCAAAGCCTTCCTGATAAGCACCCTTTCATACCACCATAGGTAGAAAGAACTCCTCCTTGTACTGTACCCTTGCTCTGCCCTGCACATAACACCTACAGCATTGTATTGCAATTGCATGTGTAACTGCGTGTCTGCTCTTTGAGAGTATTAGCTCTTGGAAAATAGAGCCACTTCTTAGTCACCTTTGTATCTTCTGAATTTAGCACAGTGGCCTGGCATACAGTAGGTGCCCAATAAATGTTTGCTTGCATTTACATCTTACTTATTATTTATGTATTAGTACTTGTTATTTATTATAGTGGGTTTTTTAATTTGATGCTCTAGCTTATTCAATAGTCTTTTCTGAACGGGGTTTGAGTAAAGCAGTTCTAGAGACCTGACACCTTTTTTGTACATTGATAAAATCATTATTCTAGACTTCAAAAAATGAAGAAATTCTTAGATCCCTCTCTCGAAATATGATAACCACATCAAGATAAATTCATCCAGTGAGAACCATCTGGTCTCTATAGACGCCATCTCTAGTTCTGCCTGAATTACAATAATCTACATTGTGTCTAGGGACATGTAAAGGAGTTCTTTGGGACTCAGTATGAAAATATAATGGAGTTTTAAGAAGAAAACTATAAAACTCTACTGAGGGATATAAAAGAAAACTTGAACTACCTAAAAGCAAAATGGGCAAAGGATGTAAACTAGTAATTCACAAAAGAAATAGCCCTGCTCACGTAAGCAGTTTGAGGATTATAATCTGACAAACATTAAAAAGACTGATCCTGTCTGGCTTTAATTAAGTAGAGAAGCAGGCACTGTCGGCAGGAATGTAAATTCACACAGCATCTTTGGAGGGAAATTGACAATATCCAAAAAAAATAAGTAAATATTTATATCCTTTAACCTATCACATTTCTAGGGATTAATCCTGTAGATATACCTGTGTGAATGCAAAAAACTCATGTACACAGCATATGTTCACAGCAGCACTAAGACAGCAAAAAATTTGGGAATAATCACATGACCATATGTTGCCAGTTAAGTGACTTTTGGTGTATCTATGAATAGAATTCTATACACCCACTAAAACAACCAAAATGAAAATGTTCTGAGACAGAAACATGTCCAATATAGTTATGTAAAAGAAAATTATAGAATATTATTAAATGATTATTAAAGAATAATATGATTAAAGGATTTCATTTAAAATGATAATTATTTGTAAAAATCTTTCAACTTCAGGGTAGTATTAGAGTACTACCTTCAAAATTGCTGCCATATTCTATGCCACTCGTGCTATTATTTACTTGTTTCTTAAAAATCAACCAATTTTTTAATATAAATGAATGTATTGGAAGAGAAAAGTGATAACATCCATGAAATCTTGAGTTCAATATGTATGTTTTTCTGATACACCTGGGAAATAAATGCAGACTATTAAAATAAAATATGTTCTTCCCTGAATCACCATCTCTTGTGTGTCCCACGTGTGTTTCACATTCCTCACTTTGTGAGTCAGTGTGAGGACTGGCAGAGAAGACCAGCCAGATGTGGGGATTCTGTCACCAAACTGGTAACAACTGGGACCCGTGGGGCTGGGGTGCGGAGGCTGCATTATAAAGAACTGTCATTTTCTCCATTACAGATGCCTGGGATATTGGGGGTATCCCCAGGATAATGAGCACACAGCACCTTTGTACTCAGAAATTAATAAATATTTATTTCAAGGTTTCTCTGTCTTGGATTATCTGTCAGAGAAACAAATATCACACTAACTAGACCTAAGACGACGTGAACGAACAGCAAATGAATCACCTTTTACATGAGGCCAGCGCAGTGCTCTAGCTGCAAGGTGGTGGCCACAGTCTAAATGTCACAGGTGGGACTGATGTGTGAGCCTGAAGGATGCGTCTGTGCGCGTGGACGGCTTAGTGATGAAGTGACTGCCACGCCGCCGTCCACAGCACCAGCACCTCTTCCAGTCCCAGGCCCGGGAGTCACTGAGAAAATAAACTCCTGTCACGAATGGGCAAGATGCGCCGCCCAGCCCCGGGCTGCTGTTTGTGGGGAATGAAGACATTTACTGCTGTCCTGGAAGATCATCATCTCCGGCGCTCAGGATGGGAAAATCAGCGTCTGTGCCGGGGTAGAGACAGGAGAGAGGCTCAAAGGAGCAAAAGGAGTGGCCTGCGGTTCGACCGAGTCTGTGCAGCACCCTGCTCGCCCTTCACAGCGACCCCTGCACAGAGGAATGAGAGGCATTCTCGACTAAAGCAAGCCCTCTCCCCTCTCCGCACAGACAGCTCTGCTTCATTCTCTGCATCTCTAACCTAAAATACTGTGTTAAACAACAGTGATGATGGCGAGGAGGGGGAATGTGCCAGTTCCGCTTACACTACCTGCAGCCGTCTAAGACTCTTAGTCTATGGGTCACGTCCCAAACCATTGTTCTTATGTAAAGGCAAGCATCCTGATAAAATTGCGCGTGAGTGCTGCTGAAAAACAAATAACATTAATTTCTTCCCACCTCGATTAAACTTTTCTTTATGTTATGCAGCTAGATACCCACAGGAGTTGATGTGTAAGATATTAGCAAGTGACCAAAGAGGAATGTATGATAACGCCAAACACCTAGAAAAGATTGACAATTCCATGGTCAAAACAGAGATGCTAATATAAATTGTAATAATTGTTAGCTAAATAACATACTGTGTAGCTATGCTATGAAATTACATCTGTGTAATAATTTTAAAGTACCTAAGTCTTGAAATATTTAATAAGGATCTGGTGGTTTAAGCACAATTTCCACGAAAATAAATAAATAAGAAAACAAGTGAGTAGAATAAGGGAAAAAAAGGTTTTTTAATATATATTATTGTCACCATATGAAATTACTATATTAACTTAATCAACCTGAAACTGTCATCCTTAAAAGCAGAGTCAAGACAAAGCCAATTATTTCTCAAACATAAAATAAAATCTTAACCACTCTCAGTTACTAGAGCACAAGAAGGCAGCCTCCAAATTCCAGCCCCCTCTGGTTCTCAGCTTAATTGCTTCTGGACAGGAAGGCAAATCCTAAGAGGTGACCACATTTGTGCTCTGAGTTGCAAAAAATGTTATCTGGCTTTAAAAATCTTTAAATGAGATTATCCTCAAAAGACAAAAAAAAAAGTGCTTTTATTCTCTGAAAATGTTCTCCTGTCCATAGAAGATTAAATGAGACATCGCCATTTTATTAGGGAGGCAAACTATGGGGGGGGTGGGGGGGTTACTGATCTTAAATAAAAGTTAAAACACTCTTTTAACAAAATATAACAATATATATGTAGTCAATTACCTTTAAATATTTTTGCTGTTGTTTTATTTTAAAAACCAGTTTTACAAAATGAGCTAGATCTTGACCACCACTCATCTGTTCAAACATTTATGAAACACCCTACTATGTGTAGGGCTAAGAGTTGGGGATTCTGATCTGAATGATATCAAAATGTATTGAGTCTAATGTAGAAGACAGGTGAGCACATAATTATTATGCATCTAAATAAGTAACATAAAAATGTATGTGATGAATTTATAGTCATTGGGCACTTAGGATATACTAAGCACCATGCTGACATCTTTATATACATTGTCTTAATTCTCTCATTTCTTTTTGACTAAATGCCATTACTGAACTTATATTATAAATGAGGTAACTGATGTAAATTGAGGTTAACATACTGGACCAGGATAACTCAGCTATCAAGGGGCTGAGCCAGAACTGGATCTCAAGTCTCTTTTGTTCCAGTGCTGGAATCGCTGGCTGGACTGGGAGGAAATGGGATGGGGGCAGGTCAGGGAGGTCCTTGGATGCCATGTTTAGGATTTTCTTTATCCTTTAATCAGGTGGGAGCTACCAAAGAATCATAATCATGGGAGGAAGACTTGTTTTTGAGAATATCTCTGCATAATTTTTAATAATTGTTAGCTAAATAGCATACTGTATAGTTATTCTATGAAGTTACGTCTGTGTAATAATTTTAAAGTATTTAAGTCTTGAAATATGTTATAAGGATCAGGTGTTTTTTTAAGTACATTTCCATGAAAATAAATAAATAAGGAAACAAGTCAGTAGAGCTAATTGTAGAGAAAGAAATTTGGATAAGGTTGACTTCTAGGCTATCACTATAAACTTAAGAAGGATTGGAAAACAGACTAAGCAGAATTTAGTGACTGGATGAGTGAAGTGATGGATAGTGACTCCAAACGTCATGACTTGAGTACCTGGATGGACCATAAGTAATCAATCCATATAGGGGAACAGCAGGAAGAGCTTTGGAGCCAGGAGCAGGGGTGCAGTGGAAAAGAATGAGTTCATTTGGGGGCATGTTGAATTCAACCTATGTGGAATAGAGTAGACACATCCAGTGGGCAAATAGAAATATTACTCCAGAGCTCAGCAGTTAAGACCTCTTTAAAGATGAGCTTAGAAATCAGCCGAAAGGGTGATTAAGCCCACAGAAAGACACAGAGGAGCTTTCTTCCATTTCTCATCCCCTAACTTCCTTTCCCTCTAACTTTCCTCCCCTCCCTCTGTCTTTAACTGTTGTAATTTATCAAAGAAATACAGTAGGCCAAATAATGCCCCCCCAAAAGATGCCTATATCCTAATCTCCAGAACCTATGAAAAGGTAGCTTATATGACAAAAAGGAGTTTTTGCAGAAATGATTAAATTGAGGATCTTGAGCTGGGGATATCATTCTAGATTATCTGGGTGAGCTCAATCTAATCACAAGGGTCCTTATAAGAAAGAGACAAGAGGATCAGAGTCAGAGAGAGAGAGAGATTGGAAGATGCTACACTGCTGATCTGGAAGATGAGGAAGAAACTGCAAGCCAAGGAATGCAAGTGGCCTCTGGAAGCTGGAAAAGGCAAAGAAACGGATTCTCCCATAAAGCCTCCGGAAGAAACACAGCACTGCTGATATATTGACTTTTACCCAGTGAGACTGATTTTGGACTTCTGACCACAAAAACTGTAAAATTTTAAAAACTGTGTTGTTTTAAGCCACCACATTTGTGGAAATTTATTATAAGGACTAAATAAAGTATATAATTCATATAAGTTTATATACAAACTATGTAAACTAATACAATCACTAACCTAATTTTGTTTTATTCTTTAGAGAGTATTTTGCATGACCTCTTATTAATTTTTTTTAATTCTATTATATTTTTTTATACAGCAGGTCCTTATTAGTTATCCATTTTATACATATTAGTGTATATATGTCAATCCCAATATCCCAATTCATCACACCACCACCCCCCGTCCGCCACTTTCCCCCTCAGTGTCCATACGTTTATTCTCTACTTCTGTGTCTCTATTTCTGCCCTGCAAACTGGTTCATCTGTACCATTTTTCTAGGTTCCACGAATATGCATTAATATTCGATATTTGTTTTTCTCTTTCTGACTTCACTCTGTATGACAGTCTCTAGATCCATCCACATCTCTAAAATGACCCAATTTCGTTCCTTTTTATGGCTGAGTAATATTCCATTGTGTATATATACAACATCTTTATCCATTCATCTGTCGATGAGCATTTAGATTGTTTCCAAGTCCTGGCTATTGTAAATAGTGCTGCAATGAACACTGGGGTGCATGTGTCTTTTTGAATTATGGTTTTCTCAGGTTATATGCCCAGTAGTGGGATTGCTGGAAGATCTTGCTATGATTTATGTCAAAGAGTGTTCTTCCTATGTTTTCCTCTAAGAGTTTTATAGTGTCTGGCCTTACATTTAGGTCTTTAATCCATTTTGAATTTATTTTTGTGTATGGTGTTAGGGAGTGTTCTAATTTCATTCTTTTACATGTAGCTGTCCAGTTTTCTCAGCACCACTTATTGAAGAGACTGTCTTTTCTCCATTGTATATCTTTGCCTCCTTTGTTGCAGATTAGTTGATCATAGGTGCGTGGTTTAATCTCTGGGCTTTCTATCCTTTTCCACTGATCTATATTTCTGTTTTTGTGCCAGTACGATTCTTTCTTTCTTTTTTTTTTTTTTATTGTGTGTGTGTGTGGTATGCGGGCCTCCCTCTGTTGTGGCCTCTCCCGTTGCGGAGCACAGGCTCCGGACGCACAGGCCCAGCGGCCATGGCTCACGGGCCCAGCTGCTCCGCCGCACGCGGGCCCCTCCCAGACCGGGGCATGAACCCGCATCTCCTGCATCGGCAGGGGGACTCTCAACCACTGCGCCACCAGGGAAGCTCCAATTGATTTTTTTTTTTTTTTTTTTTTTTTTTTTTTTTTTTTTGT
>NC_041221.1:112587085-112587707 GCF_002837175.3 Physeter macrocephalus
CGGACGCGCAACCACTGCGCCACCAGGGAAGCCCCTACCATTCTTTCTTGATTACTGTAGTTTGTAGCATAGTCTGAAATCAGGGAGCCTGATTCCTCTGGCTCCATTTATTTTTTCTCAAGATTGCTTCATGTACTTGGGGTCTTTTGTGTTTCTATACAAATTGTGAAATTTTTTGTTCTAGTTCTGTGAAAAATGCCATTGGTAATTTGATAGGGATTGCATTGAATCTGTAGATTGCTTTGGGTAGTATAGTCCTTTTCACAATATTGATTCTTCCAATCCAAGAACACGGTATATCTCTGTCTGTTGGTATCATCTTTAATTTCTTTCATCAGTGTCTTATAGTTTTCTGCATACAGGTTTTTTGTCCCCCTAGGTAGGTTTATTCCTAGGTATTTTATTCTTTTCACTGCAGTGGTAGTTGGGGGTGTTTCCTTAATTTCTCTTTCAGATTTTTCATCATTAGTGTATAGGAATGCAAGAGATTTCTCTGAATTAATTTTGTATCCTGCAACTTTACCAAATTCATTGATTAGCTCTAGTAGTTTTCTGGTGGCATCTTTAGGATTATCTATGTATAGTATCATGTCATCTGCAAACAGTGACAGTTTTACTTCTT
>NC_041221.1:112588528-112594046 GCF_002837175.3 Physeter macrocephalus
TGATTTGTGTATATTGAAGAATCCTTGCATCCCTGGGATAAATCCCACTTGATCATGGTGTATGATACTTTTAATGTGTTGTTGGATTCTGTTAGTATTTTGTTGAGGATTTTTGCATCTATATTCATCAGTGATATTGGTCTGTAATTTTCTTTTTTTGTAGTATCTTTGTCTGGTTTTAGTATCAGAGTGATGGTAGCCTCATAGAATGAGTTTGAGAGTGTTCCTTCCTCTGCTATCTTTTGGAAGAGTTTGAGAAGGATGGGTGTTAGCTCTTCTCTAAATGTTTGGTAGAATTCACCTGTGAAGCCATCTGGTCCAGGACTTTTGTTTGTTGGAAGATTTTTAAACACAGTTTCATTTTCATTACTTGTGATTGGTTTGTTCATATTTTCTATTTCTTCCCAGTTCAGTCTTGGAAGGCTATACCTGTCTAAGAATTTGTCCATTTCTTCCAGATTGTCCATTTTATTGGCATAGAGTTGCTTGTAGTAGTCTCTCAGGATGCTTTGTATTTCTGTGGTGTCCATTGTAACTTCTCCTTTTTCATTTCTAATTTTATTGATTTGAGTCCTCTCCCTTTTTTCTTGATGAGTCTGGCTAATGGTTTGCCAATTTTGTTTATCTTCTCAAAGAACCAGCTTTTAGTTTTATTGATCTTTGCTATTGTTTCCTTTGTTTCTACCATCCCATAGGTTTTGGATCGTTGTGTTTTCATTGTCATTTGTGTCTAAGTATTTTCTGATTTCCTCTTTGATTTCTTCAGTGATCTCTTGGTTATTTAGTAACGTATTGTTTAGCCTCCATGTGTTTGTGTTTCTACGTTTTTCTTTCCTGTAATTGGTTTCCAATCTCTTTAGCATGTGTTCAGAAAAGATGCTTGATATGATTTCAATTTTCTTAAATTTACTGAGGCTTGATTTGTGACCCAAGATGTGACCTATCCTGGAGAATGTTCCGTGCGCACTTGAGAAGAAAGTGTAATTTGCTGTTTTTGGATGGAATGTCCTATAAATATCAATTGAATCTATCTGGTCTATTGTGTCATTTAAAGCTTGTGTTTCCTTATTAATTTTCTGTCTGGATGCTCTGTCCATTGGTGTAAGTGAGGTGTTAACATTTCCCACTATTACTATGTTACTGTCAATTTCCTCTTTTATAGCTAGCAGTCACATTATGTATTGAGGTGCTCCTATGTTGGGTGTGTATATAATTCTTATATCTTCTTCTTGGATTGATCCCTTGATCATTATGTAGTGTCCTTCCTTGTCTCTTGCAACGTTCTTTATTTTAAGTCTATTTTATCTGATATAAGTATTGCTACTCCAGCTTTCTTCTGATTTCCATTTGCATGGAATGTCTTTTTCCATCCTCTCACTTTCAGTCTGTATGTGCCCCTAGGTCTGAAGTGGGTCTCTTGTAGACAGCATATAGATGGGTCTTGTTTTTGTATCTATTCAGCAAGACTGGGTCTTTTGGTTGGAGCATTTACTCTATTCACATTTAAGGTAATTATCAGTATGTATGTTCCTATTACCATCTTAATTGTTTGAGGTTTGTTTTTTTCGGTCCTTTTCTTCTCTTGTGTTTCCCACTTAGAGAAGTTCCTTTAGCATTTGTTGTAGAGCTGGTTTGGTGGTGTTGAATTCTCTTAGTTTTTGCTTGCCTGTAAAGCTTGTGATTTCTCCATCGAATCTGAATGAGATCCTTGCCGGTAGAGTAATCTTGGTTGTCGGTTCTTCTCTTTCATCACTTTAATTATAACATGCCACTCCCTTTGGCTTGTAGAGTTTCTGCTGAGAAATCAGCAGTTAACCTTATGGGAGTTCCCTTGTATGTTATTTCTCATTTTTCCCTTGCTGCTTTCAATAATTTTTCTTTGTCTAATTTTTGCCAATTTGATTACTATATGTCTTGGCATGTTTCTCCTTGGGTTTATCCTGTATGGGACTCTCTGCGCTTCCTGGACTTGGGTGGCTCGGCGTGTTTCTCCTTGGGTTTATCCTGTATGGGACTCTCTGCACTTCCTGGACTTAGGTGGCCATTTCCTTTCCCATGTTAGGGAAGTTTTTGACTATAATCTCTTCAAATATTTTCTCAGGTCCTTTCTCTCTCTCTTCTCCTTCTGGGACCCCTATAATGCAAATGTTATTGTGTTTAATGTTGTCCCTGAGGTCACTTAGGCTGTCTTCATTTCTTTTCATTCTTTTTTCTTTATTCTGTTCCACCGCAGTGAATTCCACCATTCTGTCTTCCAGGTCACTTATCCGTTCTTCTCTGGAAGGTTGCCTATCTCCACTTCATTTAGTTGTTTTTCTGGGGTTTAATCTTGTTCCTTCATCTGGTACATAGCCCTCTGCCTTTTCATCGTGCCTATCCTTCTGTGAATGTGGTTTTTTTTTCAATAGGCTGCAGGATTGTAGTTCTTGCTTCTGCTGTCTGCCCTCTGGTGGATGAGCCTATCTAAGAGGCTTGTGCAAGTTTGTCATTAATTTTTTAAGTACATGAATAGAACGTTCTAAAGACAGATAGACATATAGACACACAGATGTATGTATTTATTTTTCTTCCTCAATTTATTTTTCTTTTGATCAATGGTAGGATCATGGTAGGAAAAGTTTTGATCATGATAAAAAGATGGTTTCCACTCCTGTTGGATTTCCCTTAGCAAAGGTTAACACTGGGCAGTGCTTCTCAATCTTAGCTGCACATTATAATCACCAGGAGAACTTTTTAACTCCCTGCCCCACCCCACCCCCAATGGCCAGAATCTCTGGACACAAGTTTTCCAAGTGTGGTTCCTGGACCAGCAACATCAGCATCACCCAGGAACAAGACAGAAATGCAAATTCTTAATCCTGAATCCAAATTTACCGAATCAGAATTTGGGGATGCGGCCTAGCAACCTGTGTTTCTACAAGTTCTACAGATGATTCTGATACATACTAAAGGTTTGTTCTAGTGAAAGAAGTCCAAGGTTTACCTCTGTTCTCCCTTATAATTCCTCACCTGGACTCTCCACCTCCTGGAAGGAAGAGTTGGTAGGGATTAGTCAGACATGGAAACACTGGGTAGATCATGTTTGCTTGGGGTGCAGTCACTTTGCACTAAAAGCTCAGCTCTTAAGCACGGCTCTCTCCGTTCTGTCTCTAACACCCATGGATCCAGAGCAACAAGTTCTCTTGACCAAGTAAGTCCTGCCACCACCACCCCCTTTCAGATGTTCTCACTTCTCTCTCCAGGAGAAAGAGAAGATCTTGGCTGGATCAAGATCTCTAAAGGCCTAAGCACTAAATATATTATAGTAATTCCCTCTGATAAAAGTAACGAAATAAAATTTGTTAAGTTTCTTCAAAATTAAACAAAAGCTGTATGCTTATAATAGAAGTTTCTTTCTAGATTTTTCTAGGAATATTCAAAGCAGCTGACTTTTCTTTTCTTTGCCCCAGCTTTTCAGGTGTCCTAAGCACACACTTAAGCATATCTCAGCCTGGCCCTCCAGAAAAGAGCTGGGGTTAACAGGCAGCCTCCACTGATTCCACTCAATGCTAGACGGATGCCTCCAGCACAGGTAATGTGAGTATTGGGTGGTCCTCTCCTGGTGGCAAGATTGAAGATTTGGGTGTGAGCTTCAGGGGATAAAACAGAAAACGCTCACCAGCTTTGACAAGATGAACTCCAGGTGGTCCTGCCCAGCTTCCCAGAAGTTGGGGCTTCGGTCCAAAGCTCTAGCAAACAATAAGGTAGTACTTTGCCTCTGAGTTGTAGGTCATTGCCTCCTTGTGCATTATATTGATTTTTCTCAAAAACTAAATGAGGTGAAGCAATTGATTATGGACATTTTTGAATCCCATCACATGGTTCCAATTCCTTCATCACTTCCAACAAGCAAGTAGTAAACTTGATGCTCCAAACATTTAGCAGGAATACAAAGTAATATGAGACATAACTCATGCAAAAGAGCTTTGACTCTTTGGGAAGGAATCCATATACATAAACCCAAGGGATCCTTTTGATGACCTATACTGAAAATCACAGTTTTCACGATGTCAAATGTAGAGACCTGGCGACTTCTACATGTTCCACTCTTCACAACAAGAATAAGCAGAGATGCATTCTTCCTCCCTACAAAAGTGCTTTATCATTGTGTTATTTAGAATAGTTCCCAGAAAGACACATACTTCCCTGTGCTGCTTGGCTAAGTCAGAAGCAGCTGCAATGCTCACTGTGGACAGAGTCAAAAACAGCTCTTGAAAGCTACTGAAAACATTCATCTGTAGCTACTCCACTGAGTGGCTTCCTAAAAGAAGTCTCTCCACTCTCCCAGCCAGTGTCATGTGCACAATGACGCCACACAAGGTCAAGCTGGTCATGGGAGTGCACCACCATGCCTGAAGGCACTTATCACATTCTGGGGCCTTTTTGTCTCACACAGAGGGGATACTGGCTCTGAAGCAGAAGTGGTGACTGGTAGGGTTTATAAGAATTGGCTGCCAGCCCAGGGGCTATTTGGATTTCTCCACTGCTTTAGCTGAAGGATTCTGCAGGAAGATTCTTTCAAGGCACTCACTGCCATCTGAGGTTACATAATAGCAAGCATCTGAATAAGTGATTATTTGAAATTCCTGCAAAACCATCAAAGCCCAATTCCTGGTCTGAGAGAAGGGAGGGGATGGGAGGACTTGAAGTTTCTATCTTTGGAAGCTGACAGCTTATTATTAAGAAAGGCAAGGCGTCAGAGGCTTGACATTTTTTGTTACCCCTTTCATTGACTTCATACACAAGCAAATGCACTTGGCAGCCTTTTAGCCAAGCACCAGCTTGAGAGGAGAAACCAGTTCAGGAAATGGATTTATACTCCAAGCTCGGATGAACTTGAGCTCATTTCAGAGGGGACACCAGCGGGCTGGCAAGGACATGCCTCTGAAATCAGCTCAGATTGACAGTGTTTATAGGCAAGAGGAAAATGCTCACATTCTAGTATGTTTGGGGATGTAAGCAGAGGTGGACCCTGGCAAGGGAAGAATAGCTAGAATCTATCCAGGCTAGGTGTTGCATGGTTGTTTGGGATAGGGAGTGAGGTGAAGAGGAAGAGCTATAGTTTTCTGACAAGTTCACAGTCGGCTAAATACAGAGCTACTACATCCAGAGGCATTTGAGTCAGCCACTGGGCCACATCCTCAGATGCATATTCAGCTGGAGAAATTTCCATAAGTCACCAATGACCCCCATCTTCATTGGTGGATTTGCATGCAGAATGCCATACATTAGGCACTCTCACAGAAGATTTTCTGATCAGTCATAAAGTTGACCACTCCCAACCATTTCCCTGGTGTCACAGCCTAAGGAAGAAAGGGTTTTCAGGAATCTTATTTACACATAAAATGGAATTTGTGGAGACAAAAAAACCTGAAGGGCAGGCTTCCCTGGTGGCGCAGTGGTTGAGAGTCCGCCTGCCGATGCAGGGGACGCGGGTTCGTGCCCCGGTCCGGGAAGATCCCACATGCCACGGAGTGGC
>NC_041221.1:112594137-112615674 GCF_002837175.3 Physeter macrocephalus
ACAGTGAGAGGCCCACGTACCGCAAAAAAAAAAAAAAAAAAAAAACCTGAAGGGCTTAGTTGTCTACAAGATCAATGTGTGGTAAATGTACATTGGAGTTAATCAATCAATCAATCAATCTTAGAGTGCATTCCCATTTCCACAAGTATAGCAGATGAAACCTCGGAGGTGATGTCTCCATTGTTCTGGCACTGTGTTCTCTTCCCAGTGCCTTTTAAAAGAATTGCCATATCAGTTAGGATGCCTTCAGTCGCTGGTAACTGAGAACTCCAACTGAAACTACCACAGATGACACTGAAATGAGTTAACTTTAAATAACAGAAGTTCAGAAATCTGGTCATCCAATTCCTGTGATTCACTTGGCTTTGTTCTTCTCCATGAGTTAGCTTCACCCTCCAGATGGGTGGGAGAGTTCTAAGCTTCACATCAGACGCAATCAAATCCACAGGCAGTAGAGTGTCACTTCTCCCACTGGCTTCCCTGGGGAAGGAGGAAGCATCTCCAGAAGCCCCTGTCCCCAGAGATCTCCCTTCACATGTCATTAACCAGACCTGGGTTACAACCCTTTCCCTAAAGCAGCACCACACAGAGAGACCAGGATTCCCAGTATTGTCAGGAACCAACTAGCATCCACCACCAGGGCTGGAATTGGAGACAGTTTTTCCTGAAACGTACGGATGGATGTGTGAAAGAAGGATGGAGGACTGAACAAATGCAGTCTCTGCTAAGAAGGAGAAAGGAGGCAACGGCTATCTGGTGTGCGACCAGTGGTGCCTGCTACAGGCATTCATCAGCTGTCCCTTATGCAAGAGAAGGTGATAGAAACATGTTCTAAGTGATTAATCACTTATTCAATTCAGAGTCCAGGTCCAAGGGAAGGTTTACAACGAAAGGTCTGTGGAAGTTAAGGGTTCCTTCTTCAGATAGTCCTGACTGGATTATCATAGAGCAGAGAGACCTTCAGCTCATGTCAAAGCATAAGCAGCCTCTGCCACCATGAGGATCTGCAGGGCCAGCAGGCAGTAAGCATGAGCCCCTGCAGATGGCTCCAGCAGCAGCCTGTGGAGGATCCTACAAAGTAACTCACACAAAAGCAATGGAGAAACAAACGTTGTGGAGCACAAAGAAAGTAGATAAGGGAGCACAGCTGCTACCTTCTAGACTCTAAAATAGTAACTTGTCCTGTGTATTCCTAGACTTAAAAACTGGGTACTCTGAACAGAAGTTTCCGGAAAACAACTTGTAGCTCAATATAAAATTGAGGTTATCAACAACCAGAACTGCCCAACAATAGTATGGGCTCCCATTAAAGGCTGAGAGGTCCTTTTCACTCAAGGAGTTCAAGTAAGGCTGGTGACAAGGAAATCTGCCCCAGGAGAAACACACTCAAGGCATTTTAATAAGAGTGCAACTCATTTTGACACGAAGCATCATGCTGGTAACTTATAAGGCTCAACGAGTGCTTGCTTGATCGTCATGTATAACATGAATTTATTTAAAGTTTCTTAAACCTGAAAAAGATTCCCCACTAAAATTTACAACGAGGAAGCTCCTGTGCATTGACGAAGTTAGGACATGGGTTCATTTCCTCTGTGTGAGTGGGTAAGGTGCAAAAGAATGGCCAAAACCAAACTCATTCTCCCCGAAGTCAGCACTGACTCTTGACTTCCCTACCTCACCACCATTCTCCTTGTCACCCAGGAGTAAGTCCTTGGAGTCAGAGGTCCTTTCCTTTTCCTCCCAAGCAGCCAGCAAGCCATTTGAATGTGGCCTCCAAAATGCTTCTCACATTTATCACTTCCTCCCTTTCTGACTGATCCTCTGGTTCTGAGAATAATTATCTATCCCTTGAATTTATGCAATAACTTCCTGACTTGTGTCTCTGACCCAAATGTACTTCCTAAAGTTCAGGTTCAATGACATTACTCGTCTGCTCAAAAATTTCCATCAACTAAGGACAGCTAAGCCTCCAGAAACACACATTATCCAAGAAGAGCCGGGTCTAATTAAGGTACAATCCACACCTCCAGAGTAAGGGGGTCTTCACAATGTCTGCCCAGTGGGATTTCAGCAGGCTGTAAACCAGTGACTGCTGTAAGCCTGCCATTCTTCCCCCTTCCAAATGGGAGTTTAAAAATGGCTCCACAATTATACATGAGGGGAGAGGGCAAAAACCTTATCTCTTTAGTTTATAGGAGGAAGGAGGAGTCCATTGAACTAATAGAAACTGTTGTAAATCACCTGGAGATCCTGGACTCAGAGCTGGGTAGAGTGACTGGATTTGTGTTTGGATTGTTTCCCTTGGAGAGAAGGTAACTATAATCTATTGTAAAAAGCTCATTGACAAAGCAGACTGAGTAGAGACAATTCCAAGTTTTGACAAAATCCCATTTTGTATCCCTTTTCCCAAGCACACAGGAAGACCATGTTTCCCAGCCTCCCTCGTAGTTGGATGGGGCAATATGACTGGGTCCTAGCAAACAGGATGTTTACACAAGTCAAGCAGGACACTTCCAAGCCTGGCGCTTAAAAACTTCTTGCAGGACCCTCCATTCGCCTCCGCTGTTTGCAGCAACCTAAGACTGTTCAAGTCAGTAAATTTCCAAGACGGTGGAGCCTCTATCAGCCTGAGTCCCAGAGTAACCACAAGGAACAGAGCCCCTTCCCCTATTTACTCTGGTTGGTTACATTCTGTGCTTGAGAAATGTTCCTTCTGACATCTGACATTTCAGGGTCAGTATAGCTGGTGCTGACTAGTCTATACACAATCCCCAACCAGATATTTCATAAACTATACTTTTGGTCAAAAAAATCCAGAAGAAAGAGTGTGGTTAAAATTAACCAAATTCATCCAACCTTCAGAAAAATTCTCCCAGGGTATCAGGGTCCTCTTACTATTAAAAGTTAGCACAGGTTCATCATCATCTGCATGTTTTACCTTAATCACCAAAAATTGCCATTCTTGACCAAAAATTAATTTCACCAAACTTGAAGCTTTTCCTTACTTCATAAAAAAAAAAAAAAAAAAAAAAAAAAGCAGGGAATACCTTTTCCCTTGAATATCTGAGGAAATTTTTACTACAAAATTAAAGTTAAAAAGTAGCTCAAGCTGTTAAAAAAATTTTTTTTAAGCAGCTCAACTGTAAAACTCACAAGCAGGAGCCCAAAAAGAGAAGACTAGTCCACATGTTAGGTTGTCTTTAATTTTTGGTTTAAAGTGATGTAGTTTTAACATTTATAAAATATCAAATCTTATTGTGGGAGGCAGGAAAACTTACTAACCTAAAAGATGAATATGACTTGAAAAAATAGCATTGATCTGTTCTCAAAGAGCAATGTTACGTATCTTTAAATACTAAAATCAAAGAAAAAGCTAGTTACTTAAAGCACTGAGGTAGCAATTTTTAGATTGCAGTGTCAGGCAACAGTTGTAATTTTCAACAGTATAGACTCCCCTCTGTGCCTGTATGTGGTCCTATGAGCCCTCTTTGGATTGTCCCTTGGAATCTCAACACCCATGTTACCAGAATATACTTTAACTCCAATAATCCATTACAAACTTTCAAGTACACAGACTTCATCCACATAGACAAAGACTAACCAAAGCAAGCCAACACATGAAATGAAAAAAAAAAAGAAAAGAGTTAAGCAGAGAGAAAACCACAAGAATAGAGAAAAAAGAATAAATTGGGGAAAAGAGTGAAGCAAGCAAGGGAAGGTGTGTAAACAGAGAAATGCATTATCAGCATCCCTCAAGTTACCAGGAAAGGAAACAGGAGGAAAGGATGAACAACTGAGAATGGCCACGTGGAATCAGTTGGGCAGAAGTGTCCCCTGAGTCTGATGTCCTATGAAAAATTACCATCTCAGGCTTTTGTTTCTGTCTTATACCTGGTAGGACCACAGAATTTGTGAGTAGGAAGGTCCCAAACACCATACCTACCCCTGTCTGATGCAGAAATCTTCTTAAATGTCCCTGAAATATTTTCCACTGGAACGGGAGATTGGGTATCCCAGCATCACTAAGCTGATGAAATTTCATAGGAGCCAGAGTAAGATTGAAAATGCCAGGCAAGTGTCTGCTTTTCTTTCTTTCTTTCCTTCCTTCCTCCCTCCCTTCCTTTTTCTTTCTTTCTTTTTCTTTCTTTCTTTTTTCCTGACTCCCAAGATATGGCAGTAGCATGTGATGCATTTCCTCTCCTCCAGGGAATGTCTCAGCAAAGTTACAGACTTTCAAATTTGGACGTAGAAGTTAAACATGGTCAAAGAAGGGAGGACAAACAGAGAAATGAAAAGTTTAGTGACAAAATTCACTGCAAAGTGAAAATACAAGATTATTTTCCTGGGAAACTAGGTTTAGGGCAAGAGCTGGTCCCATCCTGGATAAAAGCCTTTAAAACTTTAGCTGATGTTAATGATCCCTCAGGGAACCTCTGAGATCCATCCTCAGCCACCCTCTCTTTTCACCCTACACACTCTCTGTTGACTCTTACCTCCCTACCCTCACTCCACTGGGAAGGCTTAACCTTTCTGAGTGGCAAAAAGGACAGGGTGATGACAATTGTCATTGACCCAAATCGATTCACAAAAGCTACCATGCCAGGAGAATGAATTCTACATCCTCCCAGTCTTGTGGTTTCATTCTAAACAAAAATGATCACCAGGGAGAAAGAAATGGCAACACAGATACATAAAAATATTCATCTTATTTTCATGACACCAAGCCAGCAAGAGACAGGACAAGTTATAATACAGAGGAAGTTCCAAGCATGAAAACTCAATTCTGTCCTTTATTTACAACTCCAAGACTGCCACCCCTATGATCTCACCCTAATCACATCTCACGACCCTCGCAAATTCCTTTCCATATCCTTCTCCAAGGTGGAGCCAGCTTGATCAAATACTGTCCATTTATAATTATTGTTTGATTTATTTACTTTTGACTTGTCTCATTATAATATTTTCAAGGAAGACACCTCTCATTTCAATAAACAGCTACTCTCTATTAAGACCTCTGTCCTATCTGGCCGCACTTTGAGTGTGTTCCTTGTTTTTGTCACCCTTAGAGTTACAAGAATTCAGATGCTATTCGGCCCCCTCTTCATTATCTTAGTGAACTGAGTATTTCGACTTTAACTTTCAAAACCCCAAGTACTAAGGTCTACAAGATTACCTCCTTACAAGGCCTTTTACCAAATGCCAAAGAGTAACATGCATAGACCCACATACTACTATTGCTTCTATTCTCCTACAACAGATGTCCTCCTTCTCTTTGTCAGAATCTATCCCTCTCCCAGAGCAAACTCATCCAAGCATGGTTTCACTATTGTCCTTAGAGCGATGAGGTCCAAGTCTGTATCTGAAGCACAGACCTTTCTTCTAAATGCCAGCTTCTATTTTCAGCTATTTACGTGACATGTCCCTGAGCCATCTTGCTTAACTTGGCTTCCCTGGAAAGCAGAATCTGAGATGGAGATTTCCACGTGGTGGTTTATTGGAGCTGCTCTTAGGAACACCACCTGTGAGGGAGCGCTGTCAGCAGGGAGGAGCAAGGAGAGGTTGAACAGTGATGCAGCCCCAACAAAGGCTCCCTCCAACCCACAGGAACCAGATGATCCTTCAAATCTTTTCCAGACTGGGGCAAGGAGGCTCAGACTTCGTATCCCAAGATCTACCAGCCCTTGACTGTAGGCCACCCCCAGAGAAGGGGGCATAATCTTCAGCGAAGCAGTGTCCTTCATGGCGATCTCCAGGGAGGAATTCAGCTATGAGCCATGGCAGCCAACTTCCCAGACAGCTGGGGAAATGAATATCTAGCAGCTTTAGCTCCTCCTGATGATCAGAAGCAGGTGCTCCTGCTAAGACCGTGACTTCTTCCCTTGCCTCATGCTATATTGGCACAAGCAGCCTGAAGTAACTAAGTGAAGTCACAGCTGGAAGTTTAATAGAGACTCTTCTTGTGTTTCCTGATGGAAACATGTCCTTCTGAGAACCAGGACTTCTAAACCCGTTGAAGCCCAGGGTTGCAGGGACAAGAAACACGAATTCCCCAAGTGGGTCTATGAAGCAATGGCAAGAGGGGCCACTTTCTACTTCTACCCCCTTGGTTTCCAGACTCATGTATTGTACCTTCTTGGGACACAGCACCACGTATTGGTTGTTGATTTAGAATGCATATTGCATCCTGGAGGATGACCCCATCCTGGCAAGGTATTATCTCAAAGTTGGTGCCACAGCTGTGCCTTTGAAAGGCCATTCTGTTGCTCTCTTGGGCTGCACCTTCTAGGTGGCATGGTATATTAGGGCTGGAGGTGCAGTATGTGGTGGACACAGTGGATCCCATGGTCAGGGGTGCATTGCTTCACTTCCTTGGTGGTAAGTAGGTGCAGGTGGCACATCACAGTAACACATCCAAACTGAACTCATCATCATCTCTATCCCCACTCCCAATCCACTCCACATCCTACCTTTCCTATCTGTCACAAGCACACTGCCATGCTGCTCAAATGCAATGTTCCCAGGCAAGCAATGCCACAGCCTGTGTAGCCCTGGCACTGCATCTTCTCTGGCACAGGATTCCATATCCCAGAATATATTCAAAGCATCCTCCTGGAGCAGAAGTTCCTCTCCAAGATAAGTAGCTTTTAATAGCATTACTATATAGAAATAACAAATATGTTATACAGTAGGACAAGAAATCAGATGAATTTTCAAAAAAACAGACAACTTCAAATAAATGTGGTGTTTTAGCAGATTGATTTGGACTGGATGCCCAGAATCCCAGGGAAATGTATGCACTGTCCTTTATCCTTAGAAATTATTTAAGGGAAGGAAGCACTGCTTTGGGAATTATTATTAAAAATTAATAATTAAAATTATTATTAATTGTGGGAATTATTACTGGAGTAATAACTAAGAGATCTGAAATCTAGAATTGGATTTTCAATTGATAATGATATAACTTAGTTAAGACACTGAGCAACTTAGTTGTCCATTTCCTCATCTTTGACCCTATCTACAAATATCTATTCCATGTCTTCTCTTGGATGTCTCAAAGGTACCTCAAACTCAACACATCCAAAACCTACATCATAATTTTTCCCCACAATCCAGTCCTTTTCTAATATTTCCAATTCCTGCAAATGGTACCACCACCCATTCAATAGCTCAGGCCAAAAATCTAAGAATTCTCCTTCACACCTATTTCTTCTTCAACCCCTATATTAAATCTATAACCCATCCCTGCTGATTTTACTTCCTGAAATCAGGATAGATGGCTCTAAAATTCATCCACTCCTGTCCATCTCCTCCACTACCATCAACACGGCCACACCTACTCTAGTCCCAGCCACTTCTCATCTGGACCAATGCGGGACCCTCCCAACTGTTCTACCTGCATTTACTCTGTCTCCTCCCCATTCTCTTGAGATTCTGGGCATTTAGTCTAAATGCCCCACAGATGCAGATACACACACACACACACACACACAGATCAATTGTCCGCAATACAACCAGAGTAACCTTTATTTTTTTATTTTTTATTTTTGGCTGTATTGGGTCTTTATTGCTGCGCTCTGGCTCTCTCTAGCTGTGGAGAGTGAGGGCTACTCTTTGTTGCGGTGGGCAGGCTTCCCATTGTGGTGGCTTCTCTTGTTACAGAGCATGGGCTCTAGGTGCGCGGGCTTCAGTAGTTGTGGCACGCAGGCTCAGTAGTTGTGGCACACGGGCTCTAGAGCGCAGGCTCAGTAGTTGTGGTGCACGGGCTTAGCTGCTCCGCGGCACGTGGGCTCTTCCCGGACACCTTTTGAAGAGCAAATCCCCTCCTGCCACCACTGCCTGCTTGTTTAACGTGAACTAAGAGGCAGGACACGGCCAGGTCCCTGCCTCCCTCTCCAGCCTAGTCTGAAATCAAGCTCCCACTAACTCTGCCTCCTGGAAATGCTCCTCTGTTATGGGCTAAATTGTGCTCCCCTTCACCCCAACCTGCAAAAAATGCGTGTGTTAAAGTCGTAGCCCCCACTATCTCACAAGGTTATTTTATTTGGAGGTAGGGCTTTAAAGTAATTAAGGTAAAGTGAAGTCATATGGGTGGGCCCTAATCCAACCTGACTGGTAAGTAAAATCAGTAAGAGGAGATTAGCACACAGTCACACACAGAAGAAAGACCATGTGAAGACATAGAGAGAGGATGGTCAAATACAAGCCAGGGAGAGAGCCTCAGAAGAAACCAAACCTCCTGGCATCCCAATCTCTGACTTCCTGCCTCCAGACCTGTGAGAAAATAAATTACTGTTGTTTAAGCCACCCAGTCTATAATTTATTACAGTGGCCCTAGCAAACATCCTCCCTAAACAAAATTCCTAAATCACATCCAAAAATAACAGCTATCAGTTTTTGAGCACATGCCTGTGCCAGGGCCTGCCCTTGGCCCTTTGTTACGTTATCTCCTTTAACTCTGACAAGAACCATTGTCCCTAATGAGAAGGAACCTGAGAAGCTCATGGATTTGCAAAGACCACCTGGCTCCAGAGCCTCTGCTCTTCCACACATGCCATGGCTTCCTGAGGAAAACTTGTCTAATGTTTCTGGAATTCTTGGGGATAATCTGGATTATTGCTTAAAGCATGAGTGTTATAAAAAGCCAAGTCTCCTTTCCACTTGGAAGCTGAAGAGTGGCTCTCAGCCCAGTTGGTGGAACACCACAAGAATTCACTATGATGGCCGTGGAAGGAGGAGGAGGTAGTAAGGATGGGGGGTGGGGTCTTTCCTTGGGGGAGCTTTGTGATCTAGCTAAGGTTCCCCCCAGCCCTCCCTCCATCCTCCTCTTCCTGTTTATCTGAAGGCAGGCCCTCAGTGAATGGACAGCAAGGTGGCCATGTAAAGCCATCAGGGGAGTAAGATACTATTGGTGTATTAAAGCTGAGCCTCAGAAGGTACACTTACAACCATCCATGTCCCTCTGAATTTGCCTGGGAGAGTAAAGACTGCTTTAAGGTATTGCTTGAAAGCATGGAGTTTAGAGTCATGTAAGCCTAGGTCTGAATATTACTTCTATCTGTGAGAACTTGGGCAAGCCATTTAAATTCTTTAAAGTCACTTTCCTCACCCCTACAGTAAGAAGAGCAATTATAATAACATTATTATAGGGATATCATAATAATCAAATGAGATAATAAGTGTAAAGCACTTACACAATACCTAGCATAGAGTAGGCTTAAATAAATATGATCTGTTATTAGAATTAATGAGAAAGCATGCTTTCACATGGGGGTCTGTCTACAGTATTGTAGCATAATTTCTTACCTGTTTCAGACATTGTCAGTGCTCCTCCCACATCCCCTAGGTCTCCTTTAACTTTCCTGACTGCCCCTCCCCTGGTCACTGTGTTCTCTGGCCTCTGACAGTCTGCACCTGGGCCTCTCTTGGGTGACACCTCAGGCTACTGGAGCGTGAAGAATGACGGGCACAGAAGTATGAAAGCCCAGCTCTCTTTCTTTGCACGAGGACAAACTCTGAGTTCCCTGGTGGGATCAAGTTGAGGATGAATCTTTGCCTGAAATGTCATCCTTGCTTGACTCTTTCCCCCTCCCCATCCTGCCTCTACGCACCCCCTCACCAGTTTCTCCAGGGATTATTTCCTCAATAAATCTCCTGCACATGGACCCCTGTTTCAGGGTCCATGCTTCTGGGGAGTGCAGCCCAGGAAAGATCCCATCCTCCCAGTACTACAAAGAAGACTGACAACCTTTTCAAAGGTCCAGCTCTAAACCCTGCAGAAGGGCAGGATGCAGGGCTTGAGGAGACGGGGTCCAGGCATTTAGCCCCTCCAGGTTCAGGATGTTGGTCCTTTGCCAACACAACTAGTGAGTAAAATGGACATGGGTTAAAATACTCTTTTTTTTTTTTTTTGGTACGCGGGCCTCTCACTGCTGTGGCCTCTCCCGTTGCGGAGCACAGGCTCCGGACGCGCAGGCTCAGCGGCCACGGCTCACGGGCCGAGCCGCTCCGCGGCATGTGGGATCTTCCCGGACCGGGGCACGAACCCGTGTCCCCTGCATCGGCAAGCGGACTCTCAACCACTGCGCCACCAGGGAAGCCCCAAAATACTCTCTTTTGAAATCATCACGTTTGAAGTTGAAAATGTGAGAAATGGATATTCTTATCCTTTTGACTGCTTTTTCTGAGCCTTAGCGTCTCCATCTATGAAATTTTATACTAACAAGTTTCACAGGGAGTTTATGGGGATGCCTGTACTTGTATCTTAACAAAATATTTTTAAGTTACTGTATTTTCTTTCTACAACATCACCTTCTCCCATTTAGCCCACTGTCATAAAAGATGCTGCAACAAACCCCAGCCAGCACATGGTTACCTAGAGCATGGAGGAGGGAGTCATGCCATGGAAAGCACACAGAGTCTCTACATACAGGGTCTCTACCATCACAGGGACCGAGACCACCAAGGTCTACACCATTACAGACACTGTGACTACCAAGGGGTCCATTCTTTCTTCCCATTGGCCTGTACAAATTCAACAAATTCTTACTGAACACTCTCTGTGCACCAAGCACTCTGCTATCTGCAGTGGTAACAGAAACTGACAGTTTTTGCCATTGTGGAATTAAAGACAAAAATTAATAACAAAACAAAAAACACATAATTACTAACTACTCTAAATGCCAAAAAAGGAAAAAGCCCAGGGTGCTGGGAGGGCTTATTATCGGGGATATGACCTATGGGAGTGCAGTGAAGAAAGGCATCCCTGAGGAAGCTAAGAGGGAGGGGAGGAAAGGAGGTAAACGAGCACTGAAGGAAGCATGTGCAAAGATCCTGAGGCAGCAAGAGGACTGCACATTAGAGGAAGTAAAAGAAAGCCGAAGGGGCTGGAGCACACAGTCACATGAACGTGGTGGGAAACAGCGCTGGAGAGGTGACATGAAGCCTGGTGGCACAGGACAAAAGACCACCAAGCACCTTCCCCACCAATGCCCCCTGCCTAACTGGACCGCCCCACCTCTGGGATGCATGACCCCGCCCTCCCTAGCAGGTCTGCCTGGTCTCTGAAATCTAGTGCTTTCCACCTGGGTCCTTCCTGGTTTCAACCACATCCAATTTCTAACATTACCCAAGACTATATCTTATTGTGAATTGATACAACGAGTGTGGTGCTCTATGACAGAGGTGAGCTCATAACAGGGAGGGCAGAGGCTTTCAGCACAACAGTTTGTAGTTAAACCATCAACAAGTGTTTTCCAGTGATAGCAATTAGGGATCCACGTTGAGGAGCTGTGAATTGTGCCCCCTCCTTTCCTAGAGTACATAAATGCTCCTGCAAGACTCTTCCTCCGGTTTGCTGGTAAACAAGATCAGAACACCACTTACCAAGAGAACTCCAAGCACCAGATTTTGTTTTTCAATGCCATGCGTGGCATTCAGCATTAGTGCTAAAAAAGATGAAACTTTGCCAACAATAACCCACATAAATGTGAAGGACTCTTTACAGTGAGTAACATCTGTGATGATGAAGAAAGTTCAAGGGGAAAAAAGCCTCAGCTGCAGTCCTGCAGAGATGAAAGCGAATCCAGGAGAGGAGCGGACCTTGAGATTCAGCGCTCTTGAAAGGCAGCATTATTTTTCGCTCAGCCAGTTTAAAATCCTCACGTTTGTTTCAGGGACAGGGACACTAATGAATCCAGTGAAGCAAGTCACAAAAACCCCAGATGGAACTGAGGCGGCCCTTTGTCCAGGTCCCATTTTCACCCTATCCCCAGCTAGGACCTCATCCAGCTGACCTCGGGCATCCTTCTGCTTGGACCCCCCCGCAGCACACCCAGCTGGACCCAGAATACCAGAGAGGAAGGTCAAGATTACTGAAGACTTCTATTTTACAAGTAACTGTGCTGCTCAAGAGACAGAGGAAAAGTAGACTACACGAAAACTGTATGAAGATACCACTTTGTCAAATTCATTAGACGTTAAAAAAATAATAAGACAAAAGAAGGGCAGAGGCTTTTTCAATCCCTCAAGAAAAGCAGTAGAGATTCACCTGAGGCTCATAGTACTTAACTACGAGTTTATTTTGAACCAAAGTTGATCCTTTTTTACTATCAGGTTAAAAAGTAGCTCATAAAGAAAGATAAGCTTCAAATATTCCTAATTCAGAGCGTGTTTCATGAGGCTTGCCCACGATGAGACACACATACCACAGCTCACCCTCTGTCTTCAATGAAGGGATTATCCAGCTGGGGGCGGTGGTTTCCAGGCCCCTCGCAGCCCTGCGCTCAGACATTTAGCTGAGCCCTTTCTTACCCTCCATAGCAATGGCCTACCAAGCGCCGGCAGAGTTAGTCCAGGAGACCCGCCCAGCTCCATTCTGGAGGGCTCTGCTGGGAAAGCTAGTACACTCGTCCACACTGATGCTTTCCCTCCCACTCATCCAACAATCCAGAACCATGAGACGGCGGGATTCAGAGGGGGCAACGTCCAAGTAAACATGGTACTGCCGGTCAGGGCTTTAAGACAAACCCAGCAGTGGGTCCAAAAAAATGTGTATGCTTCCCCATGCTTTCTGAGCTTGACTGGGGCGCTAGGCTCCCAGAGGCAATAAATTTAGGAGCAATTGTATGCTTTCTTGACCTGACAACAGGGAAACTAAGAGAAGAAGATGACAAACAGAGGTAAGAGAGCAGCAGCTGCCGAAGGATGTCAGTGCAAACTGTGGGTGGGGTCGTTGGTTTAAAATAAAACTTGAAAAAAAAGGAAAAGTAGCCAGCTTAGCCTGAGCAAGGCTCTGAGTGCCAACTTGATCTTCAGGGTCAACACAGGGTCATCGAGGGTCAGCCTCTAGAGCACCATATTGATACTATCATCCCCATTTATTGAGCACCACTTGTATGCCAAGCAGTGTTTAAAATGCTTTGTCTGCATGCTGTCATTTATTTCTCACTATAACCCCACAAGGTTGGTACTTTCACTACACCCATATCACAACTGAGGAGAACGAGGCTCAGAAAGGTCAAATCAATTGCTCCAGGTCACACAACTAGAAAGCACAGACCTTCAGACCCGGGACTGCCCATCCCCAACAAGGCAGCATCTTGTTCATCCCTGCAGCATGGCCACCACAGCAGGATGTCAGCAAACCACATGGAGCCGAAATGACACCACCCCAGCTGCTTCCAGCTCACATCACAAGAGCCCCAGGTGAGTTTAAACACCTACCTGCTGGTCGGGACAATAAATGGCTGTGCGGGGGGGAGTAACACAGGGCCCCCTCTGTTCCAGGAGTGAGGAGACCTAGGCCAAGTGGCTACCAGACCCTTCAGTGGGCCAGAAGGACAGACCCCCAGGGTGGAGCCAGCTTCCAGCTGTCACATCCACAGACACATGTCACATCCTGCTCCTGAAGGCCAGGGCAGAAGTTGTGACACTGTGAAGGGAGAAATGAGAATCCCTCTACGAGGAGTCTTACCCTCCATCGCAGGGTGGGTGTTAAGGAAGCACATAAAGCCAGCTGAGCTGACAAGTGACAGGCCGCAGGAGGCCACAACTCCAGCTGCCATATCTCACTGCCAGAGCTCTGGGGAGATGCAGCCTTGGGGAGCACAGAGGGGGGCCTGAAAGGCCAAGGAGATGCAGTACTGGCAGCAGAGGCCCTGGCCTAGGACATGCTCCACAGATGCCCGATGAAGAAATGAACAAGGTAAGGAATTCAGAGGTGCAAACGACTATATGTAAAATAAATAAGCTACAAGGATACATTGTGCAGCACAGGAAATACAGCCAATATTTTACAATAACTATAAATGGAATATAACCTTTAAAAATTGTGAATCACTATGTCATACACCTGAAACATATAATATTGTACATCAATTATACCTCAATTTTTAAAAATCAGTTCTATAACAAAAAAAATTGAACAAGTTGCAAACAAGACCTTGGACCTGGATGTGTTGCCTTGAAACCCCACATGAGATGGATGGCTGGAATTCTTCTGGCCTAAAGCAGGAATTTGAGACCAGGGTTCTAGATGGGGATGGGGTGCGGAAAATGGCAGCATTATTAGATAAGTGAGAGATTAAAAAACAGAGATGCCTCACCCGAGCTCACACAGGTCAGTGAGGGAAACGAGGTAGGAAGCCCAACCTCCAGGTGCCCCCTCCATAGCCTCCCCTCTCCACAGGGTTTCCACACTTGCCTAAGCATAGGGTCACCTGGGGCACTTGTTTTAAAAATATGAATTCCTGGGCCTGACTCGACATTTACTGAATCTGAGTCTCCAGGGGCCAGGGCATGCGTCATTTTCATAAGGACTGCAGGTCCTCGTAAGAGCAGACATGTCTGGGAAACACAGCAATAGTCCAGGACCTTCTTGCAATGGCCCTTCTGACACGAGAGCCTCACCAGTGTAACAATTTTGAAAGCTATTTCCTAGCTCAAATGAATGTTTAGTGGTTTCAGGTTTAAAAAAATTAAAATACAATACAATGGGAAAGTCATTTCTGAGAGAAGAGTAAGAATTAAATGAAAATGGACCACTTAGCAATTATTTTCAAAAGTCAGATGATTTTGAAGAAAACCACCAGCACAGCAGAAGCTGAAGGCATCCATTGTGCTAATAAATATAATAAAGAAGATTTATTTGGAATTCAAATAAAAGTCAAAGAATAAGGTCACTTGAGACTTGCCTGTATTTTTAGAGACTGTGCTTTCTTAGGAACTTTAGACCCGAAATTAGGAAAAGTCAGTGAATCCTCTAAGTAACTGGAAAAGGTCTTGATCCCAGCCTACTCACAGAAGGCTCCATCATCTAGGCCCTACTAGATGGTAGATTTGAGACTCTCCTCTTTCCGTCTACTGGCTGGCCTGCGGGAGGCTGGGTGAGGGAGTCCCTGAGGAAACAGGCAGACCTGGAGGGTTTCAACTCCTGTCTCCATAACTATGTGTCCTTGGGCAAGTAATTTAAACTCTCTGGGTCTTGACTTCATCACCTATAAATTAGGGTAATAATGAAAGCCCATTCTCAGGGTCATTAGAAGTATGAAATGAAGGAAGTTAACACAAAATCTGCACTTAGTCAAAGCTCCGTAAGTATTAACCAGTTTCATTACTATTTTTATTGTGAAGTCTCAGTGTTACTCAGCTTTTTTTTTTTTTTTTTTTTTACGGTACGCGGGCCTCTCACTGTTGTGGCCTCTCCCATTGCAGAGCACAGGCTCCGGACGCGCAGGCTCAGCGGCCATGGCTCACAGGCCCAGCCGCTCCGCGGCATGTGGGATCCTTCCGGACTGGGGCACGAACCCGCGTCCCCTGCATCGGCAGGCGGGCTCTCAACCACTGCGCCACCAGGGAAGCCCTCAGCTTTTTAATTAACACTGGCCTCGTGTGGTCACCCACTGCTAAAATATTTTCTATTCCTGGCTTCCAAATTTGCTTGTATACCCGACATCTGAATTTTTACCCAGAGCTAGTAGCATCATCCATATCAGCATCACAGCTTTTTAAAATCTCTCTCTCCAGGCAATAGGTTGCTCTGAGTCGCCCCATGATAAAAAAAAAAAAAAAAAGTACTCCTAAAGGGGAATGGACTGAATTTTCCCATATTTAACTACGCTGAAGAGTCAGATCTTAGAAGTACATTTCCTGTGATGGGATTCCCTCATTCACCATTCAGCCAAGTCTTACTTTTCCCTTAAAACCTCCTATGTGAGGTCTTTCTTCCCAATGAATCTAACCTGTGATGGGGTCGCACTTCACTGATGACCTACATTCAGCATTCATTCATTCATTCATTCATTCCTCAACAAAGATTTACCAAACACCTACTAAATGCAACATTGCTTTTGTCTGTATCTTTCATCTGGCACTCTTGTGATTAATAATAATTATTATTATTATATTATTCCCTCTCCAAACTAACTTGTAACTCCCTCAACATCAGAGACCATGCTGAATTCCTCCCTAAATCCCTAGTGCCCAGCAAATGCTTTCCGTACAGCAGACTTCCAGGGAAAGCTTTCTCATTGACCATGACCCAGATCCTTATCCATGTGGGGCAGTTTCCCTCATGGTAGAGAAGATAGGCTGCTCAACCAGCTTGCCTGGGCTTACTAGCAAGGTATATGACCTTGAGGTAAGTCACCATGTCTCTGAGATCCCCTCAAGCCTTAAGACTTGATGCAACTTAGATCCTTGTACTTCTAAAGCTTAGTTACTTCATCCTCGGCCTCAGAATTTCCACTAAAAATGCTTCTCTCTGGGCATCCCAACATAGAGGAAAGCCAAGGGACAAAGAGACCTGTACATCCTCAGAGAATGGTTTCTGCATTTTCCCAGTGAAGTCACATATTCTGTTTCATTTTATTAAAAAACTCAAAAACATTCTGCTGCTAATCTTATCCACTTCCCACCTCACCCTTTATCCTCTCCTTCCCCCCAGGAAAAGACAAATAAAAACATATTAAGACCAAGTTGACTCCAATCAGCACCACTTTCGGCATTCCCTGAAGAACAATGAACTCAGTAGTTGGCCAGTGACCAAAGATAAGAAAATTACAAAAGTAAAAAGACCAATATCTGTCCTGAAGTAGACTGAAAATTCCCTGCCCGTCTGATTTGTTGCACTTTTCATCCAGATGATTTGGCATCATGGAGACACAGGTTTTTACTCTGTTTATATTTTCTGCCTTCAAAGGCAATTCATAAAAAGTAAAATAAAAATTTTTAAAGCATAAGTCTTGGATGATAGGAGTTTCATTAAGCCATATTTGTTACTTAGATTTGGCATCATAAATTGTATTTGAGTCTCATATTTGACTTCTTTCATCAACTTTCCTAGACCTCTAAAATGTAGAAGTTCATCCATATTTTCTTCTTCACTCACAGATATCTTCCAGTGATGTTCTAAGTTGGTGAATAAATTATTATAGAAGTTGTCTGAATTGCACAGCCTCATTGGAGACCAAGGTGAGTCTCTCTGGAGCCACTGGTCTCAGAGTTCACGCTGAACTCTGAGAGCACACTGTACCCATTGCCCTGCTCACAGCCCTGTCCTTGGGAACTGCTGGTCCTGAGGCAGAGAGAACAGGATGTGGGTGAATTTCAACAAAGTCATCACCATGGCTAGAGAAGCAAAGTACAGGTTGTGCTCATGGTGGGTGAAAGACATCTCTGGACTCTGAGTACAGCACGCTTCACTTTCATAAAATATTACTGGGATGTTCTCAGACAACAAGTGATGCATTTGATTCCCACCCTAAGCTGCCCCAAAAGGCAATGATGAGAAAGTCTGGCCATTAGCTTGGGTACAGCAAATGCAAGAAAATCACAGGAAATTTATAGTTCCTCAACTTGCTGGCTATTTCATGCTCAAGGAACATGAGATTACATTTCTCTTTCTATTCAAACAAATTAAGCTACAGACTCCAGTTCCTGCAGCTGGAGCCATCTTATTGCTTCATAGCCTCTTTTTGCTTCTCTTGGTTTAAAGTCTTGTCATGGGGGTGGATCGGACCAAAAGACCTACTACTCCTCTCATAGAAATAACCTCGCAGAAGATACAAAAAGAACTCTTGGTCATTTTTCTAAAACCTAAATGAGCACTTGATGCTGGGAATAGAAAAACTATTTTTACTGTTCTATCCCAATTCATGTACTCTTGTCTTGCCTGGTAGTGAAATTTGTAATGTGATTATAAAGCCATGAACTAGATACAATGTCCCTAAATTTAATAACTGGGCTCCGCAAGCAAAAACAGTAGGGAAAAAAATAATAAAAAACAATTGCCCTACAGCTGGAGTCTGATCTTTTCACCATTCTCTCTAGTTGGGAACAATGCTGGGTAGACTGGAATTTTAGGTACCATTTGGCAAATTCATTCTAACAGAATCCACACAGCCCTCAGACCAAAAATTAGTGCATTCATTTGGTAAAAAGAAGCATGCAGCTCTCAAAAGGTCAAAGTCATGTGAAATTCTTTCATTCCCCATTTAAATAATAAGCCCAGTTGGCTTAGGGAGTGAAGACATGCTAGGTTACAAGAAACTATATTCATTTCCCTACTGCTCTTCAGTAACATCCTCCTCTCTCCCTTCTTTTTTCCTCCCATAATTTCCTCCCTGAAACTTCAGTTTGCCATTGTCATGAATGGACCCAGAGTCCCTTAGAACAGAGTGAATGTTCCTGAAGAAAGAGGAGTAAATGGGGCCACGTGAAAGTAGACAGCCACAACTCAATTCTTCAGGCAGTTCTTTACCTAACCTCATTCCTTACCTTACAAACCTAGATGGGTGGCATAAGAACATAGCTAAAAGTAAGAAGACATTTTAATCCAAATAAGAGAAATTCATGACTATTCAGAATCATCCAGGGTTCAGTATTGCTTTTCGACCCTTCTTTCTGAGTAGCAAATAAATTCTGTCAGAGGAAGTGAGATCTTATCAGTCCTCTCTGGGAGAAAACAGTTATACTTTTCCAGTGAGGAAGTGCTAATGTTAAATATATCCATATAGATATAGATATATAATTATATAGATACAAAATATATTTCTATATAAATTTTAAATATTTATAAATATTTTATAAAATATAAATATATATTTATATGTAAATTATGTTTAGATAGAATATAAACATAATATTTTTATATTATATATAAAGTATATGTTTATATATTATATATAAATATATAATATTTAAAATATTTTATAAATATATATTATATATAAATATATAGTTAAATACAAAAAATACAGATAGGTAGATATGGATAGATAGATCTAGATAGAGCTAGATAGAGATAGGCAGGTTGATGATTGATTGATTGATAGGTAGATACATAGATAGGGAGATCAATTGATCATCATTCCTAGGACATCAGTACAGAATTGAAAAACAGTACTGCAGGTTTGTACGCAAATGCAGGAACATATGACGCCAAACCTAAAGAACACTAAGCTGCTTCCTAGAGGTTTTCAGGGGGAAATATTTTTCTTCTCAAATATCATCAGGTAGAGAACACTTGAAGCCAAACCAAATAACACTGAGCTACTTCCCAGAGGTTTTCATGGAACAATATTTTTCTTCTCAAAAACTATCAGATGGAAAACCCGATGACCACACAAGGAAGATCACAGTTGGTTACAACAAGCCACTTTACCATGAACAGACTTTCCTGTCCTCACTGAACTGTTTTGGCAGATCATGCTGTAGTGTTCGAGGAGAAAGCAGATCCAAAACAAAGACCACCTAAATCACAATGGGTACTTTCCCTCCTTTGTCTCTCTAGAAAGAAAGGAGCTCAAAATCAAACCGGCTTCCCCATCATAAGCTGAGATTTCTCAGGTTCCATTTATGGAGAAGCAGTACTACGGAGAGAACAGGATCATGACCTCCATAGTCTGAGATAACTGTGTCCCACTTCTTCCTCTTCCTACTAGTAGGACTGAAGTCTCCGTTTCCCCATTAGGCAAATTAAACTGTTATCTACTTCATTGTATTATTAAAAAATGTAAGGTTAATACATATAAAGGACCTAGCCCACAGTACACAGTAAATTCTCTATAATACTAGCAATAGTTATTACCTTTTGATTATAATACTTGCAGTTAAGATTCTGTAAATCTTGATATCGTCATGACAATCAAGAGGTTGGTTAAAAAGATTATGTATCTTGCACCCCTATATTCATAGCAGCACTATTTACAATAGCCAAGACATGGAAACAACCTACATGTCCATCGACAGATGAATGGATAAAGAAGATGTGGTACACATATACAATGAAATGTTACTCAGCCATTAAAAACAATGAAATAATGCCATTTGCAGCAACACGGATGGACCTAGAGATCATCATACTAAGTGAAGTAAGTCAGAAAGAGAAAGACAAATATCATACTAAGTGAAGTAAGTCAGAAAGAGAAAGACAAATACCATATGATATCACTTATATGTGAAACCTAAAATATGACACAAATGAACATATCTATGAAACAGACTCACAGACATAGACAACAGACTTGTGGTTGCCAAGGGGGATGTATTGGGAGTTTGGGATTAGCAGACGTAAACTAGTATATATAGGATGCATAAACAAAAAGGTCCTACATATAGAACAGGGAACTATATTCAATATCCTGTGATAAACCGTAATGGAAAAGAACATGAAAAAAAATATATATATGTATGTATTTATACATATATACAACTGAGTCTATTTGCTGTACAGCAGAAATTAACACAACGTTGTAAATCAACTATATTTCAATAAAATTAATTTTTTAAAAAGATCAGGTATCTCAGAATTTCCAGGACAACTTCAGTTTCAAATATCTTATCCTATGGTCATACATCCAAAGTATTGTCTTAGTAACTAGGGTACTCACTGACAGATATTGCAGGTTATTTGCAATGAAAGAAGGAAGGAAGAAAGGAGAAATTAAGAGAATACAGGATCTACTGAATATGGTAGTTTCCAAACTGGGGTTCCGGAACCCCTTAGAGATTAATGAGAGCAATCTTTTAGTGTTCCTAAAGTCATAATAGACATCTTACCAACTACACGGTCACAGAGATGTTAAAATATAACCAGCACATTAGACAAGTATACTGAATGCTTTAATGGAAAAGGAAATGAGAAATGCTTTCATAAATCCAGCTTGCCAAAAAGATAGTAATAAAAAGGTTGTTTAGTGATAGAAAACTTAGGAACCATCACTTCAGATGAAGTTCTTCCATGGCTCCAGGGAAATGGACAACAAAGCTAGGTAGGCAGTTACCTAGAAATACTTTAGTCTCTCAGTTACTTGCTGTTGAGTTTTTGATCCAAAGAACCAAAGAAATGCCACTGTCATCAATCCACCCCAAGCTCCTCTTAAAAGTAGCAAATCAGCGATTGCCTTCTTTTTAAACCATAACTAGATGTGAAGTGATATTTTTGCAGAATTGGTTCAATAAAATCACACTGGAACAGTGAATAGAAAATGTAAAACATGTATTTTAAGTGACAGTGCTGGCCTCTGTTTTAATAGATAACACAACTTCTATGTCTTGAATGGGATGGTGGTTCTAACATTTACTTTTCAGTGAGGCCTGGGTTCTCCTCCCGGGCTTTTATCCTTATGCCTCCCTCAAACCACGTACCTCTGTTGTCTGGATTCAGGAAGATTCTGTGGCTGTGGAGTGAGTTAACCTCTATGGGGCAGAACTGGCTAGCGATGGGGTGGAAGGCTCCATCTCCATCCCATTCGTGACTACCGGTTGTAACCAGCAGAGCCTCAACACAGCACTTGGAAAAGAAGACAATGGGTTCTCCCTAAATACATAAACTTATAGGTCGACCATCATTATCAGCTCTTAACTGCAGAGCACCAACAAGCTGGAGCACAATGAAATTAGAGGTGGGAGGGCTTCCCTGGTGGCGCAGTGGTTGAGCGTCCGCCTGCCGATGCAGGGGACACGGGTTCATGCCCCGGTCCGGGAAGATCCCACGTGCTGCAGAGCGGCTGGGCCCGTGAGCCATGGCCGCTGAGCCTG
>NC_041221.1:112616027-112659396 GCF_002837175.3 Physeter macrocephalus
GCGCGTCCGGAGCCTGTGCTCCGCAACGGGAGAGGCCACAAGAGTGAGAGGCCCGCGTACCGCAAAAAAAAAAAAAAAAAAGAAATTAGAGGTGGGAGAGTTAAAAACCAGAATGTCTGTATCCCAAGTCAATAAGAGCTGGCTGTGACACTCAACACACCTGCACACAAAAGAAATTCCAGGGACTTCCCTGGTGGTCCAGTGGTTGAGAATCCACACTCCCAACACAGGAGGCAGGGGTCTGATCCCTAGTCAGGGAACTAGGATCCTGCATGCTGCCCAGTGCAGCCAAAAAAAAAAAAGAAGAAGAAATTCCATCCCCTGAGATAGCGAAACATCTCCACAGCCTAGGCTGGTTTGTGGGTCTGAGGGGTGATGCTCTCTACCCCAGAAGTGAAGAATTGTGTGGGAAGCCAAGAAAGAGGAGAGGAGTAACGTCCCTCTGTTTTGTGTCTGCCCTCCTTTATGTGGCTTCCTTATTTTATTTAAAAGTATACCTTGGAATGCTCTGAACACACTTCTGTATTTTCTTCCTAAATGAAGCTAAATATTTCTGGACTAGAAAATATTGTATCGTTACTATCTAAATAAAAAGACAGAAATTAGAGACGTACCTCCTTACAAGCTCAACAGTGTTTTTTTCTGCCACCTTCAAGGTACACTGCTGCATCTTACTCAGAGTTTTCCCACCCATCACAAAGAAAGATATACTGCTCTCTGGAGGAAGACGGGAAGGGGGGAAACACCCTTTCAGGGAAGGGCAGCTGCTTAGTGCTGTTTTCTCATATTTATTCCCCCTTGTGACCAAAGATTATGTTTATGAGATGCCTCTCTTTTTTATTTTTCCCATTTCATTATGCTAGAATCCACGAATAACCATACTAAAAGATACCATTTATAAAGCACCTATTCCATGCCAGGATCAGTAATAAGCCCTTTCATTTAACTTTGACAACAACCCTTGAGCTAAGTATTATCACCATATCTGGATGATGATAAGTCAAAGGCTCAGAGAAAGTGTGTAACATGCCACACTTCACAGTCCTAGGAGCCGCCAGAGCTGGAATTCAAACCCACATCTCTTTGTCTACAAAACCTAAGTTCTTACCACCTCACTAGATACACCTGCCAAAAGGCAGACTGGCAGACCTGGAGTTAACAGGATTACAGGGGCTGGTGCCAGGGACACCCCCAGACACGTCTTTCCTGGCCAGTCATGCCAGCTGGTGAGTCCACACAGCCGTATTGCCCTCTGTCTCCCCTTCCCCAAGTGGCTAGCCTGCCTTGACCCACCGGAGTCCTGATTTTGCCTTGGTGAACCGACTCCAATCTCTTTGCTTCTTACATTAGTATCTAGTTTTGGGTCTGGTTTATCCCAAATCCCCACCTCTAATCTGAGCCTAATCAATCCTTCCCAAGTAGTTTTTCCAGTTGGTCTAGAACCCCATCTCATGAACTGGATGCCAGAAACAATCAGCACATGTGAGCTAAGGAAGTCTTCCTGTTAAAGAATTATGAGTGTGTGTGTGTGTGTATGTGTGTGTGTTAGACATAGATACAACCACATTATTTATTTTTTTTAAAAAAACAGCTAATATTAAGATGACCCTCTAACTAGGCAGAGGATAGACCTCCCAGGAATCTTTTTGCTTCCTTCAGAGAATTCTTCACAGCCCCACACGTCTGGGGAAAACGGCCCTGCAAGATCAAACCTACTCCACACAATCCTCACAAAATCCTTGCTGTTTTTCCCAGGCCTAGCTTGCCATCTACTGGCAAGAAGCAGCAGCAAGAATCCAGGGGCAAGGACACAGGAAAAGAAAGACAGGAGCGGAACCTGACAGCTGCCCTTTACCAAATATTCATGTCCTTAGATCTTCCAAGGCCCAGATCTGCCGGACAACCATGGAAAGGCTGCGAGCAAGGCAAGTTCTCACTCCCAAGCTGCTGGCAATATCTGTGTCTCCCTAAAGAAACATTATGAACAAGTGAGTGGTCCTTGTGTACTTCATTGGCAGAAAATTTTCTTCCATTTAAGAAATTGCATTTAAGAAAATGCATCAGACAGAAGAGGCAAATATAAACATCCTAGAGAAAGCTCCAGAAGACAGCCCAGGAGGACTTTGATGCTTCCCAGCGTGCTGGCAGATGGCATGGAGAACGCACAAGCCCACGGCAGGCCAGCAGACAAAGTGGCGAGAAAGCAGTTTATTACTCTTCCCAGGAACTTGAACTTGTGAGCTCAAACTTGAAGGAATGCCAATAATGTTCTAGAGCCCAAACTAAAGCCTAATGTTAACTCTTTTACTGACCTTCAATGGAAACCTTCTCTGAAAAATAATAATATCCTTGCCAAGCTCATATAAAATTAGAAATTTCTGTATTAAACATGTCAAAAACATATCACGCAAATCTGATTTCAAGGCCCACACCCTTGCAACCCCCCGAGCTTCTCAGTAACAGCGAGTCCTTCCAAAAATGACTTTCTTTTTCAAGCTTTGATTTTGTTCCCTAATCTTCTCCACATCCTGAGAAAAGATGAGAATAAGGAAGAAAGATTGGCCAGTCTACCTCATTGCCTTCACTTGTCAGAAACTGGCCTAATGGGCTTTAAATAAATTTTAAGTGTTGGGGTCTTTTCTCTGTTTAACGTGTATGTGAATTTCAGGTTAATCGTGACAGACTGATCACACATATTCATTTCCTTTCCCTCCCAACACTTGACTAAAATGACAATGACAAAATTAAAAAGATATTACCCACAAGGGCAAAGAGAATGAGAGAGGAGGCAACAGCAGACAAGGGATCCTGTCACACATGTGGACCACTGAGCACTGGTGGACGTTACAGAGCAGTGGTATCTCCACCTAAGTGCCCACAGGGAACAGTGCTGCAGAGAAGCACAGGAATTCAGCCTGCAGAATCACAGAGGAGAGCCGAGTATCTGCAGGCACCTGCAATCCAAGGCAGGTAAAGCAAGAGGTACAGGAAAAGGACTTGGTTAAAAGTCTAGAGACAGAGCAGTTAGAAGCCATTTCTCCCCAAACAACCCCATCCCCACAGAACAAGATGACTACCTTTCTCACCCACCACCGGGCTCCCTGCCCCACCCACACTGGAGACTGAGGTTTATTCTCTGGAGAAATTAAGCCTAAGAGAGGCTCAAAATTTTGGGGTGCAAAGCAGAGCAAAAAATTCCGATATAAAGACTTCAGAGTGAACTCAGCCCTGCACCCTGAATACCAGCAACTTGGTTTACATATCACTATGGATTCAAACGTATAAACACTAATTATTCAGTTCATCAAAACTATGTCACAATCATTACTGATTTAACCAAAAATTGTGGAATAACTATAGGGAGGATTGAGGGAGGGAAGGTGGCAGAGAGAAGAGAAGACAGCAAGAGCCTAAACTCCTATCACAGAAGTCTAGAGATAAAGTGAAATTGATATATTTGAAAATAGTGGTAAAAACTTAATGTTTGTAAATATGCAGGCAAACATCAGAAGAAACCATTAAAAGAGTAGAAAGTAATTGCCTCTCAGATGAGTCAAGGAGATAGAGAAAAGGGGGGCACTGATCTTCTCTGTAAGACTTGTACTATATTATTTTTAAATTATGTGCATATGTTACTTTGATAAAAATATTTTTAATGAAAACAGCTAAGGAGCTTCATTTTGCAGAGATAAAAAAATTCCGGAGATGAATGGTGGTGATGGTTGTACAACAATGGTAGTGTACTTAATGCCACTTAAAAATCATTTAAAAGGTAAATTTTATCTTATCTATTTTTACTACAATGAAAAATGTTAATTAAAATAGGATTTGGATGGATAAAGAAGATGTGGCACATATATACAATGGAATATTACTCAGCCATAAAAAGAAACGAAATTGAGTTATTTGTAGTGAGGTGGATAGACCTAGAGTCTGTCATACAGAGTGAAGTAAGTCAGAAAGACAAAAACAAATACCGTATAATGGGAAGGGTAAGCTGAGATGAAGTGAGAGAGTGGCATGGACATATATACACTACCAAATGTAAAATAGATAGCTAGTGGGAAGCAGCCACATAGCACAGGGAGATCAGCTCAGTGCTTTGTGACCACCTAGAGGGGTGGGATAGGATGGGTGGCAGGGGAGACGCAAGAGGGAAGAGATATGGGGATATATGTATATGCATAGCTGATTCACTTTGTTATAAAGCAGAAACTAACACACCACTGTAAAGCAATTATACTCCAATAAAGATGTTAAAAAAATAGCATTTGGTAATTAAGTCAGGGATGATTGAACCATTGACCCACTGGCAATGATTGACCATTCGTTGCCATCTACAATATGCGGCAAGGCTAAGTGGCTTTTCTTATATACGTAAACTTACAGGCTCAAGCTGGTTGGTACAGGGCATTCATTAATTTCACTGAAAAGTTATCAAATGATACAATAAGCACATGATTGAAAATGATGAGAACAATGGGAGGCAAATTTTGACCTCAAAGAGTTTAGAATTGAACATACAGAGAAGAGCGATCAACAATGTATTGCTAGATGTAAGAATCTAAGATGTAGTCTGTGAAAAGACCTAGATGGTGCCTCAGCAACCACTCCATGAGTGCTTGTCAGTGCTGAACAGAAACTGGAAACAGGTAACTGCTGTACTGTTGGTGCTAACAAAGTTTTGTAGAAACATAAACGTAATTCTACCCAAAGGACTGGGGGAGACTTTCCAGAGGAGATGTCTTTTTTTTTTTTTTTTTTTTTTTGCGGTACGCGGGCCTCTCACTGTTGTGGCCTCTCCCGTTGCGGAGCACAGGCTCCGGACGCGCAGGCTCAGCGGCCATGGCTCACGGGCCCAGCCGCTCCGCAGCATGTGGGATCTTCCCGGACCGGGGCACGAACCCGTGTCCCATGCCTCGGCAGGCGGACTCTCAACCACTGCGCCACCAGGGAAGGCCATGGAGATGCCTTTTGAACAGAGGTTTAAAGACCATTCCAAGCAGAAGCCAGTGGCCTCTCCCAGAGGTCCAGGCTATCCAAATACACCACAAATACTGGAACTGGTGAGGCTACCATTTAAAGCTACAAAAGCTTTACCCATAAAGGCTTTGAAATAAAGTCAACGACGAATGATTTTATAGGGCAAAACAATGCTTTGTCTGACAATCTGTTACTCTGAACAGAGAGGCTGACGGTCTGAGGCAGGGCAGGGAGACAAGGGCTTGGACGGAGCAGGGTGGGGGGAGATGGAAAGGAAAAATGTTGATCAGTGGCCTAGTATTTGCTAATTCTCTTGGTCTTACCATCCAGAAGCAATTACACTTCAACTTCACTCACCTTTCCCTAGGTTAAACAAACCAAAAGCTTCACCTGAGAAAATTGCCCAATTTTTCAGCCACCCAACAGAAGCAAACAAGACAATTCATAAGGAGACTCAGAACACACCACTGTAAAGCAGTTATACTCCAATAAAGATGTTACAAAAAAAGGGGGGGACTCAGTAGCTTAGAGGAGAGGAATATGGGTGTATGCATGGCATCACCGTCTTTCTGCCAGTCTCAGAGTTCATCTTTAACTTGTGATTTCCCTACAGACAGGCAAGCTTTTGATTTTTATTCTGATGGGCCTCCATGTACTACACACCAAGAACATGCTTTCTAGCAAAATACTAGATCTACTATGTTCCCATTAAGACCAAACAAATTGTCTGATAGAGCTCCTTCCTATGGAATTTTACATGCTTATGGAAGCACTTACCCCCAAATCATCTAATTAACCCTACCAACTGACTTTCTCCAGTCCTGACCTGAAGAAATCTCATCATTTCAGGTATTCCTGGGAATTTTGAGAATTTGGTTTAGTTTCTCTATGGTGGAGGATCCCAAGAGCACTTTGATTCTATTACATTTCTACTGTAATGTTACTTGTGCCCTCTTTAGCTCCCCATGGAACCGTGAGCCCCTCCGAGGAGGCACTGTGTTGTATTCATTGTGAAAGGAGTAAGAGTTGATAGAAACAGAGAAGCATAAAGCCGATGCTATGGTACCCTGTGTTAATGACCTCAGCGCACACTGGAGGGCACTTGTAGGTGGTTCTTATTCCCATTGCTGGCTTCAGGCATCTCTATGCCCAGAGGGTGCCATCAGGCCATGGGAGCGTGTCAACCTACCTGTATAAGATGAAGTGTGAGGATTTAATGCCCCAATGAAGGAGGAAGGTTAGTGGATAAATGTCCTGGTTTCCTGACCCTCAGTGGGACAACTCAGAGCTATGCTCCAAACAAATTTCTCGCGTGGTCCCCAGCACAATGAAGATCTGGTTGTTCATGTCTCATTAATGACTTTCCTTGTCTTGTTCCCGCAATCCCTCATAGTAATTTCTGTAACCACCTCTCAAATAAACTTCCTCTATGGAGTCTTTGAAAAAGCCCAATGGAAGAATCACAGCAAAGCAAATAGCAGCTCACCATTTGGAAAGCAGCTCTAACATGTTGCTAGAGGCTGAATGGCTGACCACAGAAAATCAAGAGACCGCGTGACCAGAGCTGCCATTGAGGAGCTGGGTATGGTCAGATCCATGAAGTCCTAAGGTCAGGCAGGCACAACATGAGTGGCTGGTACAAGAGAAGTGCTACTTTTAGGATTGAGCCCAAAAAGGCTGGAAGACACAACAAATTTACACAAAAAGATGATCCAGACCCTAAGCTGCCAAAATCTTGTCCCTCCCTTAGTTCTTATCTATGATCCTGTGAGAGATTCCCGAACACCAGCCGATAAAGAAAGGAAAAAAAGAATAACAGGCCTGGTTCATGGGTAGGTCATAAAAATGTACTGCTACCACAGTACAGGGCACCCCGGGAAATCCTCCAAGCAGCACACATGGTCATTAACTTTGTGTGGAGGGAGAAGTGATCAGAAGTCAGGATATTCAAGAACTCCTGGGCAGTGGCAACTGACTCAGTATGCTGGTCAGGGGCCTAGAAAGAGCAAGAGAACAATATTCAGAAATGGACACAAGGAGGTCTGGAGAAGAAGCACATAGATGGATCTAGGGGAATGGGCACAAAATGATTCACTGTGAATCAGATCAATGTCCACCACCAGATCATCCACCATGAGATGTTGTACAGAAAGGCTCATGCCATGGATGACATTGAGCCTCCGTCCTTGAGCACCCCAACTGTTTACACAACAGGTTCATAATGGAGTAGTCAGAGTAGCAGGGATGGAAGCTATGCATAGGCCCAGTAGCATGGGTGTCTTCTTATTAAAGATAAATAGTTATTCCCTCTGATAAATGTGAGCAGCAGAGACTAATGTTGAGCCCTTGATATGATACATTCCCAAGGAGGCCCGGTCATCTGGTGGCAAGTTGATTTTATGGACCTCCTTCTACCCTAGAGAGGATAGTGATTGATCCTTACTAGGATTGACGTGTATTCCAAGTATGAGGTTTGCCTTCTTTGCTTATGCTGCCTACACCAATAGCATTATCAGAGAGTTCACGGAGTATCTGATTTACAAGTGTGGGATCCCATATAACTGCTTCTTGGACCAAGGAACCCACTTTACAGCAATGCAACAATGGACATGTGATCAGAAGATCTACTGGCCCTATCATTTACCACTCCACCTAGAAGGCTGCCTGCCTGGTAGAACACGGAAATGACCTCTTAAAGGCACAGCTCATGTACTAACTTGGGAATGACACCCGATGAAGTTGGGGTGTGGCCTTTAATATGAGGTATAAACATTGAATCAATAACTCTTATGAGGTCAGCGTCCCAATAGTTAGAATACACTGGTCTGGGAACTAAGGGGTAACAGTAGAATGACTCTCTCTCCATCACTTCCAGTGATCTACTTGTGGATTGGGGGCTTCCTGTCCTTGCAACTTCAGGTTTTGGGGGATATAGAAGTTATAGTCCGTGGGGGTGGAATACACATGTGAGGGGACACAGTATAGAATTCCACTGAACCTAGTTACCACTGCCACTTGGCCATTTGGGGCTCCTCTATAGGAGTTCAAGTACTACTAGGGGTAGACTGTGATTATGATAAGGTGGGTACCACATAATGGGGGCAGGAAGGGATATGCCTGAGAACATGGGTGATTCACTGGGGTGTCTCTTAATGCTTCCACAGCCTTACAAGGGCAAAATAACCAGGGAGTCTCAGCAGGGCAGAAGGTCTGGATCATCCCATCAAGCTAGCAATCTACAGTGAAAATGTTAACCAAAGGCAAGGAGAATCCAGAATAAGCATCTGTGAGGGAGAGGATAAATATCCTCTTAGCCTAGGGAACACCGCAGCAGTGCCCTACCTACTCTCCTGCTGTTAAGTCCTTATAGTAGAGATATGACTAAAAAACATCTTGAAGAAGAATCAGTGCCAGATTGACTTAATGTGGGGCATGAGGATGAGCAGTACAAGGGAGGCACCAGGGAAGATGTATCCATGCCCTGCTCTTATCCCCTGACGCACCCTGGAGGTCATGTGAAAATGATAATTCCCGCATGGTCCATTGGCTTCCTGCATCCCTCTGAGTCTGAGGGCTTTCTCCACCTGGGAAGTGTGCCTGGCTCTCCCATGTGGGGTAAGCTGGCAGTACCAGGGAGTTAACAACCCCGGAGTGACTCAACCAATGAGAGGCGTTGATAATGACCCCAGCTTTCTCACCTTTTGGTGGCACAATTCTGAGCTGTGTTTCACACTGTTTCTTAGAGGGATCCCAATGAGACTGAGCCCCAGTTACCCCCAGATGTAACCCTTGATTAATGCCACCCAAATTGTTTTCTTCTTTTTCCTGTCTCACTTCCCCATTCCTTCTGAGTGCTTCCTGGGATCACCTCCCAAATCAACTTCTTAACTCCCAAATCCTTGACTAAGGTCTACTTTAGGGGAAATCCAGGCTAGGACCAGAAATTGAAGGAAATGTTGATATATCCAATTAATAGAATAATATGTGGTCAATGAAAATGATAAGTATATAGGAATATGAAAAGACATATGCATTATAATGTTGACTGAAAGACAACTGTTTATTCTGTTTACAACCGAAAGCATGTGAAAACATATGCTTAGAAAGAGAATAGAGAGATTGACCACTGCTTTCTTGGAGTTGAAGGAAGAAAGGTTTCTCAAGGAGGGAGACCAATAGCGTCAAGGTGCTGAGGGTGCTAATGAGAGCGTTGCTCTCAAAGTTCTCAGCAGTCACAAACCACAAATCAGGGGCAAGATCATCACATCCTGGGTACTGCCAGTCCTTTTCCCCAAAGCTGGTCATTTGCTCCCAGAGAGAAGGCTGGGGAAGCTCAGCTGATTCTACTGTGGCTTTAGAAAGCCTAGATGGGAGAAGCTAGACTAACCATGTACAACCTTTGTAAACCAACCGCAGTTTAGAAGAAAAGCTTGACCTCTATGTTGGGATACTCAGTACCAAAACTCACTACCCCAAAGACTCCGAGCAATTCTGACCCACCTTCTGAGTCCAACAGGGCAGAAGGTACCTAAGCCACAAAAAAAATGGCTTCTGTCAATGGAAATTTTCCTTTTTACTGAGAGAAAACAGATTAGCATATGTCACAGACCACCAGACCATAAATGAAAATGATTAAAAAATTTACCATATAAAAATGTAAGACAACTGGGGGGAAAAAAACACACCATAAAAAGAAAGTCAAAAGCTAAACAATAAACTGGAAAAAACACTTGTAATATATACTATGACAAAGGGTTAATATCTTTAATAAACAAAAACAGGAGACAGATGGTGAATAATCTTTATTCATAAGCTTCACCAACATATTTGAGATTGTCAGCTCTAAGCAAATATTTGGAATGCTATGCTGACCTAAGAGAAAACCTTAAGTGCTTTAAGAAGTCAGCATTTATCAACGGCCGTGGAACTGCTAGATTTTGTGAAGGAATCCAGGAAAAGCATTGGCTCATTTCCATGGTTTTACACTGAGCAAAATAAGGAAAGGAAAGTGTTATGCTGGGGCTGAAGTCGTATATTTAAACATAAAGCCCTGTGACCTAGGGCTTTCTAAAAGTTAACAAAGTCCTGGCAAGCTATGGGGAAAATAAATAATAAGGAAATCATTCAATAATAGCTCTGTTTTTTAATAAGCTAATGATTTTACAGTTCTATAGGTTGGTTTGTTTTTGCAAGCTTGAAAATAATCACAGAATAAAATGTGAGATAATTATTTGGATAAAAATAAAAGCAACAACAAAGCCCAAGATTTCATATAGCACAAAGGAAAGCAGCACCTTGTATTCCTCAGGGACTGAAAACCACACAGAAGCACATACCCATACTGTAATTTGAGGGACCCTAGAAGCTTCCAATGGAGAGTGTGTCCCTAATTTCCTCCACTGAAATTCAACCTTTGAAATTCAATTCACCGAGATCTCAAAGGCCTTTGGTTTCTTATGCAAATAGCAAGGCTATCAATCGAAAGTCTTTTGCAACTATCACCTTTTGGGGAGGATGTTTTTCAACTTAGAGTCAGACCCCAAGGGAAGGAGAGTTGAGATGGAGATTGAGGTGAGAACCCTAAAACGGGAAGACCTGGGAGGGGGAAAACACACATTTTGAGCCATTCCAGTGGTGCCAGCCAGGCTTCCGCTGGGTATGCATACTCACAGGCACACCTGGAAGGCGTATGGCTCAGAAGAAAATGCCTCTGGACTCCAGAGTAAGGTGATTGCTAAAGTGTGATTTTCTGGCTTAGATAAGGCCCACCTAAAACACATAATGGACAAGCCTGGAAGGTCTTAACTCCTTCCACTCACCCTCAGTCTTTGGGGCCTCTCCAGAGTTTCACAGACCCACCCTTTTCACAAGATGAATGAACTTCCCCAGCAGTGGGTTTCTAATTTCACCACAGCCGCTGCATGCCCTTCTCTGTATTTGCACACCTTGCTGGGTTTTAACAGTGAGGACAATTGGTCACAGATCAGTCAGCACCTCAGGAAAGGCAAGAAAGCTTTTCTGAGAAAAGAAAGAGAGAAAGTTTGCAAAGCCTCCAGATGCTGACCACCTCAGAAGAATTGCTTTGCACTGCTTTGAACTGAGCATTCCAAACAGCTGAGAATCCTCCTCATTCTAAACCACCTCCCACCAACCCAGGGATATTCAGGCCATTCTCATTGCCTTCTGGGGATATCTTCCTTGTTCAGAACCCAAGAACATTAAATTCGAAAGAAAACTAACATTCTTTAGCACCTACCCATATCAGGCACTGTAAAAGGTGACTTACATGCATTTAATCCTCAATTTATCTCCATTTTGAGTGTGGGTGTTATTGCCCCTATTTCACCAAGGGAGGAACCGGTGCTCCTAGGGCTCAAACCCCTGCCCAAAGTCAGCAACTGGGGTGGAGTCAGAAGGCAACGAAAAAACCAATCTGACTGACACTAAACCTGAGGCCTTTTCCACTTCATCACTCTACTCTTAGGTTTGTGGCTATGAAAAAAAAATGCACCTAAACTGGGTTAAGGTCCACACAAGTCAACTTAATAGAGGAACTGGGTATACTCCTAAGATCCTCACTGGGGAAGAAAAGAGGGAGAGATGAGAAGTGGCCCAGTGGGGAAGAAAAGAGGGAGAGATGAGAAGTGGCCCCTGCATTAATTCAATATCATCGGTACATTCATTCATTCAACAAGTATTTACTGAGTGTTTTAAGTGCTAGAGGATGTTCTAGGTGCTGGAGATAGCCTGGATGGAGACAGCCAAAATCCCTAGCCTCATAGAGCTTATATTTTAGTCAGGGAGAGAGATGATAAACACAAAGAAGTCATGACAGGTGGTGACAAGGGCGATGAAAAAATATATGCAGCGGTGGGCCAAGGGGACAGGACAAGTGATGTTGGAAGGGTGGCCAGGGAAAGCCCTTTGAGGAGCACAGCCCTGCCTACAGTGAGGAGGGAGCCACCCACGTGGCTGGGGAGGAGGGGGTGGGCTGGGGGACCCCAAGTGCCAAAGCTGCGAGGATTTCACTTGTCATGTTCCAGGAGCAGGAGAGGGAGGAGTGAGGGGCAGGGCTAGGAGCTGAGGGCAGAGGACAGGCCACGGGCCAGCCCATGCAGACCCATGGAGCCACCCAGAGGGTGGCTGGAAACACAGATCTTTGGCCACCCTCAGAGTTACTGCTTCAATAGGCGGGGCCTGAGAATGTGCATTTCTACCAAGTTCCCAGGTGATGCTGAGGCTGCTGGCCTGGGGACCACGCTTTGAGAACCACTGATGCAGAGCCTTGCAGATCATGGTAAGACTTTGAATTATGTTCTCAATGTGTCAGGAAGGCACTGGAGGACTCCAAGCAGGGGATGAAGGAAAATTGTCTATAAGGGGCAAGGGTTGAAGTAGGGAACCAGCTGGGGAGCTACGACACCAGCTCAGGCAGTGATAGTGAAGGTCTTGAACTAGGGTGGCTGGAGTGGGAGGGGGAGGGGAAAATGGTCAGATTCAGAATATATTTTGAAGGTAGGGCTGACAGCACTTGCCAATGGACTGATGTGTATGAGAAGCAAAGAGAGAAATCAAACGATGACTCCTTGGTTTTAGAGCAACCTGCTGAGTAACGGTGGAGGCATTTGCAAAATTGGGGAAGACAGCTTTGGGACTGGGGTTCATTTTGAACATACTGATTTTCTGAGATGCTCATTTGAATCCAAGAAGGATAGCAAGCAGGTAAATAACTTACATGTCTCAAGCTCTGGGAGAGGTCCAGACCAGAGGTATAAATTTGGGAGGCACCATTTTCTAACCAGTACGTGCAATGACACGGCTGGATGTGATCACTAGAGAGTATAAACCAGCAACAGCCAGTACTGAGCCCCGCGGCACACAAAGGAGATGGAGAAGGCACTGCCGATAAAAAGGAAAAACCCAGGAGAAGATGAAGTTGTGGCAACCAAGAGAAAAAGTGTTTCCCTGAGAAGGGAGTGACCCAGTCCTGGTGACAGAAGAGGAATGATGTGTGGCCGCTGGGCTTAGCAACCTGCACATGGAGTAGTTGGGTGGTGGGAGAGACAAGGCTCAAAATATATGGAGAGAGAAATGAGTCTGTGCAAAGTTCCCAATTATAAGCAGGGTGTTCATTTTCATCAACACATTGTCAAAATGGAAATTCTCTCCTGTCAAGAATATACTTGATATTGCTGTGAAGACAATTATTAATATAGGCTATTTATTTGCTTTTTTATGTGAATCATGTAAGATAGAGTTTATCAGAGTCCCTATGTTTGTTGGGTACAAACCTGTAGCAATAATACAAACGATGAAGGTAACTTTATGTCAAGTTGTATGTTTTATGTATCCCAAGTACCAATAATAAAAACAAATGTTGGTCAATTATGCTAGAGGAAAGACTAAACTGTCTTTATATTCTCTCTGTAGAAAACTAAATTACAGAATTTTGTCATGTGAGGAAACAAAGAACATGCAGAACCAAGAAAGGTAAGGGACAAGTTATATAAAAGTGCGTCAGACACTTAAGTAATAAAAAAAATTTTTTTTGGATTTTGTAATGTCTGTGATCTCTACCAGCTTTTTAAAATTCTTAATTCATTGTGACTTCTCATTCCACATATTTATTTTCATGCCTAGTTTTGTATTCATAATTTGATACTCTTACAGAGGCTTCCCCACCCAGAAAATTGTATAAGCTTCAGATCCACAAATCCTGCATCCATCCCTGAATGGAGGGGACGAAAACCAGAATGGGATATGTTCAAGAAATGGTGGGAAGAATACAAGTACAGACAGCAAGTATGGAAGCTCTTCAGTGGCATAGGAGTAAGGCCGGGGGGCGGGGAGCATGGAGGAGGGGTTACAAAAGGAAAGTTAAATCATGGGAGGAGTGCCTGGGAAATGACACCACAGATGTCTCACATCAGTTGGAGATCCTTGGCTGTCACATCTTCTGGAGTTTTCAGTGATGGATAACAAGGGAGTTGGGAGCTTGGAAGATAGACCACACACAACTGAGCATCACCAAAGAGGCTGTATCTCCAGAATTTCTCCTGGTACCAGCCTTACACTCTGACCTTGTGTGGGCACCAGAGAGAAAGGGAGGTTTGGCAGGAGCTGTATTCTAAATCACCTCAGGCACACAATTTCAGGGGGGTTTTAGCCATTGTTAAATGGCATTTGATTTTTGTTTAAGTAAAAGAGCCTGTTCCATCAAAATCTTATGGGCCTACCCCATATATATCAGAGATTAAAACACAGAGACCAAGGAGCTGCCAGATTTGGTGTCTGGTGAGGGCCCACTTCCTGGTTCATAAACAGCCGTCTTCTTGCTGTGCCTTCACACGGTGGAAGGGGTGAGGGAGTTCTCGGGGTACTTTTGTAAGGGTACTGCCCGCATTCATGAAGGTTCTGTCCTTTTTACTCCTTACTAGCCAATTCCCTGTTACTCCAACCCCCAGTAATAGTTAATATTTACACTTAACTTTTCCTTTTCAAAATACTATGTGGTCTTTTTCTCCCGGTTGGACCCTGACCGATACAGGGGCTCAGAAGGAGGACCCATTCTAATACGCTTGCTCTCCCTGGTAACAAAACCCAGAGAAGCCTTCAGCCTGGCCAGTTTTCCAAATTAAAAACACTGAATCCAACATCCTGACGTTGTGTATAGAATCTGACACCAGCAATATTTAACACAAGGTACATAAAAGGTATAAAAAGGTTTTCTTCCATGAAGGACAATAGGTTCCATATCCTAGTGGCAAAATGCATGCCACAAAGTAAGCACACACTTATCACAGATGTGAAAGAAAACCTTGTGAGCCGAAACTGATCTCTGAAATGAGCTGCTCCTTCTAAAGGTGCCGCCATCTCTTATACTCACAGAAGATCTCAGTCCCACGCTTGGGTTCCACCCAGTACCCAAATGGGCAATAGTTACTGTTAGTTACAGATTGCCCTTACAACGCATAATTACCATTAGTTCTTTTGAGCATCCGCTAATAAGTCAAAATCAGAGCAATAGTCTGGGTCCTTGGGCAAACATGAAAAGCTCCAAAGTGTTCAGCTGTGGTTTGAGGAGGGGGCACTCCTGGCTGGGCTACATTTCAGCACTAGGAGGCACTATCCTCATTTAGAATCTGCTATCCCCTTAAACACACCTACTACATCTTTGTTGTGGCTTTATTCCTCCCAGTTAGGGCATTTGTCCAGTTAAAGGGAAGAATCCCAAGAGTAAAAGAAAATAAAAGGCCGTTCAGAGTTCACTTGGGGACTGTGAAAGACGTGCTCTCCAACTAGTTTCAAAACTCCCAAGAGCGGTCACTGAATTCTGATTTTTACCTGAGCAGTTAGAACGTGTGATTTTCGGTGTGAATGACTCCCGGTCTTACCCATTCGGCACTGCCCCCGCCCTCATCATAACTTGTTCTGCTAACCCCAAAGCACCCCTGGCTTCCACCTGGCAGGTACATGGACCACAGTTTCAGTTCAACTCCCATTGTGACGATGAGGAAACTGAAAATCAGTTACTCTTCAGAGCTTCCAGATCCAGCTCTGAGACGAGGGCCAATGGTCTGGAGAATCCCCAAACATTGCTCTTTCCAGTGAAGTTGTATTTAAAAACACCCTAATAGAATTGACAGAAAACGATTCCTCCAGGTGGTGTAAAAAACTTCTCCAACAGGCAGAATTGAGGCTCTGTTTCCACCATGGTAATTCAGCTGATTGCTTGTACACAGATCACGTCTGGAGTGGATAGCAATTTGCACCTTTATCACGGCAGTTACACTAAACATTTACTCTTTGCCAAACGCCAAGGCAGATGCAGAGAGTTCTGCAGTTTATTTACTGCACAGCAGTACTCAGCTCAGGGGCCCACACTCAGCACTGCCTCTTTTTATAACCGACACAATGGTGTCATCTGCTCACCAAGCTGTGTACCCCCCAAGGCTGTGTCTGTGAGGGGGAGGGTGCCTCTTCTAATTCACACAAAAGCACCCCATGGACTAGCAGAGGCCCTCGCAGTGAAAATGGCTTACACGGTTTATCTTAATCCTCATTTAATTACTGCAACCTTATGAGGTGGCTCCTATCATGCACACTTCACAGCTAAGGAACCTGCCTCGTTCTAGGTTTCCCACATTACACAGCCAGTAGGTGGTAAAGCAGGAATTGAACCCAGGTCTGCAGTGCCTAAGCATCTACAAAGATGTTCTGGTGCAGACGATGAAAAGCTGTATGGTTACCAGTGTCGATCTGACCTCACAACATTTACATACAGTCCCAGGGAGAATAGTCACCATGGGATCTTCCCCAAGTCCCCATATGCCCCTTCCTCTCAACTATGCTCCAACATAAGCATGTAAAAACGAAACCAAATAAATTGAAAGGCTGTTGCATTAGCTATTTCATTGTGAAACATCACATATAAGAAAGCACATAAAACAAATGTATATGCCACTAGAGATTATCATACTAAGTGAAGGAAGTAAGAAAGAGAAAGTCAAATACCATATGATATCACTTATCTGTGGAATCTAAAATAAGGCACAAATGAACCTATCTACAAAACAGAATCAGACTCACAGACATAGAGAACAGACCTGTGGTTGCCAAGGCGGGTGGGGGGAGGGAGAGGGATGGACTGGGAGGCTGGGGTTGGTAGATGCAAACTATTACACTTAAGATGGATAAACAACAAGGTCCTACTGTAGAGCACAGGGAACTATATTCAATATCCTATGATAAACCATAATGTAAAAGAATATAAAAAAAGAACGTACATATGTGTATAACTGAGTCACTTTGCTGTACAGAAGAGACTGGCACAGCATTGTAAATCAACTATACTTCAGTAAAAAAAAGAACAAATGTATAGTTTAAATAATAAAGTGAACACTCCTATAATCACCACCTAAGTCAAGAAATTACCAGCACTTCCGGAGACACCTTCCTATTCGTTCCTTCCCAGTCATAACTTCTGCCCACATCCCTAGAGGTAACCTTCCCCTGACTTTTATGTTAAGGGTTTATCTTTTTTGATATCCACATATACATACCTGAACAATATGTTTAAGGTCACTTGGGCCAGAGTCTCTGTTCTAGGCATTTGAAATAAGATCCTTCCCCTCATGGGGCTTATGTTCTAGCAAATTTGTGTCTGTTTTTGAACTTGATACAAATATCATGCAGACATATAGCACCGTATTTCTTCTGCACAACATTGTGATATTCACTCACTTTGTTATATGTTAGTTGAAGTTATCTTTCATTGCTCTCTATAGTATCCCACATACAAATGTTTCATAATTTATTTCTTCATTCTGTTGTTAATGGACAGCTGTGTTGTTTCCAGTTTGGGACTATGAACTTTCTCGTACACGTATCCAGATGGGCATGAGAATGAAATCTCTAGTACATAGACCTATGAGTAGAATTGCTAGACCATTAGATATGCAAATCTTCAAATTTATGACATAATAAAACTACTGTCCAGGGCTTCCCTGGTGGCGCAGTGGTTGAGCGTCTGCCTGCCGATGCAGGGGACATGGGTTCGTGCCCCGGTCCGGGAAGATCCCACATGCAAACCTGATCTTGAGTATATGTCTGATACTGTCAGTCTACAGGCTGTCATTATAATTTGGATGGTTTTTTTTTTCTTTTTTTTTTTTTTAGCCACGCCATGTGGCACACGGGTTCTTAGTTCCCCGACCAGGGATCAAATCCGTATCCCCTCCAGTGGAAGTGAGGAGTCTTAACCACTTCACCAGCCATGTATGAGTTCCTAGTAATCCACAATTTTGCAAGTACTTGTTATTTTCAGACTTTAAAATGTTTGCTTATCTGATGTGTTAGTGATATCTCAGTGTGATCTTGTTTTGCATATCGCCAAACATGTATTGTTGGATTTCTTTTATGAAGTGTCTATTCTAGTCTTTTGCTCACTGACAGTGAAATTACAGAAGCAAACCTGATCTTGAGTATATGTCTGATACTGTCAGTCTACAGGCTGTCATTATAATTTGGATGGTTTTTTTTTTCTTTTTTTTTTTTTTAGCCACGCCATGTGGCACACGGGTTCTTAGTTCCCCGACCAGGGATCAAATCCGTATCCCCTGCAGTGGAAGTGAGGAGTCTTAACCACTGGACCACCAGGGAAGTCCCTAGATATTATTGTTGACATGATGACAGTTGTACCACAGGCTGATGGGGTCTAGAATTTGCTGAGCACCTACTATATGCCAGACACTATGCCAAGGAAGCTACAGCGGAAACTCACCTCAAAAGGTAATTCCAAGGTAATTGTAAATAGAAGCAAAACAACAATGTAAAGACAACTTTTTATCATCTAATTCAAGATACTGGTCTAGCTAGAAAAATAAAATTGTTAAATTACAATGAAAAAAATTCATTTTTCTTTGAACATACTCTATTGATAGGACACTTGACTACAGGAGAACAACAATAACAAAAAAATGGAAAACAGAAGAAAAAAATCTTACTTCCTCAATCTACCAAGATCAAACGAGAATCTCATGTTATTGAAGGGAGCCAACGAGTATATTCCACTGTGTGAGAGAATTATAGAGAAACCAGGGGCTTCTAGAGAAACTGGGACTTTGTGACATTTGCTCCGTTTGTGAAAGTAGGAGGCAATTAATATTGTTTATACACCAGGCATACATTACTTCATCTAATCTTCACAAACTCTACAAGATAGGTATTTTTTCATCTTAGAGGTAAGGAAATGGTAGTTTGAGGGGTTATGACACTTTGCAGAGGTTACTCCCTAAAAAGTAGAGGATCTGCAAATTGAACTTGTCTACCTCACTCCAGAGTTCTTTACATCTCACCACAGTCCCTAGGCAGTGGGTCCAGAAAGCATGCCAAATGAGGACATTGTTGCCAAAGTCCAGGAGACCAACTGAGTCAGAACTTAAGCAACACTGACAGGAGGCAGGGAGGTGGGGAGAATTTACCACAGAAGCCATTATTCTTTATGATTTATTAGGCTTTCAGAAGTGGGATGGCGAATTGCTGACATGATTTTCTGGTGCACTTTGATGAGCTGTTGAGGATACCAAAAGGACCCTCTATCTAAATTATCTCTCTAACCCACTATTCTATCTTTTTTTAAAAAAAATTAATAGCTCTCCTTTTAAAATGAATTGCCTAGTTGGGGAGAGCAAGGGTCAAGAGCCCTGGGAAACTGCAGCTTAGTTTTGAGAAATCCAGTGTCCATGGCAAGTAGGCGGTTATATAAATGGATTTGGGACACAGAGAGGTACAGGCTGGAGAAAATAAACCGTGGAACCATGACTGAAGTCACGTGCAAAGATGCAAGCACCTAAGGGATTAGGATAATCCCCAGGGCTCCACTATGTTCCTAGTGTTAATCAATTAATAGGCTGGAATTGGAAAATCCTAAAACACCAAAGCAAACACAGATGGTCCAAAATGACTCAAGATCCTCTCCCAGAATGTCAGTAGGAGAAAAATGCAATGATCTGGAATCTCTATTTTTCCTCTAAAGACATAACTGTTTCTAAGAGATCTGATCTCTTCAAATATAACTCATTTGCAATCCAATCTCTTAGTACAGGAGACCAGGATAGGCAGCCTAATTTCAGTTATCTTTTTATAGTAAGAACCTAATCCTTCAGTCTGCCTGTCTTTGTCATGCTGCACCCATCTCTTCTATTAATACAAGTGTAGATTCCTCAGATGTCTAGATCCAAACCTAAAGTCATCTAACTGCCAAAGGCTGCTTCATGTCCCTATTCACGGGGAATCTAGGTTGGAAAGACTTGGAAATATCGTTAGAAAAATGATTATTTGGGCAAAAAAAATGTCAAACTCATGGGCCAACATAATCCAAGAATATTAAAAGCCATAACTTAAGTCCAGGGGGGTCAATTACATTCCTAGATAAATTAGGAACTGATGCAAACGATTCAAATAATTGCCCTTTATTTCATTTACCTCCCTCATCAAAATATTTTGGACTATCTTCGATGTGATTATTTTGTTTAAACCAATACTTTTTTCACTTCAGTTGCCCCTACATTAAACTATACAACAGTGGAATGCCAACATATATAGAGAAGGAAGTTAATATAGACTGGAAACCTTTCTAGTTTCACCAATAACCTTTTAAAGTATAAAGTAATTTTACTAACTACATACAAATCAACTGTGGACAGGTTGGAAAACTGGAGAGAAGTGGTTGTGGCTCTTGGCTGAATTAAAACTGATGAAACAAAAAAGTCTTTGGAGGAGTTAGGGAAATGATCTCAAAGAACTCAACTGAGACTATTCACAGATTAAATTAAAATCTTTTCTGAAGGAACTTACATTTTAGGGTAAAGGGAAAAGGCAAAGGGTACTGTAGACTAAGCAAATAATATAGACAGATTTGGGCACTGTCACCAAGGTACACACATCTCTAATAATGGCAAGGCAAGGTGCTACCTAGAATAAATCTAAACTTTGTAGATAACGAGATTTTCCTTAACTGGAATCTAATAACTCCATCCATTTTAGAATTGATTATATAAATCTGAAAATTGCCTATGAAAAAGATTTCTTACCACCAGAATCCTTGCCAAACCATCTGCATTACAAACTTCACAGGTATGGTTTCTCTTGAAAATACTTAAAAGCTGAGTCTACTAAAGATACTGAAAAGATAGAGAACTTCTCATCTTCCCAACTGACAATACATCTCTTCAAAACTCTATGTGAGCATTGAAAAACTCAAAGGCTTTCAGAGGCAGGGCAAGTTACAAAGGTGAGAAGTGATCCTGAAATGGAAGGGTACATGCCCTGCCCCAAAGCAGAAAGGCGTTCAAATTCAAGTTTTGTTTTGTTTACAAGATAGGTATTTTTCCCATTTACAGTTGAGGAAACAAAACATATACAGGTACATTCCTCCTGGAGTGGCCACTTTCAAACCCATGTACCAAGGACATTCTTCGAAGCATTATGTACAAGAGACTAGAAAATCTAATGATCCAACAATTAAATTCTATGCAGTCATTTAAAACTTGTTTTCTAGGAGTTAATGATAGAACCTATTTTTTCAATTATTGTCATCATTTTACGTGCAAACATTCCTCAGTATTTAAATGGGTTTAACAGGAAAGTTGGATACTGTTTCAATAGTTAGATTTTGGGATAAATTTTGAATTCAAATCCCCCTCTGCCACCAATTAGCTTTGAGACCCTAGGGAGGTTATTTAATCTCTAAGTTTCCTCACCTGTAAAACAGGTAAAATGATACTCTTGTGAATGTTATGAGAATTAAAATAAGATCTACATAAAGCAATATGCATAAGTTCCTATAATACAGCAGTCAACAAATGATAATAAATAATAAATTCTAACGAATCTTTTAGCTAATCGTGGCTATATTTCACAATTACCTCATTCTGGTATTACCAAGGACCAAGGGTTAGGATCAAGCAAATTCTATACAAGACACATTCTGGCAGATATATGTTGAGATTGGTTGGTTTGTTTTAAATAGATGTGTTCTATAACCCACACACTTAATTTGGGACGTCCAAACTCACTCTATTATACTGTATGACCCAGTATCTTGGAAATTTCAATTGAATGTTTACCCAAGTGACCGAGCTGATTCAAAGCTTTTTTAAAAGATAATTTTGGCCTTACCTGTAAATCTCATGAGGCCAACCTCAGATGACAGTTCCCATTCCAGTTGAGCTGAGACTGCTAAGTTTTCACTGCAAACTTTATGCTGTCATACCTCCTATCCCGGCTCCCCAGCCATACGTGCACAGAGGAACCGTCCGGCTCTCTACAGCCCGGCTACTCACACTGTGATCTATGCATGAGTACTGTTGGCTTCACCTGGAGCTAATTAGCAATGCAGAGGCTTAAGCTCCCTCTCAGCCCTCCTGAATAAAAATCTGCATTTTAACTAGATCCCCAGGTGATCCATATGCATGTTAACACTGGAGAAGCGCTGCCCCACAGTACCTGCTGCTTTTTAATTAACAAGATCATCAGCAGGTTCCAGGAGCCACTGAGAGATACACAGTGAACTGAGTTATGAGACCCTGAATAGGTGACACAGACTATATGTCCTTTTCCTTTGCGTTTTATGTTCTCTTGCTCATTTTTATGTAAAAGCAAAGAAACACACCTGGACCATATTATCATGACCTCACAGAAAACTGAATTATCTGACTGGCTGAATTATACCTCAAGTTAATTATACATATACAATAGTTCCCCCCTTATCCACAGTTACAGTTTCTGGTTTCAATTACCCACAGTTAACCAGAGTCCAGAAATATTAAATGGAAAATTCCAGAGATAATTCATGAGTTTTAAATTGCGCGCCGTTCTGAGTAACGTGATATCTCACGCTGTCCTGCTGCATCCTGCCCAGGACCCTCAACCATTGACATTGTCCACTCCTGACATCCAAAATCAACCACGATATGATCATGGCTTGATGATCCAGGATCACCCAAAGCAGATGATCCTCCTTTTGTCGTATGGTCAGAAGATCAATAGTAGCCTAATGATATTCACAACGCCTGCGTCACTCATATCACGTCATCTCATCATGCAGGCATTTTAACATCTCACATCATCACAAGAAGGATGAGTACAGGTAAATAAGATATCTTGGAAGACCACATTCAGGTAACTTATTACAGGATAGTGTTACAAATGTTTTATTTTATTATTGTTGTTGTTAATCTCTTATCGTGCCTAATTTATAAATTAAACTTTATCATAGGTATGTATGTATAGGAAAAAAACATAATATATATAGGGTTCAGTACTGTTTGCAGCTTCAGGTATCCCCAGAGGGTCTTGGAACATATCCCATGTGGATAAGGGGGGACTACTGTATCTCTCCAGTTTGGTTTTGGACATTAAAAGCAAATAACATCAGTTGAAAACTCTGAGTCCCCTAGTACAATTTTGTATTCAAATATATTCCCATCATTTGTAAAAGATATCTTATGAGGTTAAATACTATTTTCAGAAATGCTATTTAAAGGCAGAATGTATATGTGAATTCACCATATAGTGAGTACTTACTATATACAAGACACTGTGCTAACTATTTTGTATACATTATCTTATTTACCTAAGTACACAGTGCTAGAACTATTTTACAGATAAGATGAAGCTCACAGGTTATGAACTTGTCTAAGATCACACAATTGTTAAATGACAAACCTCAGATATAGATCCAAACCAAAACTTCATACTAAACACTACTGCTCTGTCCATGTGATCCACAAAATTCCCTGTGAGACTGAGCCATATAGGCAGTAAATGCTGTGAGAATTCCTGCAGTCAAAAACACATCAAATATCTAATTTTGCTTAATGGAGTATCACCCAAACTTATTCGCTCATGGAGTCCCCTCCTTTCCCCCAAACCTATAAACTACTCTTAGATCACCCTTTAGACATGTACCACAATGTACTAACCTTTACAACATTTTTTAATGTTTTTAGAACTCTCTGGCACTCAACAGTTTTAAGGCATATTAGGGACGCTCCAAGAAGGAATTCAAATGCTTACATGTCAAAGATATGGGCAGAACTGGTAACCCAAGAAATTTTACCAGGAAAATAACTTCTGGATTACAAATATTTCCACTTAGTCAGATGAGCTTTGTTTAAAAAATGGAGGGACCATCTAGGGTACAAATAATCCAAATGGGAAAACAAATTAAGGTGTCATACAGCACCTTAAAACACTCAGATTTTGTAAAATACTGAATCTACTCACCAAATACAAGTTCAATTTACCACTGATTCTCCAAAAAATATCTTCTACCAAACAAAATACATCTATACACTATACTATAGCGCCATCATTTAAAATAAACAAATAAAGCCTTAAGAGTCAAGGAGGGACTTCTCTCATGGCACAGTGGTTAAGAATCCGCCTGCCAATGCAGGGGACACGGGTTCGAGCCCTGGTCCAGGAAGATCCCACATGTTGCGGAGCAACTAAGCCCCTTTGCTACAACTACTGAGCCTGCGCTCTAGAGCTCACAAGTCACAACTACTGAAGCCCGTGTGCCACAGCTACTGAAGCCCACATGCCCTAGAGCCCATGCTCCGCAACAAGAGAAGCCACTGCAAGAAACCCGCGCACTGCAACAAATAGTAGCCCCCACTCGCTGCAACTAGAGAAAACCCACGCGCAGCAACAAAGAACAAACGCAGCCAAAAATAAATAAAATTTAAAAAAAAAACTTTTAAAAAATGAGTCAAGGAGTTATTTTCTAGAGCATTATAAAATGAAGATCTGAAAAAGATACTAATTATATGGATCCACCATTCTGAAAATAATACTTTATCTAGTTTCAAGATGGCAAAGTCCTATCCACCTCCTCTTCTTGAAAATCACCCCCAAAATGAACAAGAAACTGAAAAGTAAACTCAACTACAGTGCAACTAGGAGACATTATAACTGCAAACTATAATGAAAATAGAACAGAGGGAGGAATGACAAATGCCTTAGTGAAGGAAGGTCAAATCTAAATGCTTGCAAAGGGAGAAGCCCATGAGAAGCAGGCTGATTAACTCACACAGACCCCAGATGGGCTCAGGAATTGCAGGGACCATGTACCACAAAGGCAGAGATGAGTCACAGGGCTGAAAATCAAGGGAGACTCAAGGTGCTGGGATCCAGCAGTGATAAAAACTGGGTAAAAATCCTGCCCTCGTGAAGCTGCATTAGAGGATGTAGGCGAAAGTTAAACTTAAGAGTGCTTTGGAAAACAAAGCAGGGAATGAAAAGTATTGGGGGTGGGGTGGGCACAATTTAAATAGAATGGTACCTGGTTCTCACTGAGAAAGTGACATCTAAAAACAGACAAAGGTAGGGAAGAACATGTGGATACCTGGAACAGCAGGAGTAGTATGAACTGTTTCACTTTTTTTCAAAAGGCTTATTCTGATTTTTTAATCGAGAAAAAGTAATGGTGTGAGGGCTTGAGGTATAACACTGTTAGCCCTCACTCATATCTGGTTGTCTTCTTCCTGAGCACTCAGAAGATAACATGCCCATGCCTATTAGTTAGCACCATGCAATTTGTTCTAACCAATAAAACATGAATGGAAAGCATGTGCTGAGGCATTATTATCTGCTGGGACTCCTCCATGCTCTCTTCCTGCTGTTGTTTTCTTTAGAAACCGTGATCTCAGAAGGTGGTGTCACAGAATGTAGGGATCCTGATCCCTGTACCATCAGTGGAGGAGAGCTTTACTGATCTACAATAGATTTTGTGAGAGCAAGAAATAAATTTTGGTTAAATCCAGAGGTTTCAGGGTTTATTAGTAGTAGAACTTAGCTATCCAACTAATTCATGGCTAAAGAAAGAAGACCTGTTAGGAAAATATTATAATGATCAGGTTAGAATGTTGGTAATGGTGGAAGTGGGAGAAGCTGGATTCTGGGTATTCTGAAAGTCGAGCCAACAGGGACTGTTGGAAAATTAGTATATATAAGGAACAGTTAAACCCCACTCTTCCAGTTTCCCAGCTCCACCCTATATTATCAGATGATGACCCTCCCTCCCACCTCTCTCCTTTCCACCTGAGCCTCTACCACTACCACTACCACCACCAATCACTTCAAAAGAAGAGAGAAGAGAAAGTCTCTGAAGAAAAGTGGAAGAGTTCCTTATTCTGGGACAGTAAGTCCTCAGTTCCTAAGGACCACTATTCCGACAGAAGATTGAAGAACTCTTCTTTGGAGAAAAATGAACATCCCCAGAAGAAAGACCTGCAGAGTGATTTGGGGGATCTGGGGGGGTGGAATCTAACAAAAGCCACCTCCTCACTTGATTAAGTGATAGTGAAGTCCAATAGTCAATAATCAGCCTTTAGTGCTTCAATCTTTAATAGAAATAGCCAAAAACATGCAAACAATTGAGAAAATGCTTTAACAGGGAAGTCAGGAAAAAAGAGTGGAAAACTCAAAGGAATAAAGTAACAAAGGGAGGAAAAAATTTTTCAAAAAAATAATTTAAAGTCTAAGAGTAGTAAAAAAAAATACTGCGTCAGTGAAACAAGAACAGGATGCTATCAAAAAGAATAAGAATATGAAGTAGTCTAATAGTCACTAGTAAGACAGTTGCAAAAAGGTAGTGATATGAAATTAAGGGGAAGAAATCACCAAAGAAATAATATAAGAATGCTTCCCAGAACTGAAGGAAATAACCAAATTTCCAAAACATGGAACAGGGGAAAATAACACACACTAAGAAACATTATAAATTTTCAAAACAACAGAGAAAAAAACAGAAGCTAAAAGCTTCCAAAGAGGAAAAACAGGTCACAAACAAAAAAATCAATAATCAAAATGGCATCAGACTTTAATAGCAAGACTGGGTGCTAGGACACAACAGAACAATGCCTTGAAAAATAGGAAAATGATTTCAAGCGGTTAAGTGGGAGGTTAGAATAAAGAAATTTTAGAATGCAAGATTTCCAAAAATTCTACCTTCTCCAAACATTTTCTCAAGATAACTTACTGGAGAATATGCTCACTAAAACTAGGGCATAAACCAAGTCAAAGAAAAACATAGGATCCAGGAAATGGGGTTCAACTCAGAAGAGAAGGATGGGTTATTCCTGGCATAAGGGCAAAGGGAAGCCCCAAGAGAGCTATGTAACAAGCTGAGGAACCAACTAGTCCATATTGGAACAGGATGACAAAGAGCTCTAGGAGAGATTCCCCAGGAAAAATAAAAACATAGAAATATGTTTGATCTGTGAAAATGCCATATTAGAGGCATTTTATAGAGCTTTCGGAAGATGTAGGACAACTTAGCTAGAGAGCCAAAGAAAATTACATAAACAAAATAGGCACTTATTAACTCCAAGGGAAAAAAAAAAAGTTGTACAAGAAAGGGAGACATAACAGACCTACTTAGCTGAATATTGAACAATATTTACTTAGTTTAAATCCTCAATATTATAGGATGTTGGTAAGTAATGTCTAAAATTATTAGGAGAAAATGAACATTACTATAAACGCAGAAAAAACAAGTAAGAGTTAATGTCACTGACTCTAGGGAGCTGGAAAGGGTAGAGGTGGGGGATTGGAGGTCTCTGTTTTTTGGTATGCATCTTTTACCGTTATTTGACTTTATAAACCCTGCATTTATTATTTTGGAGATATATAGATATACTATATAGATATTACTTAGAAGAGATAAAATACTTTTACAGCAGCTAACAGTACTCACCACTCTACCAAGGAAAGAAAGTTAGAAAATCAATGTTGCTCCAATAGTCCTAATAACACATGACAGGTTTACTATTCCAAAGGACATTAGCTCTGCGCTTAAAAGACTTAAGGTCTTTTAAGGAGACCAAGACTTAGAAAAAAAGAAACCAGATCTTCAGAAGCAGTCATATAATCTGCCAGTGAGCACAGATTCAAACTCATCTGAATCACATTCCAACATAAACAAAACCGAGGAACTTTTTTAGGTCTTCTAAAAGCAGCAGGCTGTGGCTAGTCTATCCCAGCCTCTCACCACTACTTGTTTCTTCCTTTCAGGCTGCCCATATCTCTAAACAAAACTTCCATTAACTCCTTTTCAATTGAACCAGCTAGGGTAATTCTATTACCAGCCAGAACTCTGACCAATTCATTATCTCAAAGCCTTTTTGCACTTCATGTTCACTATACCTAACATGTTCTTCACTTAGCCCTTTTGTATACTGGCTCCTTAGAGATCAGGTGTCAAACTCCTATCACCCTCCTCAGAGGGGCTTCCCTGACCAACAAATCTGGTATTAGCTCCCACCTCAAGCACTCTCTTAGTCCCTTCCATTTTTATCATCTCTCTTTCCTAGAAATTAAGCTCCTAAAAGTAGGAACCTAACTAGGCTGTCTTGTTCACCTTTTACCAGTGCACAGCATGGAGTCTAACAACAGCAGGAGTTAAAGACTTCTTGTGAAATGACGTGGTTTCAAATCAAACTTAAAAAAAAAATTCCTTCAAGTTTAATTTTTAAAGCAAAAGAGTCCCAAGACAATCTCCAACTCTTATGGGATGTTATTCCCATAAGCAGGTAAAACTCATTTAAAATGAATGCAAATGTTTGGTAGAACATCATTTCTTAAGAGTATTCCAGCCTATAACACTAGTTCTCGATGGTTTTCTGTAGCAATCCAATAATTGATTATATTCCCACATGGGATACACTGTCAGGGCCTATCAGATAACGGGGGCCAGTCCAAAGATTTAACAGGCTCAGATGGTGTTCAATCCCCCAAAGGTAGCTCTAATTCCTACTACTTTCAAGAAAGCAATTGTGAATATGAGAATTAAGTTATTATACAGTATCATAGGGAAATGCATGAGTCAACTCTTATTTATTTTAAAATTAAGACCCATCAAGCATTTGTAACAATTCACTGCAATTCAAACTTAACTACCAGAGCCCCATAACCCAAGAGTATGAATGTGAACTAAAGGGCCACTCATCTAAACCAAAATCTGACCTATTATGGATCAGAAAAGAAATATTAGACAAACAGATCAGTTTAGACAGTTGATCCTTCTACAACACAGGTTTAAACTGCATAGGTCCACTTATACGTGGATTTATTTTCAGTAAACATATTCTACAGTACTACACAACCCCCGGTTGGTTGGATCCTCAGATGTAGAACCGAGGATGCAGAGGGCCAACCATAAAGTTATACTCGGACTTTCAACCGCACGCAGGGTAGACACCCCTAACCCCTGCATTATGCAAGGGTCAACTGTAAATTAGTTCATGTTATGCTTTTCTAATGATCACCTCCACAAGAATTAAAGCTAGTAAATGCCCAAAATAATTTTATATAGAACTTTAGCTCTAAGTTAATATATTCAAACATCTTTTCATAAACTGTTCTTATTTTCCATATAAACACAGAGAATTCCTGGAATGTAGATTTCAATAATTATACTTAACTTAAAGTTTTTATTAAAAATGAAAGAAGTCCAAGAGAACAATTTATATGCAACTATACAATGTTTTAAGTGGCTTTCCTATTCCTATTAAAGCTTTATATTTAAAATGTCTACATAATATGTGCTTCACAGGCTTGACACTATCAAACTTTACCACACATGACTTTAGCAGCTTTATTGCACAATGATCCACATTAACACTGCATATTTGTTTAGTTCACCCTATGTCATAAAGTGCTATTCATAGGTGGGAAAGGAACAAAGCTTACTAAACACTGAAATTCTCCATGATATTTCCTACCTCAGTCAGAGAAAAGAAAGCTAATTTAGTGCTACCAACCTGAATAGCAGATTTCCATTTATATATATATATATATATATATATATATATGTATGTATAACCAGAAATAAAAAAAAATCTAAGAGTTTTGTTTAGTTAATTAAAATATGTCAAAATAATTCCAAGATGATTAATGCTAAATGCCTAACAGTCTAGTTTCTGAATACTCTAACTTTAAAAAAACTAACCAGTTTAAATAAAACCACCCAATAAAGAATCTTTCAAAAATGAAGATAAAATTTAGATAAAATGAGATTCTTCAAATTCAAAGAACTTTTAACTTTAAAAAAGGGTACACACAGTCGTTATGATTTTAATTATTATTCCTAAACAATTAAATTTGTATTTTTACTTGCTTATATGACAAATGCTTACTACCAATGAGTCATAGAAAATGCCATACAACTGACCAGATAGTTACTTCACATTTTATAATATGTTTAATGACACTAAAAATGTATCAAGAACTTTTCAAACATGTAAACATAAACCAGGACACTCTGATATATAATATTTGTTCCAAAGAATGAAAATTACAAGACACAAAAAGAAAGCAAAGAATATGACAGGGGCTTCCCTGGTGGCACAGTGGTTGAGAATCTGCCTGCTAATGCAGGTGACACAGGTTCGAGCCCTGGTCTGGGAAGATCCCACATGCCGCGGAGCAACTAGGCCCATGAGCCACAACTACTGAGCCTGCGCGTCTGGAGCCTGTGCTCCACAACAAGAGAGGCTGCGATAGTGAGAGGCCCGCGCACGGCGATGAAGAGTGGCCCCCGCGTGCCACAACTAGAGAAAGCCCTCGCACAGAAACGAAGACCCAACACAGCAAAAATAAAATAAATTAATAAAGTCCTACCCCCAACATCTTCTAAAAAAAAAAAAAAGAATATGACAATTATCAGTGTATCTTCACTAATATTTATGAAAAATAATTATTTGATATAAGCGCAAATATTTTCATAGAGGAACTAAAAAAAAAATTGAAGAAAAAAATTTCCCAAAAAATCATATGAAGTGAAAAGCTTCGTGTGTTAGCCAAGAATTTTGTGTTTCCTGCAAGAAACCATGTTTCCTACACATGCAAGTATGGGCATTACAGCTAAGAGAACTCTTAAAAATGTCCTTAAGAATACAGTTTGTGGTCTTAAAAAAAAACAGTAGTATTCATTTTCCAGGCAATATATTCTGAATATTAAATACATAATTTTCCATTTAAATATACTACCGTTTCTATGGCCTTTTTTTACCTATCTATACCTTTGTTTTCCCATTAAAAACGAATGCACAACACAATGCTTAGTACTAATTTCTATCCAGAAGGCATTTAAAAAATATCTTCTCTTAGGACATAAACATGATATAAAAATGAAAAACCAAACACAAAAGACGCATAATAAATACTTTTGTATCCCTTCCCCCAACCCCGAAACAAGAATGTAAGTATCAGCAATACAAGCTGACATAAATAAATTAGATTTCCTGTGGATAAAAAGATCATCCAGTTAACCATTTCAGTGTTAACTATGAAAAAGTATCTTTTTCCCGGTGTTTGTGAAAGGCAGGAAGGCTGTTTGGGTTTTCAGTTTTAAGAAGAAACATACACAAAAAACAAGTGTGGCGACCGGATACTTAGATGATATGTAATTAGTTACAAAGGTTAACACCAAGGCATTATTTTGCTCACATTTTCTGGATACTTAGATGATATGTAATTAGTTACAAAGGTTAACACCAAGGCATTATTTTGCTCACATTTTTTACCCTAAGTCACATCAGATGCTTAAACTACATGGTCTCTTGGTATTCTAGATATTTTGCTGAGATGGGTTCTTCAAGCTGAATTCCTCCACTGCCCATTAATGCAAATGCTGGATACATAGTATGCGAACAGTCCACTTGGCGCTCATAAAGGCATTTCATGTGATCCATATCATAGAAACCCACTTTGCCTTTATCATAGTCGAGGAAAACCCCTATACTTGTTGGCATGGGGAGAACTCGATTTTCAGGTTCATTAGAAGAAGTAGGTGATTTGGGAATAAAAAATTTCTTCATGCCTATAGTAACTAACGTAAAGGGTTGTGAAGAATCAAAACAGGTATCCTCACTTCCACTGTCATGCCCACTGTCTTGCTCGTATCTAAAATATAACACAAACAGACAAAGCAGAATCTTATCTGTATCAGCATAGGCTTTCAAGTAGCTTCAAGACATTTTCACAAGATAATATATATTGAGTTAAAATTAAAATCAATTGTACATCAAAACCTTTCTGGTAAACCATAATCAATTAAAAACATAAGGACTACACATTGCCACTTAGAATTACACCACAAATTCAGCCCCAAATTCTGTCATTAAGTAGCATCCATATTTACCTATATACCTGAGAACCTAAAAATAATAATTTTGGCCTATCAAAAATAAAGCAGGGGGAAGGGAACTGCAGGGACTTGACAAAGATTAAATATTTCTAGCACAAAAATCATATATAAAAAAATTAAAAACCAAGACAGGCCCCCTAATCCAAGGAATTATCAGACTAAGTAAAATAAATGGGCACTGCAAAATAATGCAGGAGAAAAAAACCATGTTTCATTCTCCTGCTAAGAACTATATTTACTATTTGGGAGTTCTACATGGATCTATGATGCAAGCAAGTATTATGAAGGGGTTTTTTTCCCCCCCTTGATTATAAAACAGTAACACCTTGAAGAAAATTTTGATACAAAGTTCCTTCCATTTTTTCCCTATGAATAGATTGCTTCTTGTATATTTGTGATAATACTACATCAACAACTTTAATCAGGTCTTTTCACTTCTAATATTTCTCATGTTGTAAACTTTTTTAGCATTATTAATAATAATCTACCAAGTAGACATGCCACTATGTTTAAGTGACTATTTCCCTATTTCAATTTTCACTGTTATTTCAATTTCTCATCTTGGTGCAAAAAGTTTTTCCTATTACTCAGATTGTTAATCTGGGATTTCTGTAGACATAAATGGTCAAAAATTACTTGACTGGACTAGTGCACACTATACCATCTAACAAAAATAAACTGTACAGTCTCCATTAAATAGTCAAACTCAAGAAACTGGAATTCTCTGCCATGGAAACACATTTACCATGACCCAATTTTGTAAGTACTTACTGGGACAGTTTAAAGAATTGTATCCCTTAACAAAAGAACAACTTAATATCAATTGTGAAATATGGCATTTAGAGGCATTTCACTATTTATGCAATTTTATCACATCATTAAGGTACCTGATATGAAAGACTTTGAAAATTCTAAATTGCAAAGCTATACCATAATCAAGAGGTGTACCCAAAACAGACTTATTTCCTCACAGCATGAGAAATTAACTGCTGAATCTCATTATTCACTGTGTGAATACAACACAACCGGACTCCTTTTCTTAGCCAGCCACATAAACACAGCCAAAACACCTGAGTCTAAGAAATGCATACTCTAAATACTAAATACTCTAAATGCAACAAGTAAATCCAAGTCATTTTCAGTCTCACCTTGCTAAACCAGGATGTTTACTTCTAAATAACTAAAGAATTATCAGTAGAAGAATGTACCTTGGACTAACTGCATCCCGGGGAGACCGGAGCCATTCTTGTAGTTTATCACTGGAAGCAACTCCCACTTTTACCAGGTATGAATATGGTTCTACACGGAAGGCCCAAAAGTGCTTCCCTTTTGTAATTCCAACATCTCCAATGATGTAGTCTAAGCTTGTGTAGTAACCCACTTGGATCCGCTCCGCAGCAAGCAGAAGATTAAATCCAGCTCTGCTCTCCACACGGTCTCTCTTCAAGTTCAGCAAGAGGTGTTCATTATTGTAGCCGCATTTTTCATCAAAAAGGAAACTAAAAACTAAATAGAGCAGAAAATTAGTCTGCAAATTATTAGCATTTCTACAATCTATGGTTAAATTTAACAGGTTTTTCAAATAGAAATTACTAAAAAGATATAGGAAGAGGAATATATCATTCTACCCTACACAAACTATGACAAAACAAAACCCCAACGTATAAATAATTTCCAGTAAATTCTCTGTACCTGAAAATCTTCAGAAATTTCAAAGCAGAAGAAACATTTTAAATGCATGAGAAATTTATGTAGTTCCTTGGAATAGATATAGCAAATCTATCCTAAGTATTTTACACTCTTGAATCTGTCCTTTTATCCCTAAAATAAGGGGCTGTACATTTTCAAAAATATCTATGTATTTTATTAAAATTTTATTCCAAATTTTATAAATATGGAAACTATTAGCAATTTTAATAAGGTCTTTTCCTTATCAATCAAGATGGCAGACATGAGAAACAGTGTACAGTGTAAAAAAAGCACAGGCTTTGGGTTCAGAGAGACCTGGGTTTGATGCCTGGTTCAAGCATTTAACTAGAGTTTAACCTAAACTTTGATTTCCTCAACTACAGAATGGAGATAATGTTGCCGGTGAATTTAACGTTCTTTCTTCTTCGCGAAAGAATTTGGAGAATTCCAAATTCAAGCAGTGGATTGGGCTTCTCTGGTGGCGCAGTGGTTGAGAGTCCGCCTGCCGATGCAGGGGACGCGGGTTTGTGCTCCGGTCTGGGAGGATCCCACATGCCGCGGAGCGGCTGGGCCCGTGAGCCATGGCCGCTGAGCCTGCGCGTCCGGAGCATCTTGGAGGGCAAGAAGCTTTGGGAGAAACACACTCCACAGACAGAGTGTGGTCCATCTTGGAGGGCAAGAAGCTTTGGGAGAAACACACTCCACAGACAGAGTGTGGGCCATCTTGGAAGACAAGAAGCAAGAGCCCTCGAAATACAGTGTGGTTAGTTTTTATGGGCTGGATAATTTCATAGGCTAATGAGTAGGAGGATTATTCCAATTATTTTGGGGAAGGGGCGGGGATAGCCAGGAACTGGGCTACCACCCATTTTTTTTTTTTTTTAACATCTTTATTGGAGTATAATTGCTTTACAGTGGTGTGTTACCAGCCACTTCTTGACCTTTTATGGTTGGCCTCAAAACTGTCATGGTGCTGGCAGATATGTCATTAACATGCTAACGTATTACAATGAGCGTATGAGGCTCAAGGTCTACTGGAAGTCGAATCTTCCGCCATCTTGGACCTAGTTGGTTCTCACTAGTTTTCTTCATGTACTATGGCTATGTCTTTCTTTTAAAGGTTGTGCCCTGCTCCTTCCCTCCCGTTTCAATAACACTACTCTTCTATCAACTTAAACCCATTAAGCCTAACATTTAGTGGCTGCTAGCCCAAAAAGTGGAAACATTCCAAATGCCCATCAATAGATGAATAGATAAAGAAAATGTGGTATATACATACAATGCAATACTATTCAGCCTAAAAAAGTAAGGAAATTCTGATACATGCTACAACATGCATGAACCTTGAAATAAGCCAGTCACAAAAGGATTATGTGAATCCATTCACATGAGGTACTTAGAATAGGCAAATTCATAGAGGCAGAGGTAGAATAAACTTTACCAAGCTCTGGGGGAAGGGTGGATGGGGAGTTACTGTTAAATGGGCACAGAGTGTCAGTTTGGAAAAATGAAAAAGTTCCCGAGATTGTGAGTGGTGATGGTTGCACAACACTGTTGAATGTACTTAATGCCACTGATTTGTAAAAATGGTTACAATGGCAAATTTTAACTATATAATACCACAATTGTAAAAAACTGTCTAACAAGCTAAAACTATTCTCCATATGTGATTTGACCAGTCTTCCTGGTAATGCCTATTGCCCTGGCATGGCAATTCACACTTTCTCTCAATCTCAAAAGTCTCCCAGTTTGCAAAATAAATTTAAATGGTCACCCTATTCATGTGGTTTCTCTTGGAGAAAAGAAACACAGTTTTTAATGTTTCCTTTCCTCCATCCCCCTTCACTCTGTCACTGAAAACAGTAGCTACTTTCAGGTTTCCTTTTTCTTCCAATTTCAGTCAGAGACTAGAAAAGAAAGTGGAAACTGCATAAACAGTAAAATATTTACTTAATACTTGCAAATGGATCCTAAAACTCTCTTTTGGATTTTATTAAAATTCAAGAAAAATAATTTGAGCCAACCCTATTTATTTGTATTTCTTTTTAATTAGCCACAATGTACATGAAAAACAGAGTGAATAGTACACTCTGGACAAAAAGGGAAGGATGGGCAGAGTGCACAAAATATGGGTACATAAGCCTCTAAAAATGGGCAGGAGCAATGAGGTCTAAAAGCCAAACGAAGGAACCTCTGAGGCCGTGACCAACTGGGCAGAATGATTTCCTGCTCACCAGGATGAGCACAACTTTGGTTCTAAATGTCCCTTAACCATGGAGACACGTAGTGAACATCAACTAACCTGTAAGTCATTCTCATTCTATGAAAATTTACAGGTGCTGTTTAAGTAGTATCAGTGGTTATTAACTTGGAAGGGGGAGGGAGGATTGCTGGGCAGGAGGAGCTTTTAGTGTAGGAAAAAGCTATCCGTGTGATTCTAATACCTGCCGTCCATCCCCATGTGCTCGTAATCACTGAGTTAGAAAAGCCAGACAAGTCAGAATTAGGTAAATTAAAATTATTCTTCACGTTATTGTACCAATAAATCTTTAAAATATCTGCCTAGATCCCATGTCAATAGAGATTTCTATAAACTGATCAAAAATACGGAATTATACGATTTAATACTTGTAAGGTAGCATTTATGCTATTTTAATCCCAAATTAACAGCCCTGCTCACTCAAATGTCAAGTTTTTTCTGTATCTGATATCAGTCAGAAATCTAATCCTGTTCTCAGCCTAGATGGTGAAACTCAAGTATTCAGTCTATTTCTATATCCTAGCTGGGTATGGAATCTACTTTTCTAGAGTATTTTACAGATGAGAGGTGGTTTTAATGTAGGTCTGCATGGACATACTAACTGGTTTATTTTTTATCACAGTCTCTTCCAACTCTATGCTTTTCTTATTCCCACTATTCACAATACCTGGAGCTGGAGGAGTATGAAGAATCAATTCCCTGCTGCAAGGACTGCAGACTGAACCCTTGTAGGCTCTTACTCTGAAAGCATAGTTACAATTACTTTCAAGATCGGAAATGACTTTACTTGTGCCACACACTTCTATCTCATTCCAAGACAACATTTCTTCATCTCTATTAATCTTCCGATATTCGAGGACATAGCTATCAGCTTTATCCTTTTCTGGATGGTGCCAATTTATCAAAGCATTGTTATAAATTTTGCTCTGTTCCTCATTGATCTCTGGCACATCTATGCCTGAAAGAATTATGAGATAGAAAACAATGTTAAAATATTATTTCAGAACCTTTATTTTTCCTCAGTAAAAATGATTTACTGACAATACTTAAGGGATTTCTCTGCTGTTCAAGAACTTTCTACATTTATAATACTGTGTATAAGAAAAAGAATAAATCCTGCAAATACAACAGGATGTTGGACTTTGAGGACATGCTAAGTGAAAAAAGTGAGACATAGAAAAACAAATGCTGACTGCGTGATTCCACTTTCGTGAGGTATCTAAAGTAGCCAAATTCATAAAATCAAAGACTGGAATGGTGGTTACAAGGGGCTGAGGAGCAGGGAGAAATGGGCACTTATTAATCAATAGGCATAAAGTTTCAGTTAAGCAAGATGAATAAGCTCTAGAGATGTGCTGTACAACTTGTGTCTGTAGACAACAATACTGTATTGTATACCAGAAATTTCAGAGGCTAGATCTCAGGGTAAGTTTTATCATAATAAAATTTTAAAAGGAAAGTAAATTGAGATTTTAAAAGGTATATTTATGTTTATAACTGAAAGGGGAAAGAAGAATGAAAAATAAGACAGACAAAATAAATAAAACTCAATTTTAGCTTTACATATTAATTCTGAATCACCATAAATTAAAATTTTTAACAATTTACTCTTCAATTTCCATCTACTGAATAACAACCCTAGACTTGAAATTTATAATATGTGTCCTCCTATCAATTATTTTAATAAATATTTTTAAATCTAAGTTTGGTCAGTATAATAATAAACAAACTTCAATAAAACATTATATGGTTTTCTTTCATATTATCTTCCACAGAGGTGCAAAGCAATTTATTTATTTATTTTAAAATTTATTTATTTGGCTGCACCGGGTCTTAGTTGGGCATATGGGATCTTCGTTGCCCCATGCAGGATCTTCGTTGCAACGTGCAGGATCTTTAGTTGCAGCATGCAGACCCTTAGTTGCGTCATGTGGGATTCAGTTCCCTGACCGGGGATCGAACCCGGGCCCCCTGCATTGGGAGCACGGAGTCTTAACCACTGGACCACCAGGGAAGTCTAGCAAAGCAATTTAAATGACTTTTTCTTGGTATAAACGATACGTATTTTTTTAAGAAAATCAGAAACTACATAAAACACACACAAATTAAGTAACTCAAAGATTATCACTACAATAATTTTGTGTAGCTCCTGCCAGTATTTTTCTTCTAGTGGCATTCCACTATAGCAACATTTAACTATTTTCAGAAACATGTTTCTAATTTTTCACTAAAAATACAATGATTAAAATATTACAGCTAAATCTTTGTGCATATTCATAATCTTTTCCATAGAATAAATTCCAAACAGCTTAACTGCTTTGGTCATATGGTAAAAATAAGCTATAGGAGTTACACATGCACACACACACATAAATAAACACATATTTATATCAAATCACAGAGAAATACATGAAATGAAAAGCAGAAGTCTCCCTCTTCTCCTTATCCTCCAGCTATGTACAAGCAATGTACAGCATAAGTATGTCTATGTGTGCATTTGTGCAACTGAATGTTATGCAGCCATGGGATAAGAAAAGTCATCCAAACTACATTTTAAAGTTAAAAAAAAAAAAAGCTAGTTAAAGAATAACATGACTGGAATGCTCTATGTGCGTGCAGGAAAAAATGAGAAGAGCATCCACCAGCAGGAAGCTGGGTGACCAGCAGCTTTCCATTCCGACCCACCCATTTTACAGGTCCTTCGTTATGCACTGGTATAACCCAAGATTACCCGCACTCAATTTCCTTTTTCCAAAGACTGTTTTGGGACCCCCAGGGAAGGCAGGACCTTGTACTCCTAAGTAAACTAGCATGTATATAAAAAACAATTCAAGTATACATTTTAGAAAAAGAAGAAAGTACAGTATATGAAATAGAATTAGCATTTCAAATATCACCACATATTTGGAAAAACAAGATCATCATAATAGACAAGAAAAGTATATACCTGACAGAGATTCAGGTATTGATTGGAAGAGAAAGGTGGTCATAGCTTCAGCATGTTTAACTTTTAAACAAGACAAATTTCCTTTGACTGAATACAAATCTATGCATCCATACCTGTACAGTAATTAAACTGTAAGTGTACTTTTCCAAGGACTGTAATTGTTCACCATTATTAGGAGAGAAATCTGAGGGAGATGAACAAGGCGAGAAGAAAAAAGGAAAGGAAGACCTCCCTGCTGGGGAGCAGCAAAACACAAACACAACCAAATGTTAGGGGCCGAGCTGCCTGCCCTAAAACTCATATGTTGAAGTTCTAGGCCCTAGTACCTCAGAATGTGCCTTTATTTGGAGAGAGGGTCTTTAAAGAAGTAACACAGTTAAAATCAGGTCGTTAAGGTGGACCCTAGTCCACTATGACTAATAGGACTGGAGTCCTTATGAGAGGAAATTTGGACTCAGATATGTACAGAGGGAAGACCACGTGAAGACACAAGAAGACAGCCACGTGCACACCTAGGAGAGAGACCTCAGAAGAAACCAACCCTGACGACAGCTTCATCTCAGACTTCTAGCCTCTAGAATCCTAAGGGTACTCCCTGACGGTCCAGTGGTTAAGATGTGGGCTTTTACTGCCAAGGACCTGGGTTTGATCCCTGGTCGGGCAACTAATATCCCACAAGCCCCAAGGTGTGATTGATAGATAGATAGATAGATAGATAGATTGGGGAATTAAGATCCCGCAAGCCCAAGGTGTGATAGATACATAAATAGACAGACAGATAGATAGATAAATAAAAACTTTTACTGCCAGAATCCTATGAAATTAAATTTCTGTTGTTATGTCACCCAGTCTGTGGTATTTAGTTTTGGCAGCACTAGCAAACTCATACAACAATGTAAACACTTAAACATCTTAGAGTCATTTTTAGCCTGGAGATATCATTTCTAGGTTTCTGCCCTAGAGAAACTCATACACATGCACTAAGAAACACTGACAAAGATGTTCAATACAGCATTGCTTACAACAGATAAAAAAACAGGAACAGACTGTCTCTTAGTGGGAAACTTACTTACATAATGGAATACTGTAAAGTTAATATATAGCTGTAAACCAGAACTTCATGTATTAACAAATCTTTATCTTAAACTTAATTTCTCAAAAAAACAAATTACCAAAAAAAGATACATACAATGTGGTGCCATTCACACAATGTTTAAAAACATACAAACCAAAAGAATCTAGCTTCTGTGCATAAAAACTTGGTTATAAAAACATAAATGGCATATGATTTTAGCATATGATGGTCTGAGCAACTGAGATGCTGCATTATAATGTCAAACTAAAGAGAATTTGTGTTTCTCCTACACAATGTGAATTCAAACTAAAAAAGTGAAGGTATGCTATTACTAAAACTCACCACTAGAGAAAAAGGACAATTCTCCAAGAAGTTCTGTTTGTTTAGATGTATTAACAACATAGTCTTCAAAAGAAGTCTGAGCCGCAGGTCTAAAGCTCTTCAAAGATTCTGTAGCTTTCTGTATTCTACAGATGGACATAAAATATTTTATACAAAAATGATTCTTTAAAAAGGCAAATCAGACTAAGTATTTTCAATGAGATTAACAAAAGAAAACTTCACTCAACATTCAAGATAAGAGTGAAGCAAGACATACTGCACATAACACAGCATTCTGAACCACTCAGAGCTACAGCTGAAACATAAAGCAGCATTTAATGACACTGCTAGAGAGAGACTGTCAGTTCAAAGTTAAATACCTGAGGTGGAGCTGTTTTGCGGTCTGAACAAAGCAAGACTGATCTGTCTCCTTCAGTACTTCTTGAGCATATCCCACGAGTCCATTGTTCTCTAGCAGCCCCTGATACTCTTCCATTTGAGTCTGAAATTTGTCTAATCTTAGTTTCTTAGAAGCATCAATTGCCTTCAAAACAGATGATTTCCTTTCTTCTAGGGTTTCAAAGAGCTTTTCAAAATGTGTAATTGCTTCTTCTTTAGCCCGCTCTCCATTACACTATTATAAAACAAGCAAAGCGTTACCTCATCTGCTAAATCCAAACGTCTTTTCAAGAAAGAGTCGCAATTCAACAAAACGAACCCAAATACTGGAAAGAAAAATATTTTGTCTGACTCCTTGATGTTTTCAGAACAATAATTTGGCATCAAATATGCTTACTAAGGAATGATCAGCAACTTTGAGACATACTTTGTAATTTTATAATACTGTATTTCCTTAAGCTTTCAATCTCCAAAGTCCAGCAATAAACAATTTATTCAGTGAAATAAGAAAGCAACATTCAATTTCTGTACAAAGGAACTTGAGGCAGAAATGAACTGATTTAACCAAAGACACAGGAAAATACAATCTTGCACTTATTTACTTTTATTCATTTCTAATTCAGGAAATTTTATCCTTTCTACCATATACCAATTTTTTAAAAAGTTAAACCACAGCCATGAAACTCAAAAAAATTATATCCTATGCTAATAAAAATGTAACTCTTCTCTTCAAATTAATATTTAGTTATATATAATTATAATTAAGCTGTAATTTAATTAATATTGATTTAATTATGTTATGCAAATTATCTTCTTTATGCTTGAGTTTTTCTCTTCTGAAAACCAGGGGTAAGAGAGACCATTTAGGTTTTTCTGAAGATTGAAAAACATTATTTACATAAAATGCCCACCATTATGTCACATACTCTCAATAAGCATTATTTTCACTGCACACATAGCTATTCCTCTACTTTGCCATAAAATGATCCTCTCTATAGTGCTTATGAAACATTTTGAATGTCCACAAAACCAGAGCTCGACCTGATTTTTAAAATAAGACCAGCAAAGCACTTAACAAGCATTAATCATAATAGACTCATAGCAGCAGCCAACAGAAAAGAGTCTTCAAGAACATTCTTAAAAGCTGACAATATATGGTAGAAGTGCATTGCTCATTTTCCAATGGCTTCTGGCCAACATTCAAAATGAAAGGAAATTTTTTCCAGATTTCTTTCTCTGATTCCTAACCTCAAAAGCCAATTTTTTTAAAGGAGGGTAGGAGAAGAGAACAGAGGGTGGTGACATTCTGGTAGTATTTCAGTGACATATCACATTAAGTTCAAATATTTCATTATACATAGATCAAGAGGAGACTTTCTCCAACTAAGTATAATTATTGATAAAAAGACAGTGTCACAGTCTTCACTGAGTAAAATTCAAGAATGGAGACAAATTCTCTAGTGCAGAAGATTCTTACTGATAAGCCTACAAATGCAGCTTAGGTCAAAGGCACAAGAAGAGGTTAAATAATTTTTCCAGGATCCCAAGGCATGAATGCCTACATGAATACTTGATGCCTGAGTTCCTCAGTTTTCAACCTACTGAATGACAAACTCAAAAACAAGCACTGGGTTTCCTTATCTCAGAAGTAAAGGCAGCCTGACTGAGAAAACCAATAAAGACAAATCTAAAATAACCACAGACACAATCCCTGAAGCAACCTACCATCTAGATGATAATGTGCTAATATGTTCGGGGATTATAGTAAACTGAGAGAGTTTGTCAATCAGATACAAATTCGAGAAACAGAATCCTACTTTTAAATTACATGAAAATGCAATCAGTGACTAACAGAAAAATAATATTTAAAATATTAAAGCAATACTGGTAATATGGATATTGGTTCAAGATGGCGGAGTAGCAGGATGTGCTCTCACTCCCTCTTGCAAGAACAACAGAACACAACTGACTGCTGAACAATCATCGACAGGAAGACACTGGAACTCTCCAAAAAAGACACCCCACATCCAAAGACAAAGGAGAAGCCACAATGAGATAGTAGGAGGGGCACAATCACAATAAAATCAAATCCCATAACTGCTGGGTGGGTGACTCACAAACTGGAGAACACTTATACCACAGAAGTCCACCCACTGGAGTGAAGGTTCTGAGCCCCAGGTCAGGCTTCCCAACCTGGGGGTCCAGCAAGGGGAGGAGGAATTCCTAGAGAACCAGACTTTGAAGGCTAGCAGGATTTGATTACAGGACTTCGACAGGACTGGAGGAAACAGAGACTCCACTCCTGGAGGGCACAAACAAAGTACTGTGCACATCAGGAACCAGTGGGAAAGAGCAGTGACCACATAGGAGACTGAACCAGACCTACCTGCTAGTGTTGGAAGGTCTCCTGCAGAGGCGGGCGGTGGCTATGTCTCACCATGAGGACAAGGACATTGGCAGCAGAAGTTTTGTGAAGTACTCCTTGGCGTGAGCCCTCCCAGAGTCTGCCATTAGCCCCACCAAAGAGCTGGGGTAGGCTCCAGTGTTGGGTCGCCTCAGGCCAAACAACCAACAGGGAGGAAGCCCAGCCCCACCCATCAACAGACAATCGGATTAAAGATTTACTGAGCTCTGCCAACCAAAGCAACAGCCAGCTCTACCCACAGCCAGCCCCTCCCATCAGGAAACTTGCACAAGCCCCTTAGATAGCCTCATCCACCAGAGGGCAGACAGCAGAAGCAAGAAGAACTACAATCTGGCAGCCTGTGGAACAAAAACCACATTCACAAAAAGACAGACAAAATGAAAAGGCAGAGGGCTATGTACCAGATAAAGGACCAAGATAAAACCCCAGAAAAACAATTAAATGAAGTGGAGATAGGCAACCTTACAGAAAAAGAATTCAGAATAATGATAATGAAGATGATCCAGGACCTCAGAAAAAGAATGGAGGCAAAGATCGAGAAGATGCAAGAAATG
>NC_041221.1:112659994-112660492 GCF_002837175.3 Physeter macrocephalus
TGAAATGAAAAATACAGTAGAAGGAATCAATAGCAGAATAACTGAGGCAGCAGAACGGATAAGTGACCTGGAAGACAGAATGGTAGAATTCACTGCTGTGGAATAGAATAAAGAAAAAAGAATGAAAAGCAATGAAGACAGCCTAAGAGACCTCTGGGACAATATTAAACACAACAGCGTTCACATTATAGGAGTCCCAGAAGGAGAAGAGAGAGAGAAAAGACCTGAGAAAATATTTGAAGAGATTATAGTCTAAAACTTCCCTAACATGGGAAAGGAAACAGCCACCCAACTCCAGGAAGTGCAGGGTGTCCCGTACAGGATAAACCCAAGGAGAAACATGCCGAGACACATAGTAATCAAATTGGCAAAAATTAAAGACAAAGAAAAATTATTGAAAGCAGCAAGGGAAAAACGACAAATAACATGCATGGGAACTCCCATAAGGTTAACAACTGATTTCTCAGCAGAAACTCTACAAGCCAGAAGGGAGTGGCA
>NC_041221.1:112661393-112663034 GCF_002837175.3 Physeter macrocephalus
TACATAAGGCAACTGCTAACAGCTATAAAAGAAGAAATCGACAGTAACACAATAATAGTGGGGGGACTTTAACACCTCACTTATACCAATGGACAGATCATCCAGACAGAAAAGTAATAACGAAACACAAGCTTTAAATGACACAATAGACCAGATAGATTTAATTGATATTTATAGGACATTCCATCCAAAAACAGCAGATTACTTTCTTCTCAAGTGCACATGGAACATTCTCCAGGATGGATCACATCTTGGGTCACAAACCAAGCCTCAGTAAATTTAAAAAAATTGAAATCATATTAAACATCTTTTCTGACCACAACGCTATGAGATTAGAAATCAATTACAGGGAAAAAAATGTAAAAAACACAAACACATAGAGGATAAACAATACATTACTAAATAACCAAGAGATCACTGAAGAAATCAAAGAGGAAATCAAAAAATACCTAGAGAAAAATGATAATGAAAAGACTATGATCCAAAACCAATGGGATGAAGCAAAAGCAGTTTTAACAGGGAAGTTTATAGCTATACAAGCCTACCTCAAGAAACAAGAAAAATCCCAAACAAACAACCTAACCTTACACCTAAAGGAACTAGAGAAAGAAGAACAAACAAAACCCAGGGTTAGCAGAAGGAAAGAAATCATAAAGATCATAGCAGAAATAAATGAAATAGAAAACAACAGCAAAGATCAATAAAACTAAAAGCTGGTTCTTTGAGAAGATAAACAAAATTGATAAACCATTACCCAGACGCATCAAGAAAAAGAGGGAGAGGACTCAAACCAATAAAATTAGAAATGAAAAAAGAGAAGTTACAACAGACACCGCAGAAATACAAAGCATCCTAAGAGACTACTACAAGCTACTCTACGCCAATAAAATGGACAACCTGGAAGAAACAGAGAAATTCTTAGAGAGGTATAACCGTCTAAGACTGAACCAGGAAGAAATAGAAAAAATGAACAGACCAATCACAAGTAATGAAATTGAAACTGTGATTTAAAATCTCCCAACAGGGGTTCCCTGGTGGTGCACTGGTTAAGAATCCGCCTGCCAATGCAGGGGACACAGGTTCGAGCCCTGGTCCGGGAAGATCCCACATGCTGCGGAGCAACTAAGTCCATGCACCACAACTACTGAGCCTACGCTCCAGAGCCCGAGAGCCACAACTACTGAGTCCATGTGCTACAACTACTAAAGCCCACGCACCTAGAGCCCATGATCTGCAAAAAGAGAAGCCACTGCAATGAGAAACTCGCACACCGCAACAAAGAGAAGCCCCCACTCGCTGCAACTAGAGAAAGACTGCGCGCAGTAACAAAGACCCAACGCAGACAAAAATAAATAATAAAATAAAATAAATTAATTAAAAAAAAATCTTCTCACAAACAAAAGTCCAGGACCAGATGGCTTCACAGGTGAATTCTATCAACCATTTAGAGAAGAGCTAACACCCATCCTTCTCAAACTCTTCCAAAAAATTGCAGAGGAAGGAGCACTCCCAAACTCATTTTATGAGGCCACCATCACCCTGATACCAAAACCAGACAAAGATACTACAAAAGAAGAAAATTACAGACCAATATCACTGATGAATATAGATGCAAAAATCCTCAACAAAATACTAACAAAC
>NC_041221.1:112663436-112664453 GCF_002837175.3 Physeter macrocephalus
AATAGATGCAGAAAAAGCTTTTGACAAAATTCAACACCCATTTATGATAAAAACCCTCCAGAAAGTGGGCACAGAGGGAACCTACCTCAACATAATAAAGGCCATATACAACAAACCCACAGCCAACATCATTCTCAATGGTGAAAAACTGAAAGCACTTCCTCTAAGATCAGGAACAAGACAAGGATGTCCACTCTCGCCACTATTATTCAACATAGTTTTGGAAGCCCTAGTCACAGCAATCAGAGAAGAAAAAGAAATAAAAGGAATACAAATTGGAAAAGAAGAAGTAAAACTGTCACTGTTTGCAGATGACATGATACTATACACAGAGAATCCTAAAGATGCTACCAGAAAACTACTAGAGCTAAGCAATGAATTTGGTAAAGTTGCAGCATACAAAATAAATGCACAGAAATCTCTTGCATTCCTATACACTAATGATGAAAAATCTGAAAGAGAAATTAAGGAAACACTCCCATTTACCATTGCAACAAAAAGAAAAAAATACCTAGGAATAAAACTACCTAGGGAGACAAAAGACCTGTATGCAGGAAACTATAAGACACTGTTGAAAGAAATTAAAGATGATACCAACAGATGGAGAGATATACTATTTTCTTGGATTGGAAGAATCAATATTGTGTACCTTCAGTAAGTGGTGCTGGGAAAACTGGACAGGTACATGTAAAAGAATGAAATTAGAACACTCCCTAACACCATACACACAAATAAACTCAAAATGGAGTAGAGACCTAAATGTAAGACTGGACACTATAAAACTCTTAGAGGAAAACATAAGAAGAACACTCTTTGACATCAATCACAGCAAGATCTTTTTTGATCCACCTCCTAGAGTAATGGAAATAAACAAAAAAATAAACAAATGGGACCTAATGAAACTTAAAAGCTTTTGCAAAAGAAAGGAAACTACAAACAAGACGAAAATGCAACCCTCAGAAAGGGAGAAAATATTTGCAAATGAATCAATGGACAAAGGATTACTCTCCAAAATAT
>NC_041221.1:112664668-112717397 GCF_002837175.3 Physeter macrocephalus
CAAATGCTGGAGAGGGTGTGGAGAAAAGGGAACCCTCTTGCACTGTTGGTGGGAATGTAAATTGATACAGCCACTATAGGGAACAGTATGGAGGTTCCTAAAAAAACTAAAAATAGAACTACCATATGACCCAGCAATCCCACTATTGGGCATATACCCAGAGAAAACCATAAATCAAAAAGACACATGCACCCCAATGTTCAGTGCAGCACTATTTACAATAGCCAAGTCATAGAAGCAACCTAAATGCCCATTGACAGACGAATGGATAAAGAAGATGTGGTACATATATACAATGGAGTATTACTCAGCCATGAAAAGGAACGAAATTGGGTCATTTGTAGAGACATGGATGAATCCAGAGACGGTCCTACAGAGTGAAGTAAGTCAGAAAGAGAAAAATAAATATCGCATATTAACGCATATATGTGGAACCTAGAAAAATGGTACAGATGAACAGGTTTGCAGGGCAGAAATTGAGACACAGATGTAGAGAACAAACGTATGGACACCAAGGGGGGAAAACAGCTGTGGGTGGGGGTGGGGGTGTGATGAATTGGGAGATTGGGATTGACATGTATACACTGATGTGTATAAAATGGATGACTAATAAGAACCTGCTCTATAAAAAAATAAATAAAATAAAATTCAAAAATAAAATACTGGTAATATAGTGCTAATTCACATAATTTTTCAATGATTTTAACCCATTTTTGAAAAAAATTTGTAAGAAATGACAGTCTCATACTAGTCAGAATATTTTTATATTTAATTACAAAACATAAAGTGATCAAGGGTAACGGCTCTTCAGTTTATTTCAAATAGAGAAAATAAATAGGGATCAAAATCAGTGAAGACTATTAGGAATTTTAAAATAACCCAGTCCTATCCTCTCTTACTATATTTTTAAAGTGCTGTCAGTTTTTTAAATTTTTTACTGAAGTATAATATGCAAAGAGGAAAATGTACATATAAGTGTAAGGATCAATGAGGCTTTGCAACCACACCCATGTAACCAGCATCCAGATTGAACAATATTACCAGTATCCCAGAAGCCACCCTTTATAACCTTTCCAGGCACTAATCCTCCCTCTCTTCAGTAACTCCTTTCCTGAACAACACAGTCTAGTTTCACCTGTCTTGGAATCACCCAGCAAGTACTCCTTTGTATTTGGCATCTTCCTTTCAATATTAGTGCCAGACTTATCTACATTGTTGCATATAGTTGTAGATATTCATCCTTCACTGCTATTTATATTCCACTGTTAATGAACATTTGAGTACTTTCCATTTTGTGGCTATCACAAATAATGCAGCTAAGAACATCTTAATACATGTCTTTTGGTGAACATATGTGACAGGAATATACTTCGGAGTATGTGGAAACTTAAATAAACCTGGTCCTATCGACATGTAGTACATTTTTCAAATGCAATCTGTTAGTTTTATAAGAGACAGATAATCATAAAAGCTATTATTTTCCTTATATTGCTACTTTGGAGAACTCATTAATTGCCACATAAAGAATTAGTCTTTCTTTCCTCTGTGTTCCAATATCATATAATCATAACCTCTATCAGCAATGATCACATAGCATTATTTTTTACGTTTGTTGTCTTAGTGCCAGAAAAGCAGGAGTGAGATCTAACACAACTTTGTACTCCCAGCTCAAATAATACCCTCTGGATTTTATGAATGAATAAATGAATGTCTAAATGAATAAGTGAAAAATATGCAAACCATCTTATCACTTACCTCCGTTTCTTTCATTAACAAGTTTAGTTCAGAAATCTGACTCTTCACCTGGCTCTCCTTGCCAATAAGGTAATCAATATCTTTTGAAAGCTTTTCCTATTGGAATATATTAGAAACAGAAATAGAAGTGTAACAAAGGCCTTCCAGAATTTCTTTTAACACATTATCCTCTTCTCTAGCCTATGATGAACAGACAGTAAAATCAACAATGGTGATTATCATTATTAACCCAGGGTAAACAGTCACTGGCCTTGAGCACACAGGCCTAAAGATACATGAGGGATTAGAAGCAGTTAGAAAAAAGAACAAGGTAGTGATGCTCAGATTAGTAAAAGCTCCTGAAAACACAAATAGCATTTTTGTTGTCTCATCAACACGCCCAGAATGCTTCCTCCCAAGGCTTCTAAGTAAATGGAAGGGCAGCAATCCAAATAGTGTCGTCTTCAACCAGATTTTATAATTCACTCTCACACACACACACACCCCACACACAACAGGAAAAACAACAAAGACCCTTCCAAAATAATCTTCATAGTCCATCCCAGCCTAGATGTTCATTAAACAATTACACAATACACAATAATGAAAACGCAGATTTATAAAAATAGGTAACTTCAAGAGCTTATTGAATAGTTTGTTCATAGAGTAGTCATTTTGAAACTGGTATAGTTTACCATAGAGATAATGTCATAGATTTTGGTGAGATCACTAGTGTAGCCCAGAAAACATTAATATACCTGAAATACGTTTAAAAACAAACAATAATACCCTGACGCACCACGGGGTACAAAGTAGTAAGAGACAATGTATCCTGAGACTAAGTTAGAATAAGAACATCCAGAAAACACCTCCCATGCTGTAAGCCCTGACAGGAGGATCTGAACATTTCTTGCTCACAACTGGTGACTAAGGTTTGAAAAGAGTTAGGAAGAAGAGGGGCAAAGCTCTTAGGAATTAAAGAAGTGAGTCTCCTTCTTATATCATCATCCTCTTTTTTTTACTTAGACCATGTTACAGGGTAAGAGAACATATGCAGAAATCAAAGTGACAGGTCTCCAGCATGGCCCATCTTTAACTCTTCGGGACACCCAGCAATCAGACCCAGTGAGTTTCCTTGATGGCTCACTGGAGGGAAAGAGGAAAGACCTGTCAGGCAGAGGAACAAGATTTCTGAGAACTCAAGGCAGGATGGGACCAAGAAGGAAATCATAGGATGTTAAGGATAGAAAGAGACATTAAAATCCTGCATTTTAGGGCTTCCCTGGTGGCGCAGTGGTTGAGAATCCGCCTGCCGATGCAGGGGATACGGGTTCGTGCCCCGGTCCGGGAAGATCCCACGTGCCGCGGAGCGGCTGGGCCCGTGAGCCATGGCCGCTGAGCCTGCGCGTCCGGAGCCTGTGCTCTTCAACGGGAGAGGCCACGGCAGTGAGGGGCCCGCGTACCACAAAAAAAAAAAAAAAAAAAAAAAAAAAAAAAAATCCTGCATTTTAATCCAGCATTTTACAGATGAGGAAACCAAAGCTCACTGAGTACAAATATCACATAGTCTATAGCTGAACTAGAAACCTCCTCACCACACATTAACCATGATGCCACAGGCTGAGAGGTGCTTCTTCAGCACCAAGCTGCAAGGAAGATGATAGTTCCTCCAATACCACCGCTGTCAGGCCCATGTTAGGACCAGACCTACGGGGTATGAGTGCTGGCACTCTTTTTAGCTATAGTAGCAAAGAAAGGAATGTGGCCATTTAAACTGAAGTAGGCCTTAGTTCTGAAACAGCTTAAGTTAACAGTGCTAAATAGGCTAGAGAAGAATAGAGGACAGAATTCAGGAACACCGTCCAAGGTCTAAGTGGTTCCAGTGAGCTGTGATGCTTAGACCAAGTCTCTGGCCAAACACAGCCTTTATCTGAGACGGCTCCAGTCTTCTCAGTCCCCTTAAACTTAGGCAGTCTGTGTTAAGACTAGATCTGTCTTAACCAAGAATCAGTGGTCCATTTATTCATAATCCTCCAAAAACTATATGCACCAGACACTGATACTAGGCATTTTATCCAGGAAGTTCATCTAACGTGAGAAGCAGGTTTAAATCCTTTAGTTCTATTAGGATCCCAGTTCTCTAGGAACTGATCAGAGGCTAAATTCTCAAGGACCCCAAAGTTGCCCAAAACTTCCTCTAGAGCAGTGGTTCTCAAATGATGGTGTGCGTCAGCCTCCTGAGAGTCCATAAGGAACACAGAGGCCCAAGGCCATTAAAGTGGTACAGGCCTGGCTTCCATAGTTTTACCAAGTGTTCCAGGTGATTCTAACACCCAGCAGAGTTTGAGCTCTCTCCCTGCAACACTCAAGTGAGTAAAAATGAAAATGATATTATAAACCTATGTCACCTAGATCATGAAGGCCTCTGGCTTAAAATCTAAAACAAGTAAAAAGGAAGATCTACGGAGATCTGTTTGCTACTTTCAGCAGAACTGAATAATTTTACTCTTACTAAAAAGTGAATAAGTTGAAAAATCCATTATGGAGTCTCATTTTTAAAAGTGTGAAACATAAATGGGAGAAATTAACAACAAGGCAAAGGATAACTTAAGTGTATGCTATTGTCAAATATTGATTCCAAGTAACAGAAAAAAAAATTTTGGACAACTTATATAATATCCAACCAATAAGAAACAAACAAAAAAGGTGTCAAAGTTAAACTTAGCAAACAGTGTTATTGCCACTGTGAGGCACAATAGAGAAACAAAGACTGGATTTACTCACCCACTTGAAACAACTAAAAAAACCTAACAGAATAAATGAAACAGCTCTCAAGACACTGGACATCAAGAAACAAAAAACAGTGTCCTTGAGGGATGGGAAACAAGATGAGCCTATGATTGCTCTCAGCTTATTGTCAGGAGAAGGCTTCCCAGGCCTGGTGCAGAGAACTCAAATGGGGCCCAGGATCTCCCGTGAGATGAGGCGATGAAGCTGGGAGTCTGGGGAGGCCAGAGTTTACAAAACATAACACCTAAGAACAGGTGGCCATAAAGAGAAAGAACTCCAGAGATTTACCAAGCAGCCCCCTTGCTTATTCATATGAGCTTTGATCAATTTTTATGTGTGAGGAAATTGCCACAGGCCAGGGCAAGTATCACCCAAAAGAATTAGAAGGAACAATTTCAGAGCTCACACATGCTGGAAATAGTGCCTGTTCCCCACCAGCCAGACTAAAAAAAAAAAAACTCAAAATTCATAGGGCATTGGGAAGAGTAAACAAATGGCTTTACTTCAATAATCACATAAAATTAGTCCTAGAACAAAATGCTGCTCTGTCCTAACAAAGCTTAACAGCAAGACCAAAAAGGAACAAATTGTTCCCAAGTAACTTAATCACACAACAGAAGAAAACTCAAGAATATCTTTAGGAATATAAAAATATCCAGTGCTGCGGCTTCCCTGGTGGCGCAGTGGTTGAGAGTCCGCCTGCCGATGCAGGGGACACGGGTTCGTGCCCCGGTCCGGGATGATCCCACATGCCGCGGAGCGGCTGGGCCCGTGAGACATGGCCGCTGAGCCCGTGCGTCCGGAGCCTGTGCTCCGCAACGGGAGGGGCCACAACAGTGAGAGGCCTGCGTACCGCAAAAAAAATAAATAAATAAATAAAATAAAAATATATCCAGTGCCCAGCAAGGTAAGCTTTACAATACCTGGCAGCCAATCAAAAGTTGCCAGGCCTGCAAAGGAGGAGGGGAATACAACTCATAATGATAAGAAAAATCAGTCAAAAGTGACCTAGTAATGACACAGATAACAGAATTAGTAAATGAGGACGGACAATAAAACAACAATATTTGTAACCCATGTGTTCAATGTAGAGGGAGGACTGAGCATGTCAGACATACAAAATACAAAATATGAAACTGTATGTATAGATGCAAAATAGATACAGGTCAAAAAATGCATACACATATTGTTAAAGGAATCAAAAATTTAAATGGGTAGTAGATTTATAAATGAATTGCCTCCCTTTTAAAAAGGAAAAAAGAATGAAACAAAAAACATTATACAACTGCCTACTTGGCTGTAGATTATCAAATCTGAAAGTCTCAAAAGGGCCATGTATAAGGTTAACAGACAGTAAATAACTCAGTTTTAGCTGGAACCCACCAGAATAAACAAAAATGTTTATACTAATTCTATTGGCAGCAATAAGAATCAAGTGTCTTAAAACAGCTACTACCCTTCAAAGTGTGTCACTCCTGTAACCACACTCAATGTCGTGGCATTGGGCTCATGTAGGGATAGATCATAATGAAGTGTCCTTCATCCCTCTCTTTCCTCAGAACTAGATATCAGTAGGACAAAGAGCTGCCTGGTCAGAAATACTAACAACCTAATATTAATAGATCATTAAGTAACACTTTAGATTATTAACTCATTTCAGTAAAACAGACCACACAATATGTATAATATGATTTTATACAGAAAAAGTTAAAGGTCTAAAGTTATAAAGGATCAAAATTTAGTTCTAAAAATAAGTTCTACCTTTAAGGTTTTGTAGGCACTGCTCATAGTGGTTACACGGTGGTTGGAATGATTACCACCCAACTTACAGAGATGACAAACTGGCCTCCTACATAATTCACAGTACATGTTTATTCTCTCCGTTTCATGTTCTGGGCACATTAAAATCTATTGAATAAAGAATAAAAGTGGGATTAAGGGTCTTCATAGCTTACATGGCACTCAAAAGATTTCAAGTAATTGGATAAAGTCCCAAAACACAATGATTTGCTTTATGAAATCACTAAATAAAGCCATTTAAAGTAATGAAAGTGTAAAAAGAAATAAAAGCATTTGGTACATTATATGAGAATTCTCTACATTAGAATTACTGTTTTTCAATTTGAGGGTTCAAATGGTCAATTAATTATGTAAGTGTTATTTCCTCTAAACTTGGTAATAAGAAGGTAAAACTTTACTTCCTGTTAAGACTTAAGTGAAATGCTTAAACAAGCTAGAAAGGTCCTCTGATCATAATGACTAGGTAAATTCTTAATGATCATGATCAATATTTTTTAAGATATCATAACAAATAACTTATGAGGACCCATAGCCTCATTATCCTCACAAGAAATCTGTTACTAAGAGAGTCTTGGAACACTTTATAAGCTTCCAGATGTTTGCTTTTACATATTGATTGCACACACACTGACCAAATTTAGAACTGTGTTCTCCTGATTTAAGTTTCTACCTTTTTGTTTACTCTGTAAACTATCATCCTAGTTACACTGAATTTTTACATAATAAAGCTGTTTTCATTTGGAAAGAAGGAGGATTCTTTTAAACTAGTGTGTTAATGGAAATCAAAAAGCTGCCCATTATTCCAAAAGATTAGATTTTAAGCAACTACAACTGGTCTGATAACTTAGAGAAATTATTTTTAATTCCATTATAAAAAGTCCTAATACCAATGTATAGCTCCAGGAGAAAAACTGGAAAAGATTTCAAATTTCTAAGCATGCCCAGGTTCCTACATTCTCAAAGCCATTACACTTAAAATAGAATATAAAGTCAGGCTTTCTGCAAGGAATGCAAGAACTCAAAATTATGAGGCAAATATTCTATAGGATGAGACACCTTTTTAGAATTTGACTATAGTGAATTACACTATTCACTATTTTGTTTCATCTATAACTTCATTTATTCATAAAGTTCTTCTGTACGTTACTATAGAAATTACCCAGAATATTTAAGAAATGCAAATTCCACTTCAAATACTATATAACCATTATATCATAAGCTTCAAACTATTAGGCTGTAGTTACTCTTATTTATTCATAATACAATTTTAGGTACCCAAAAATGTCAGAATGTTTCCCAATCACATCTTTTAGACAATTATGGATTTATCATATTAAAGCACAAAAGCTTTTTAACTTTAACCATTTCAATCTTAGAGAGTATATCTGACATCACCTTTCCTCTCTTACTCAATTATCATTATAAACATTCAGATATTGTATTGTATCACACTGTAATGTAATAGAGTGAACCATAATATTGCCTTCTAAGCTCTGGGGATGTTTAGCAACATACTAAATAACTCCAACTACTAGGCCTTAATTTCTTGTTCCAGCTTTTAAAGTTATTTCCCTTCTTACTGTCAGGTTCTAAACTTGTTACAATTTATCTTGTCATATTAAGTTTAATACTCTAACTTAATAGAAACTTCACTTACCTTGGGTCTAAAATTCGTAGTTGGGCCCACATACTCATGCTGTGCTTTTACAGTACCCCAAGGATGATAAATTTTGAAGCATTCATTGCAGTAGCTTGCACTACAGTCCATGCAACTTTTTGTGGATTCTTGAGGTGGTGGTTTACAAAGGTCACACATAATGGCTGTGGCTGCCCTGGCTGCCTGACGATATCTTTCAACAATAGTTTCCAAAGTGAAATTTCGAAACAGACCATTGATTCCCCGTTCTCCAAGATCCACATCATGTTCACAGCCAGGACAAGGAAAAGTAGTTGTCCTAGGGGTCAATGAATTGCGCTTCCAGCCTGTATAATTAGTTAAGTCCTTGTTTAGTTACATCAGTAGGAAAATGGATAGAATGAAAACTAAGGAGTCATGTTTTGGAAAGATACATACCTACAAATATATTGCAAAAACATAATACTCAAAGTGGCTCCATATAAATCAATTTATGTATTGAAAATGCTTTTTTTAAAATGGTTTTTCCTTGGCATACAAAAGATAAGCCCAAGTTATTAAACAGTGATCAAATCAAAAAGGAATGAAATTATTCTATAATAAATCCCATATAAAAACCATATTAAATCAAACAGATATGTGGACAAAACATATAATACAATACTACACAGGGTCAAGATCTTTTGAAATTATACAATTAACATTTATAGTTAATTTCATATATCATTCCCAAAGGAATTTCGCTTGCATTTAAATGAACACAGCCTTGGCTCATTGACAGGAACTGAGTTTATACATAAAAGAGCAAGAGTCCTTAACCCAGCCAGGGTCCATGGATTGACTCCAGGAAGATTCAGATAGTTTGGTAAACTATTTGAAATTATATGCAAAATTTCACATGTATGTATCCATACATATTTTCTGGTTAAACAACCCATAGCTTTTATCAGATTCTCAAAAGAATATGTGACCACAAAACTGTTAAGAACCACCGCAAGAGAGGGTATCCCACTGTAGTATTGTTTTATCTAGAAAATTCAGTAAGCAAAATCATTAGTTAATTGAGTGCAATCTATAAAAGAGTAAAAAGCTCATTCATAGATCTAGAATCTAGTGACTTTAAGAGGAACCAACCATTTAATATCTTCTTATGACCTGAAAAAAAGAATCATTAAGATTATTTAATTCTGTAAGCCAGAAGATACACCAAAAAAATTACAGATAACTTTACAATATATAAATAATACAATGAATGACCTTAAACATCTCACTCTTCTTCAGTATTATCCTGATTTTAACAAATCTAGAAACCAAGGCATGACAGTCCTTACCCACAGGTTCACAAGAATCTGGGGTGGTCTGTTTAACACAGGTGTATGCCTATCATGTTCCCTCCTCTTCTGTATAAATTTGAGTATGTAGCCTTGGTTGCCCACAAAATAACTTCCTAAATATAAACACAAACTTTTTAACCTACAGCCTTTTTTTCATACTACTATGTATCCAGTACCAAAAGTGAATGGTTAAACTTAGTATACGACATTTAGAAAAGGTCTTTAAACAGCTATATTAATATTGCCTTGGCAACATTACTATCATCACTGAAGACTGTCTTAAAAGATATCTGGCATATCACTACATAAATCACTACAGATAAAATTTAGTGATCAGCCCACGATATTATTCATTTGAAGTGACTTTACACCATGCAAAATGGCATTAGGCCCCCAAAGCTACTTATGCAACAAACATGCAGCTGCACTATTTTAAATTTTAAATATTTTCAAAATATTTAAAGATATTTTTAACCTTAAAGATATTTTTAACCTTCACAATTTAAAATATACCCAAAAAAGCATACAAAAAAAGCTGCCCCATAAAAATTAGAAAATCCTACATAAAATATACTCTTGTAATAATTCTAAAAACATGCAATACCGTACAAGATATTTCACACCACAGCAGGCACATAATAAAATAAGCAGCAGAGCTACTTTCAAAACACATGCCAATGAAAATTTTGTTTAGTGAAAAAATAAGCCAAATAATTCCGGAAGTGATACAGTACAGTGGTCAAGTTTAAACAAATGGAAATTCATATTTAATTGCATGCTTCCACACATGAACTAGGTGATACAAATTAAAATGGATAACGAATCTCAACAGTCAATGTTTTTAAAAAAATGAATTACTGGTTTTATGAATAGAAGATTGTGATCAATTAAGTAATGGGGAAAAACAAAAGTAAATTATGCCAGTAAAATCACGCTTTAACACATACACTGGTGACACCCAGGTTTTGGCCTCATGTGCAGAAATTTCAGAAAAAAAGTTTTATCCCTTTTCTGTAAACCTCTTTTAACTTGTTTTTATAATAATTAAAAAAAACAAGGTGTAAAGCATCACACTGAACTTCTTATATCAGACAAAATATTAAATCAATATATCTGCTAAAGAACTTTTATTTCATCTGTCGTAACTCCTACCATTGTTTTCATAAAAACAATCAATAGAATATATATTCAGGGCAATAAAGAAAATAGGACAGATCTAAGGATATTCTGGGAAGTAAGCCTGATGGAAAAAAATCAAGACGGTAGAACTAAGAATAAAACATAACAGAATCAATATTTCTCTATAACTCTGCTAATATAGTAAACATTAGCCAAACGTGGCTATTTAAATTTAATTTAAAATTCATTTCCTTAGTTGTAGTACCCACATTTAAAATTCTCAAGAGCCACATATGGCTAGTGGTTACCATCTTGTATGGTGCAGGGTCAAACATTTCTATGATTATAGAAAGGTCTATGGGACAGTACTACCCAGTAGCATGATATAATGGGGGAAAAAAGTAATGATGTCTTAGAAAGGTAAAGAAGCAGTATAGGCCAAGCAATGCAATTTTCCATGTCAAACTCCATTTCGGGGTCAATAATATTTGCTAATTATCTGAACACTGCCACCTCACAGAATCAATTCTTTCCCCCATACCTTTAACTTCAAAGACAGATTAAACTAGTTAAGCATAAACCATGACACAATTATAAAATGAAGACGCCAAAAAAATTTCAAACTCGTTTATAGCAAATCCCCCCCAAAAAGTCAGCCTTCCATCATATGTTTTACCATTTAAATGATCAAAGAGAATAATAAAGTATTTCAAAACAAAAAGAGTCAATTCATAACAGGTTCCAAACCTGTGCCAGCTGCATCTTCTCCCATATCCTGGCTGCAAACAACCTCCTCACTGTTACCACCTGGACACGTTAAGTAGACTATTTCTCCTCATGCTGGACACTCACGTTGGGCTTCCTGGTGTTGTGCATTGGGCTGATGCCTTATGCTTCCACCTTAATGCTTCCACATTCTGACCATCTGATGCCTATGAGTTACATTTAGCCTTTGAGTATTAGCATTTTCAAACTGCAAAAACTTTTTCTCGACTACCCTCTGGATCAAAAGTAGGTAACAAGGTAATTTTTTAAGCAAACTGTTCCTATCTTTCCTCCTAATTATTAAATTTCAACACTTAAAATTCTCAGGGACTCACTAAAGCCTGGAAGAGAATGGATTACATGTGGCTTCTAAAAGTGGCTGTAAGATTTTAAAATCGAGGCATGTAGAAGCAGGTGAGGAAACCAGAAAAGGGATACATTTCAGGTGTTTATTTTCTCCACTAAAATTTAAGGTATCACCAGCATTCCTGAAAAAAAGTAGCCAATTTTACTTTAAAGGTCAACTGGAGTAAAAAAAAAAAATTATTTTAATAAAATGGGTTGGCCCACCTTTCACACAAAAGCAATGTATGTTATTTACACACAAGTGAGACCTGAGTGTTAAAACTCTGATCCCAAATACCTTAAAATAAAAACAAAAAATACACCATATGCACAAGCAAGCAAAGATTATGGTATTAACGACAAAAATTATCAATACCTTTAAGTAAATTTTTAAATACAGAAGAAACTACTGGCTTATTTAACCTCCCGAAGGGTAATATGGCTGTCAACGTAAGCTTTGTTCCACTAAGTAAATGTAAAGCATTTTTAAGGTAACATTAAAAAAAAACAAGGGGATGTCATTTTCTTTAAAAATATCCCATCATGGATATGTGTGTGTGTGTGTGTGTGTGTGTGTGTACATGGCAAAATGCAAGTACTAATAATCAGAGCTCCATTTAAAAACATCAGAAATTGCTTGGAATTTTAGTCCTGTTGACCTTTAAGTCATGTCAGCAAAATTTGTTCACTTTCTACATGATTTTGAAGACTTGACCACTGATGTTTATTTTTAAAAAAACTTTATCTATATAAAGTTACTTAATTTAAATCTAACACTATACTGCCTGCGGCCACACAAGCAATAAAGCAATTTCTACCTCTCCACCCCAAAGATCTCCGTTGTGATGCTGTGAACAATGAACAGAAAGCTGGATTTAGAATTTAATTTCAAAGAGAAGATTCACAACATGTTAACAAAAGATAAAGCAGTAACTGTGTCCTACACATAATACAATTATTGAATTAACAGTAAAAAAAATGTTTATCCTGGTACACATGGTATTTATATAAAGCCACCAATGTAAAACAGTCATCAAGCTTATCCTATCACAGTTCAGAATTAATCACTGTTGGTGCATCACTTAAGAGACCTATACTTTATCCTATAGATCTGTACTTTTTAAACAATCATACTTCTGGAAACTGTTGAATATATAAAGTAAAAATCAAGCATCTCCTTTTTGGTTTTTTTAAGTGATCTAAATCAACACGGTAAATAAACATTACTAACAATGATTGCATCTTAATGACAACAAGTAATACAGAATGGGAGAAAAGCTTGCATATATATGACCAAAAATGAACAGTTATACAGCTCTTCTATTTTTACACAATTTAACATGCTAGTGTTATACACACAAATCTTACTCTCCTTTCAAGGCATCCTTTTATTTTAAAATCTGTCAAATGACCCATGCAATGCTATTTGAAAGGAATATGTGTGAAAGTGTAAGCCACATATGTCATTTTACATTTTCTAGTAGCCACAAAAAAGTAAAAAGAAACAAGTGAAATTAATTTTAGTAATACATATTTAACCCAATATATCCAAAAACTATCATTTCAAAATGTAATATAAAATTATTAGAGATATTTTATATTCATTTTTTCATTCTAAGAGGTACAAGTGCATATCTCAATTCAGACTAATGTGTTTCAAGCACTCAACAGCCATATGTGGCTAGTGTACTAGACAGATCTGGAATTTTTGCTGTGAAGATACCCAGAGTACTACTACTCTTCCACAAGGCAGCCATCATATTCTGCAGTCATCCCTTCACCAAGTTAAATATTCTTATTTCCTATAATTGATCTCCACAGAGAAGCTTTCTAACTTGCCCCCCATGAGGACATAATACAGTTTAACAGGGTTCTTCCTAAAGAAGAGGGAGGAACATCTCGGTAAATCTATTTCTGATCTCTTGCTCTGGAAAAAATGCCATCATCGATAAATATAAGCCATCATGGCATGCTCTGTACAAATCTTATAGCAAACGTTTGTCATTCAACATCCACTCAACACATATTTATTAAACATCTACCAACTACTGTGCTAGGTAAGTTCCTGAAAACAGAAACAGTTAACTAATTTTTCATCTATATTTCATTCATAGTTTATATCGATCACATAAAAACTAACCAAATCTTAAGATTCAAAGCCTGTATAAAACACAGAATTTCATGAAATACACATGTGAGCTCAATCTAATGATCAGTAGAAATACTAGTATTTAACTAGAATTTTATCTAATGGTCTGTGTTGAATATTAATATACAAAAAGTGAATCTTCTTGGTCAATCAAGCCAGGGTCCCTAATTATCCAATGAGGATCTACCAACTGAATATGAATTTTTATCTGGTAGAATGATTTCAAGCTATCACTGTCTTTCCTCCCCTCCTCAGTATGCCAGTTTCCTAACAGGGACGAAAACATAAAAGTAATGACTTCACAAAGAGCATAACCCTCTCCAACCTCATACATCCTGCACTCCCATAGTTACCTAATGCTCCCTTTTTTGTATATACATATAATTTTTATGTGTGTAAAATATCCTCCAAGGAATTGGTGATTACCATTTTAAAAAAATTCATGTTTTTAAAATACCATAATACGACTCTTAGAACAAATCTCTTATCCACTCTCTGATGGAGCACATAGACACAAATATTGCCCAAGCAGACTCCATATCACAGCGTGGACCAAAAAAGATGGCATTCTCTAAAATGCAAATGAGGAGAAAAAGATTCTTTTCTGATTTAAAAAAAAAGGGTTTTTTTTTACAATATTAAAAAGTTACTCCTATACTAAAGGGGGAGAAATGGACAGAGTGGACAAAAGGATTAAACTGAAAACCTCAAAGCCCAAACTGGGCAGAGCTGAAGCCCTGAAGTCTGGTGCTCATGGCCGCTCGAGGACTCTCCTCCATAGGAAGGAACATGATGCTGTGGTATTTCTACCCAAACCTCTGACTCCCCTTGACCCTTACTGCTGATTTTGGCCCTTAACTTCCCAGTGGCTCTGTTCCCAATGATTTTAAATTAATTTTGATCTACACTAATCCTGCAATAGATGTTCAGAAGAAAGAAACACCATCCCAATAGGAAAAAATTTAAACACCGGCTATATAATAATGGTATAGGACTTCCCTGGTGCCGCAGTAGTTAAGAATCCGCCTGCCAATGCAGGGGACATGGGTTCAAGCCCTGGTCTGGGAAGATCTCACATGCCACAGAATCAACTAAGCCCATGCGCCACAACTACTGAGCCAGCGCTCTAGAGCCCGTGAGCCACAACTACTGAGCTTGCGCACCATAACTACTGAAGTCCGTGCGCCTAGAGCCCAAGCTCCACGATGAGAAGCCACCGCAATGAGAAGCCCATGCACTGCAATGAAGAGTAGCCCCCGCTCACCGCAACTAGAGAAAGTCTGCGCGCAGCAATGAAGACCCGACGCAACCAAAAATAAATAAATTTATTTTTAAAAATAAATAAATAATGGTATAGTACTTCTACACACTACTATAGAATTCCACTACCGTTTAGCTGATGTTCAAAATCCTTATTTTAAAATTTGGATTAAAAAATGGCTGAAGGGGGCTTCCCTGGCGGCGCAGTGGTTGAGAGTCCGCCTGCCGATGCAGCGGACACGGGTTCGTGCCCCGGTCCGGGAAGATCCCACATGCCGCGGAGCGGCTGGGCCCGTGAGCCATGGCCGTTGAGCCTGTGCGTCCGGAGCCTATGCTCCGCAACGGGGGAGGGCACAAAACTGAGAGGCCCCCGTAACGCAAAAAAAAAAAAAAAAAAAAAAAAAAAAGGCTGAAGAATAAAATGGAATAAAATGATACCAAATAACATTCCTCTAAAAAGTCTTCTAGAACTGGGCATTATGTAGTCTCATCCCTTAATTCTGCATATTTGTTTACCTATTACCATACATAGATGGTTCCCTAGTAAGTACTTCAGTAGTCCATTATTTCATTTCTCATATAAAGGACTTCACAGGGTCAGAACACCCCCTAAAATACAGACACAGTTAATATTCGTGTTCAATATCCAATATCCATTTTAAATGCATACCAAAAGACAATAAAATTTCATTTTGACGTTTTAAAAGTTCATTTTAAAGGAGAGAGGGATTCTTTTCTAACTATGGTTTTAATTTATTCACCTGGAATGATTAACCCCCAAAACAACGAAAATAATTTCCCTTCCACAATTATCACTGAACATATAACCAAACTCCACCACCCCAGGTTCTACCACATACCTGGTCTGCTAATTCTGTCAATTTTATCCATGCTAGGGGAGGGAAGCCGAAGTCGAGGACTGCTCTGATTGGAGTTGTCTGATCCCACGTCATTGAATGAATCATCAAGCATCAGTAAGAGTTCTTTTACACATTTATGACAGATACTATGTTGACAAGGGAGAATCAACGGGTGGGTAAACAGCTCCTTGCATGCTGGGCAAATGAGCTCTCTTTCGATATTCTTAATGGTAACCTTAAGTTGAGAAAAAGAAATCAGAATCAAAGGCTTTTAGTGTGTAAATACATTAACATGCTTATACCTCTTGTATAAGTACGTGTGTTTACCTTTCAAAAAAGAATTAAACAGATTTTTTTAAAGTCTGAAGTTTCGTTTTGTCTATGAAAGTCTATACCATTAATTATGTCCCCCTCATCATCCATTGCCTAGAGATGAAGGGACATGAAATGGTTAAAGAAAAAAAGAGAAAACCTGAAGTATGAGAAAAATTAGCATAAAGTATTAAGGGACCATAATATTTCATCAACAATTATTAAGTTATTCAAATCATTATTAATTAACTGATTTAGGACTTCAATGAAATCCTGAAAGCAGATTACTTCAATAAAAATTAAGTATATAGCACTAAGAATAGGATTATTCCTATTTAGCACATTAGCTCTGTAACTGGCAAGTAACAAGAGCTGGTAAAAACTGGGTTAGCCATTATGTTCATGGAACTCTACTTGAAATCTATTTACAAGCTGAATTATCAGCAACTTTCTACATTAAACGTGACCATTTTCCACATGCTGCAACTGTAATGTAGGTAAGAAGTTCTCAGGCTGCATACCAAAGCAGTTATCTTAAAAGCACTTTATGAATACTAAAAGGGTATAGGGGATTAGAAGGAACCATTATAAGCGCTCTCTCGATACTACAGGCTTGCAATATTTTCAGTGAAAAACATTTAGACTCATCACAACTAAAAAGGTCTGATGACCTCATACCAGTTTTCCCATCCTTTGCCTGTGTAGTTTTTCCCCACGGATCCCAAACTTCAGGTGCTATGAATCTATATTTAGCATCCCTGCAATTTTAATGATGGTAGAATTTTAAAGTACTCATAACCCTGTACAATCATTTCAACTACTGGAAACACACTGAAAATTAAAACTGAATTAATTCCCTTGTTTTAGTTAAATAAAAATGCATGTGAGTATTCCCCTTAAAATGACACCAAGTGCTTTAATAATCCCTGACAATAGCACTTCAGCCAACTGGCTTTATCACTGTCAATAGGTCTTGTGATGCAGCGTTTCTTGATGCATCACCCAATGTTTTAAAAAAGCCCACATCACGTCATAGTTTTAGTAAATTTGGAGGATAGCCACACTTCACAATTCACATCAAAGAATACAGAATATTCACATCCTCTCTCATTTCGTAAAGAATTTGACATCTGATTCAAAAGGAAATTATTGTCCTGAATGTTCAAAACAGGCTCTCACGCCCCATTTTATGAGAGGTTTACTTCCCACTGAAAGATCTAAAATCATTTCCACTTTTCTTGTACACAGAGCAGTGCATAAGCTTTCTAATCACGATGCATATAAAGCAATTCTTACGCAAAAGAAAAATTTAGTGCTCATTTTACAGTCACTGAGAGGAAACAACCTGATTAAGAGAAATGTGATGTGCTGGCTCCCCCTATTAAGTTATTTCAAAATAAAAGAGGTTCGACGGGAAACTAGCAAGTTGGGAAGATTGCATATCCGACCCCTTGAAACAAAAACACTTGAACCCCAACAGCTGCTGGAGTAAGCCCGCCTCCCGCGAGCAGGCAAAGGCGGGGAGGAGCCACTGCTCGCGGCGACTGCGGGCCAGGCCCGCGAGGGTCCGAGGGAGACTCGAGAGCCGGCGCCACCGCGCTCCCAGACAAAGGAAGGCGGGACACGCGCGGGACACGCGCCCCGGGCCGCGACGGGCACCCGACTCCCTAGAGCGAATTAATTCTACAATCTGAATACCATTAAAGAGCCCCGCCCAAACTCCCCGAGGTTTTCAGGTGGGCCATCACCGCACAGGAGTGGCGCACTCTTCCGGGCCCCGGTGACCCCGAGTCCGACCGTCTCACTGAGGGGCAGAAAAGGGGCGCCCCGGGATGCGGAACCCTGCCCGGGGCGGGAAAGGCAAAGAGGAAGCGGGGCCACCACACGTCCGCCCTCGCTCCTCCGGGGGGAGAGGGTCCCTCGCGGCTCAGGAAAGAGAGACCCGGGGGACCCGGGGCGCCGCCACCGAGGCGTTAGGTGGCCGTCCCTCTCCCCCACTCACCAGCGAGTTTGAACCATCCCCCTCCATGGTAGCCTTCTGCCAGGTGTCGTCAACGGCAGGATCCAAACAGGCAGACGGGCGGCCCCTGGCTGGGTCTGGTGGGCGGGTCCCTGTGGCGGCCTTGGAGCCTCGGTTCGGAGCCGGAGGGCGAGCTGGTCAGCCGGACCCGACCAGCGGACCGACGCGGCGAGGAGGAGGCCAGGGCGGGCGAAAGCGAAGACGCGGAGAGCCGGGCTTTGCTCCCTGCGATGGCCCCGTGAATCCCGCCCCGCAGCCGGCTGCAGCAGCGGCTCCTGCGGCCTGCGGCTGGGCTTGCAGCCGCGCGGAGACCAGGGCGGGGCGGCGCCGTCGCCCGGGCAACAGCGCCCACCGCACAAAGGAGGAGGGGCAGCGGGCGGGGGTGTGGCCGTCGGCGGGGTTCCAGCTCGCTCAGCCACCGCCTCTGCCCTTTCCCCGCCACTCCTCACTGCCGCCCGGGCCGCCACCTTCGCCCCTTGCCGGGTAGGAAGGCTCGGAGGGTCGGAAGTGAGGGCGGGGAAGGGGCGGTGGAGGCCGAGGGCCGAGCCGGGGCGGGGCCGCGGTGGAGCGGTCCGGCGGTGCTGCCCCTGACGACTGCCCTGGCCACTGCTCCTCGCCGACCCTCTGCTCTTCCTTTTGCTTTCCGTGCGCTTTGCTAACGCGCACGGAGACAAGCTCCATTTCTTGACTCGAGCCGGGGCGGCGGGGCGAGGGCTGGCCCAGGCCGCCTTCCCGTGCCGTCGCACCCGGCACACAGAGTCGCGCGCGGGGGAGGCGACCAGAGCGAGACCCGGCTCACCGCCGCCCCCCAACCGGGGCTGGGGGTTTCCCCTAGAGGGTCCCTGTCCCCGCCCCGCTCTCCTCCTCCTCTTCCGGCCCAATTCGTAGCGTGAACTTCACATTCCCGGACTGGTCACCAACCACTCGTTTTCTGCTTCTGCTTTTACACACCAGGGTGCCGCGCTGCCACGCACGGCGTGTTCTTGCCAAGTGGCGCGGGGACAAGCCGCAGCGTAGGGGTCCCTCTCCCGGGTACTGGCCGGGAATTAGAGGCGGCAGCCCCTTGCCCCGCCTAGTGTGTGCGTCCCGCGGCCGCCGCCGCGCGGTTCCCACCCCCGGGCACGGAGGGTGCGGGGAAATCGGGACAACTGGTTGGTCTTTAACGGCTCCGGCACCCACGCACCCAGGCGGTGGGCGCCCGCCCTCTGTTCAGGCACCGTTTTTCCAGCTCAGAGACTAGCCGCATAAAATTCACCTGCTGCGGTTCAAGCGCGTTTCTTCCAGTTTTCAAGGCAAACCGAAAACACATTAACGTGGGGTTGTTGGAAACCGTATTGTTAGATCACGCCACCGCCCTCCCAGCTGGCTAAATAATTCCATCTCTTATGTATAGACTGAGAAAACAGGCGCTCTAAGCAGCTGGGCGAAGGGACCACAGAGCTGTAGCGCGGCATCCTGTTTAGGTTTTGACACGCTTCCCACTTTTATTTCCCATTTGGGACAAGTCTCTGTCTGTGGCAAGTTCCGCCGTCTTCCCACAGCACTGTCAGCAGTAATAGCCTCTTCTCCAGCCGACAATTAAATAACGCTGTGGCAGTGCAGAATTAAGAACAGCAAGGGACCGTAGCAATTGTCTTTAATGGGATACCCTCAATTTACAGATGAGGTGCAGAGAGGATGAACACCTTGCCAAGTAATGACTGGACTATTCTGATCCAGATTAATGCGCGCTGCGTGGCCGAACATGCTGGAGATGAGGCTCCTTCCTCCCCACAGGTTCTGAAGCGTCCTAATCAGAAGGGAACTGAGGAAGATAACAAATGCGTGTGTAATTTAGTTACCTATATGATGTCCTACACCATGTTCCCATATAGATTGTAAAAGGCTCGACCATTAAAAAGCATTATAAGTCGGTTTCTGTCTTTAATTCTGGTCTTTGGGTTCAACAATACCCCTTTGGCTGTAATCTCACATCAGCACACTTGAATAGCGCTTTGGTCCAAAACTAACGAAAGTACAGAGTAAAAGAGATTAGAAGGTTTCATTAACATGAACTAAAGAAAAAACTGTATAGACAATACTTGGCTGAAAATAAATTTGAAAGCCCTTCCATTATGCAAATCAAATGACAGTGAGTTATTTTCCACCTGATTCTCAAAGTTCAAAAAATATGTTAATACACTTGGTAAGAATGTAGGAAACTAGACACTTTCAAACTTTTTTGTAACAGTGTAGATTGGTCCAGCTTATTTGAAGGGAAAATTTGTAAAACCTATCAAAAAATTTCAGTGTTTCTACCTTTAAGCAATCCCACTTCTAATAACTTTCCCACTGAAAGACTTGCATTGTGCACAAAAATGTGTACAAAGATCTCAGGGGGACTTCATAGAAATTAAATATCAACCATCCATAATGTACCATCCATGCCATGAAAAGTATTTCAGCATTGCAGCAGTTAAAATGAATGCACTGATGAGAAAGGATTTCTAAAATAGTGTAAAACAAATACAAAACCATATGGATTCTGTATGTTGCCACTTTGGAAAAAAAAAAGGTGAGACAGGCAGGCATATTGCTTACATAGGCAAATAAGTAAATAAAAGTAAGTCTGAAATGGAGCACAAAAATTGGTAACAGTGTTGTGGAGAAGTAAGTAACAGTGTTGTGGAGAAGTAACAGTGTTGTGGATGGAGTCAGGTGCAGAAGACACTTTCCACCCACATTGTATTGTATTATTTGCACTTTATAATATGTGTATGTTTTACTTCTAGAAACTTTTTAATGTAACTTAATCCATAAACTTTTAAATCCATATTTATTTAAACTATTTAACCCATATACTTTTAAAAGCAAAATGGGGGAGGGGGCATATTGGTAAGAAGATAGCAAATATGAAAACCACCAGTCTAAATGACCACTCTCCCATTTGGCTAGTCATTTCTTCCCCCTTGGCTGCCATGCTTTGGGGCATCTCATCACTTTCTCTCAACATCCATCCATCTCAGCCTCCCAGTTATCAAAGATACCAAGAGCCTTCCCAGTTCCTCAACTTAAAATCCTGTGTGGTTTGGGGTTTTGTTTTTGTTTTTTTAATTCTCTTTCCTTTCCCCGTACCTCTCTCTGACCGCCTTCAAATCCTCTTACAACAACTCAAAATGAATCTAGTATAGTATGGAGGGCCTAGAATTACCATGCTTCTTCTCTGTAGACATTTGAAGGCGTTTATGTAGGAATGACATGAAAGATGTGTTTTGTTTTGTTTTTTAAATCATTATTCCCCCAGTTTGTATTGCATATACCATCCCTTGGTGCCTGCCCCTCCCCATTTTGGAGTATCCTAGCACCTTCTTTTCCACTAGTTTCTTTTAAAACATGGGTCAAAATTCAACACAAGGAAGCCTATTCCACATCTATCACCCCCTCTAGTCCACAGACCTTCAATACTCCTGCCTATATTATGATATCTCGTGCTTGGTGGCGTTGTGTAATTGCTCTTCTATCACAGGGGTGTGAGCTGTCTCAAATCTATCTGCTTCATGAAGTCCAAAAGGTCAATTTCTCCTCCTTCACCTGCCATCAACCCACCACTCCCGAAACACACACACACATACACTATTCAGGTCTGGTAAAATAGACGTTCAATAAATGTTCATTACCTCACACTTAAAATATAAACCTGATAGCCTTTAGTTTCTACACTATTCACTAAACTGACTTGCTCTCTTTCCACACTGACTCCCAATACCCAACAAGAGCTTAAATTCCTGGCCAAGTCAGGTCCTAATGACCCTGGTGCATATTTGAGTCAGTGCCGTGAGGCACCACTGGCTCTTAATCTGTTTGGTCTGAGGTCAAACAGCCAGGGTACCGTTCTGTTAGTATATCCTGAACAAGAACAAGCAACAAGGTCCCATGGCCAGCATACTTCTAAACCTTGCCCCCTGGCGGAAACAACCTGGGTTTTCAATGAAGAGAGCCCCTGGACTTAGGGGAAGTAAAGAAGATGGCAGTGAAGTCAATCAATGAAGTCAATCACAGGGTTTCACAGTAGACTGGCACATGCACTAAGCTGCTGGGTATCAGGAGGTTACAGGTGAAGGGACAACAAATGACATTTACCAATTATTGACCCAAGCATCTGACAAGCCAAGCTTACCTGTCATAAAGTGTTTCTGTGGAAACAACCTCAGGGGAGAGGAGTCCAGCAAGCCAGGAAGTTTGGATTTCCCTTGCCGAGCCAACTCCAGCTCATCTTTCAAGGTACAAATCTAGAGCCTCCATCCTCATTAGTCTAGTTCTCATTGATCAGCTCCCTTTACTCTGAGTTCCTCTAGCACTTAGAGTCTTACCGCTCAGTTTAACACGATTACATGCTCTCATTTCGTACACTCATGTTTGATGTTTTGTAAGCCTTATCTTCCCATCCATTTCAAGCTTTTGTTTGTTTAAGAGAAAATCCAGGAGGCATTTATCTGCTAACTGGTAGCACCAGACCAACAATTTGAGAGTTGATGAGAGGTACAGTGCTGCTCTGGCAGACACCTCCCCATTAAAGGCAGGAGTGTATTGGCTGCATAACTGGTGAGCAAAGGGGTCCCTTAGCCAACTTGGGGTGTGAACAATATCGATAATATTCAGAGGTTGTTAGCAGGTCCCCTTTGACCGCATCTTATTATACCTACACTTAGGGTTGCTAGGTTTAGCAAATAAAAACACAGGACACCCTGTTAAGTTTGAATTTCAGATACATAATGAACTTTTTTAGTATGTGTCCCAAATATTGAATGGGATATACTTACATTAAAAAAATCTGCTGTTTAACTGAAATTCAAATTTAACTCTACAACCTTATTTTATCTGGCATCTCTATCTCCCATTGTTAATGATCATAGTTTGCATATAAGGTGTCTCAAGACCCAACCCTGTTGTCAAAGTAGCAAGATGTAATAGCTTTACTTACTGAAGGCCTACTATGTGCCAATAACAGTATTAGGAACTTTGTACAGAATATTCATTTAATCCTTGCAATAACCCTGTGAAATAGGTATCATTCCCTTCAGAGGGGACATGTAACAGTCACAAGTCCTCTCCACCTCTATCCGGAGATTAAGTAATACCCTCAAGGTCACATGGCTAGATACCAAGAGCCAAGATTCAAACCTGGGTCTCAATCTAGCATCCCTACTCAGGCCCACAGGAGTGTCTAACATGCAATTTCAATTTAATAGAAAATATGATTTAAACATTCTTTGACAAAGCAGTTTCAGAGATAGTTTTTTCCCCCAAAATTATCTTTCGAGTAATGTAGTAGAAACATCAGAGGAAAATTCTGATATTTATAAAATTAGCTATGTTCAAGTGATCCTGCTATCGTCTAAATCTTCTCTTCACCTTTCCTCCTCCCCACGACACACACACTTTACGCAATCCCAAGATATAAAAAAATATTTTAAAGGATACTTTGCAGTGGGCACAACCTTAGTATTATCACCCAGTTTAGATTCAGTTGTGTGAGCAACTATCTATTGAGCCTTCTGAAACAGATCATTTGGTGGTATGTTTGTTTTGGTCCCAGGAGATGTTTAAGACTTTACATTAGTCGAGATGTGAGGATTTTCTAAACATAATTCTTTCAGAGTATAAGCATCTTCTTGAAAGCAAATTTTGTGTTTATAAAAGTTCTTGAATCTTTTATGCCTCGAAGATATTCAAAGTTAAAAGTAATAATTCACCAAGTAATGGAATCATCGCCTGTTTCTCTATTAAAATTAAATGTAAGCTTTCCAAAGCCTCTTTATTTTGCTCTAACTATTGTACTCCTTGGATGTGCCTGAACAGTAACTATTGAACTAACTGTGGGAAACAAGAAGTGCTTTCTGGCTGTGAATACATAAATATAAGTATGTTTAAATGCTAAATAAAGAAGCATACTGAATTTAAATTCTTCTATGCTCCTTGTCATCAAATCTTCATTATATGATTCTAGAAAAGTGTGTGATAGTGTGAAGAAAAGAAGTGTATGAATATGATAAAAAATTAATAAGGTAAATCTTTCTAGAGACCAAAACAGCTAGAAAATACTGCTTTGTGTAATCCTAGATACTGACCGCAGAGTTGGAAAGCTCTCTTTTAGCCCAAAGAGATGAGTTACAAAAGAAAAACCAAACCAAAACAAAACAACAAAAAACAAAACCTCAGAAAGCAGCTTCCAGAAATGGTACAAATTTCTGTCTTTCTGTGATAGTGAAATATAAGCAAGTCCATTTACATTGATTTTTAAACCTCTTGAGAATTATCATAGGTATTAACCATACTCATAGGGTATTGTTTGATGAACAGAAAGACTACAATGGTAGGGATCACTGTGTACTTTAAATATTAAAGTAATCATCACAATAGAGTAAAACTAGATGATCAACTTTGTCATGTGGGTTTTATGTTACTCTAAGATGAAAGGCTTACCTCCCACATTCAAGAACACAACAGTAAGCTAATTTAATTTGAAATAGACACACAGCAAACTGCCACCACTGGGAGATGCAGTGTATTGGAGGTGGGAGTGAAGTTCCACCTTTTACTCTGTAAAATTTTCTGTAAAGTTTGAATATTTTGCAATGAGCATGTATTAAACGTGGTAACATTTTAAAGCCATCAGAGACAAGTGAAAGAAATTATGATGATGGTCAACCCACTGGTGTCAACTTTGAAGGAAGGGAAGGAAAGGGCAGGGTGTTAGGAAGACAAGAGCCTCTGCTCTTTTTTTTTTTTTTTAACTCCATGAACTTGGTGTAATTAGATCAGGTCCGCATTATTTTTTACCTTACCAACTTGAGCTACAAAGTGGAACCTAACTTCTCAGAGGAAAATAAAGCAAGTCAAAGGTCTGCTAGTCCATGGCTTATACTCAGCGAGGTATTCGGTGTTCAAATCCTATATAAGCAGGGTTTTTAATAGAGTTAGGGGGCGGAGCTGTGAGGAAAGTGGGCAGAGAATAAGCTTGAGTTGTAAAGGTTAGGAGGCGACTCCTGACCCCTCACGCCCCACCCCGCCAAATAAAAGGGAGAGGAAGGAACTGTCCTAACATCTCACTGTGAGAGCCTACTTTCCAACTCAAGAGGTTTCACAGGGATACCTGCCTCTCTAACTTTGGAAGTCAGCTGAGCTCCTGCTCCTGCTTTTGCAGCAGGCCCATTACTGAAACCTAGTGAAGAGAGTCCGCCTAATGGAGAGCGAGGCAGAGAAATTCAGTGGATGAAGCCAGAAGGTTATTTGGGCTTTGTTTTTTCATTGCAGGGAGCATATTGTGAAACACAAGGCTAATTCTGAGAGGTTTGTTTTTGTTCACCTGAGTTTATTATAAGAAGTTTTAAGGGTTCGCTAATGGTTCTGCCCTACTCGCCCATTTAGTATTCATGAGAAGTTCACCTGCCTGCTTCGTAATCACCTGGGATGTCAGCTTGCAGATCCCTGGTCCCACCTCAAAACTATTCTCTCCGTATATCAAGTGTTGCCTGCTATTGAAGGAAAGTATTAACCAACTAATACAATTCTGGCTTACTCTGGAGAATATCTGAGCACCACGGACCTAAACTCACCTCTCCATCATCCTATTCCGGATCCCATCAAGAGTGGTACATTTATTTTGCAATCAACAAAAGGCATCCTCTTTCCTTCTCCCCGCGGCCCCCCCCCCCGAGTTCCTAGGCAACCAGGGTCCTGCTGTGTGCTTTAGAGGGTCAGTTTCTGGCCCTCTGGAGGCAAGCCTCCTCGCTCAGAGCCAGCACTTCCTTCTGGACTTCTTTACCCAGGGTCCGTCCTCCAGAGGGTAGAGAGGGCTGTAGTACGCTTCCCAGACGGGGCGGGGAGGGGGAGGGTGCTGGTGGCCAAGGGGAAGCTGTTTGGGGCAACAAGGAGCTTGGAGATGCTGGTCAGGATGTCCCTATGCATGTGCAGGAGGCCCCTCGAGTTGTAGGATGGAGCCCCAGGATTCGAAGAAAAGTAGAACCAGGGTCCTCCATTTGTACTTCTGGTCCGGGGTGTAAATGATAGGGATGGCCCGAAGCACAGACTCTACCTTCGAAATGTTAATAAGTATTCTGTTTCGGATGAAATTCTGTTCCGTGTTTGCACAACAGGAGAGAGAATTCAGGGAGGCTCACAGTTCGCCCGGGACGCTTTCGTCTGGGAGGGCGTTAACCGGCACCCCAGCCGCGGGAGCCGCGGGACTGTCTGGCCTGAAGCATCCACAGAGTTGGGGTTAGTGAGGTATGAGACTGATGTTTCAGGTGCTCGCACCAGAGCTGCAAATCATCCTTCTCCTTTCTGATGACCTTGCGCAGGGCCTCCTTTTCTCGTCTGTGCCACAACCTTTTCTCGAAACTCCAGGTGCAAAAGACAAACGCAGACGCCGTTTCTCGCCTTCTAGCCACAGGCGAATCCCTGCAGGCCGCGCACCGCACAGCCTTCGCATTTCCCGACACTTCCCGCCTGTAAACCAATTAGGTGCCTCTCCAGGCACTTTCTCTGATGCAGCGCGGAGGCCCGCCTCCCCGCAAGGCTTTCAGCTTAGGCGCGGCGCCACCCGGCCCGGCCGAGGGCGCGGTCACCGCGCGCCACCGACAGCGCCAGCCTGGGTTTCTAAAGGGCTCCGGGACAGGTACCTGGCTGAAATCCGGTGCCTTAGCATCTCCTCCTCCCCACCAAAGGAAGGATGTTTGAAATGTTCCCGACCTGGGACAACGGCCAAGGACCTGGAAGGAGTGCTGATAACGCCAAGGCTTGGTGAATTGGGGTTCTGCTCCTATTTATCCGCCACAAGGTCGGACTGCTTGCTGAACCCGATCCCACCCTCCTCGCCTATTCGCCGTCTGGTCCGACCCTCCCTCTACGCTCCGCGCCTGGACGGGCGAGGTCAACCACTCGATGTCACCACGCTTAGGAGTCCTGGGTGCGTCAAGGAGAGCCCCCTGGCCAATGCCCGGCCCTCCTTCCCATCTTCTCAGGCTGAGATCTTGACCCTCGCCGTCCCGAGAGCCCCCGCGGTCGCCCAGCTGGCCAAGTGCCTTTTGGCTCATTTCAGAAATGCCGCGCAATTTAAAAAAAAAAAAAAAAAAAAAAGGCGTCTATGCATTCTGCAGCTGCTGGGGCGCCCTGGCTGAGAGCGCGGACCTGGGACTCCAGCCCCGCCCTCCCCGGCGGCTTCAAGGGCCCGGGACGCCTACAGCCACAGGCCGAGTAGTGCCTGGAGTGGGGGCCCAGGCCGCAGCTCCGCGCGCCCCGGCACTTACCTTGCCTCTGGCTAGCAATTCCATGATGTAGCCAAATTCACTTATCTCCCCCGACTCAGACATGGTTACGACCCTTCGCAAACTCGGGAGGAACCAGGCAGGTGCATCGAATATGTTCTTTTTCTCTCTCTTGCTCTGTTTTTAGTCTGAGTTTTGCCAAGCGCCCCGCCTGTATGCTGTTAACGAGGAAAAATGAGAAAGCGGGGGGAAAAAGCAAAAAGTGGGGTTGGGTGGGATGAAGGCCATAGAGGGCTCCTGGGCAGCCACGTCTGGCGTTCTTAGCTCCGGGCAGGACGACGTAACGGAACAAACGAGGGCGGCGGCGGCGGTGGCGACAGTGAAATCCTCACCGGGCGGAGCAGGGCGCGGAGGCCCCGCCTCCTCGGGGGTCGCGGCCCGCGCCTCCTGCAGGGGTCGGACGGCTGCGGAGACAAACACCTACACAAAAGCTTGTCTGCTCCCGGCGTGGCGCCGCCCCAGCCCGGACACCCACTGGATAGTTAAAGCCGTCCTTTATGCGATGGCTGAGACGGTGGCTGTCTGGAGCTCTCAACGCAAGGACCAGGAAAATTCCTCATCCCACTGTCTGGAGGTGCGAGGGCAGAGAGAATGAATGCGGAGCAGGCACAACAAAGGATCTGGCTGACAGCGCCGGAAAAAAAAATAAGTGAGGGCCCAGGAAACGGCAACGCCGCATCTCAAGTCAGCCTTCCTGAAATCCAATAGGTAACAAAGACCAAGCCAGCGCTTCTGAGATGAGAACAAATACCAGGATTGTATTTTAAACACTCTAAGTGTGTAAGGTCGATTGTATCTCTATATCCTCTTGATACTCAACTTTCCTTTAATTTAAAAAAAAAAAAAAAGGATTCCTGCCAGCAAGATTCCTGGACAAACATTCTCACCCCTAGTTAGGACTAACTCACTTTCCAATTATTTATTTCATTGATTGAGTTAAACATTCAGTGCATGGTTCTCACATTTTATACTTCTTTTTAAAATAGCAGCTCCCCTAGGAGGCTGCAGCTGAAACGGCCTCTTAGTCTTCTCCCTGCTTCACTCATACCTGACTATCTTTGCTTCTCTTGAGAAGAAAACTTGGCGGAACAAAGTCAGGACTACTCTATTCCTCCACTATAGGCAGTCTCTTATCTTTCTTGAAAAGGAGGAAAGTGATAAGGGCATGAGCTTTTCTTTAAAAAAAAAAAAGAAGAAGAAAAGAAATGCCAGCTATGATTAGATTAGACACAACTATAAGATTTACTGCAAGAATGAAACCATTTTCCTTAGGGGTTTTTCTTGTTTGCCTTTTCTTTTGGTCGTTTTCTGATTTCTCTTCTCTGGTCCAGAAATCCAAAAGTATATAATGATTTCTTTCTTTTTTTTTCCTGCACATAAAGCTCCAATAATGTTGCTCCTTGACTCTTCTTCCACTAGAACTTTGCTCCTTCTTCAGTGTGTTACTTTTCTCTCTGAGTTGGTGCCGATCGCCTCATAGAGCAAAAGCAGCAAAAGTTAATGTGTTGGGTGTTCACAGTTGGGCTCAGTAGGAGATAAGACAAAATCATAATGCTTCTTGTTTAGAAGCTTCTTGTCCTTCTCAAGTTCTGCAGAACCTTGTGTATGCCCTTTGCTTCCATAAGGAAAACTAAACAGAATTCAAGTAAGGTCTGTAGCATCCACGAGTGCATTCCTCCCCAATATTAGCAATACTTGACAGATTGCCAGAAAGAGGTATTGCTTTAAAAGAGAAAGTTTTTCACACCCAGAAAGAATTTGGCACATAATAAAAATCACGATGTTAGAGCCAAACTAGTCTTATGTCAGGCATGACAAGCAGGAAGGAGGAAGGGAGACACAAAGGAACAAAAAAGCCAAATGTTTCCCCTTAAAAAGCTTTCCCCCAAAACCCCAACCAATGACCTCCACTTACAGCTCCCGTGTAAGAACAAGGACATATGTCCACCCATAGTTACAAGGAAGGCTGGGGAGGTGATTATTTTACTCTGGGAACATTGCCGCTCTAAACAAAATCAAGGATTTATTAGAGAGGAAGAAGAAGAAAGAGATATTGAGTAGGAAACTGTCAGTTTCTGCTACTCCTGGGGTAAGTCCATTCAGTTTCCTGAGTTTCTTCTTTATTTTCACTTATTTGGCTGCACCACGCGGCATGTGGGACCTTAGTTCCCCGACCAGGGATTGAACCCGTGCCCCCTGCAGTGGAAGCGTGGAGTCTTAACCGCTAGACCGCCAGGGAAGTCCCAGTTTGCTGAGTTTCAATTTTCTCTTCTGTAAAATGACTGGTTTTGAACTAAATGGTCTCTAACCTCTTCCTGCTCTTAATGCTAATGTCTCCAATCTAAGGATCCCTTTACCATCTGGCAGCACTAGCTGCTCTTTTCCCTGAATAAGTTGCTATTATAAAAGATCTGTCCACCCAATCACTTGCTATTAGGAAATGCTCCAGGCAAAATATGCTTAACAGTTGCCTGGATTCCCACCCAAGGCCAAGATGGGGCTGGGGGCAAGGGTCTTAGAATCAGCTGCTGTAGTGGCAAGAAGTGGAACTGCCCATGAGAGTCCAGATCGGTGCCCACAAGTTGGACACTGAGCATTTACTCAGATGCCTGGTGGTATTTACCACTCTTTATGTAGTCACTGAGTGAATAGCACTATGGAACATTAAGAACCTTTCAAAGATGACAGGCATACAAAATGAAGACTGCATTAACATTTCCCTTGAAATTCTCTGTACAGACTTCAAAGCCACAGGATCAGTCAGTAGGTGCCAAACAAAATTTGCTTTATTATTTTCTCTTCCTTCTAAGAACAAAATAAGATTAATATCATACAGAGTAATATCTAACTTCATTCCTCATAGGAACCAAAATTAAGAAAAAAGTTAATTCACATTTCTCAAAAATAATAAAAGTAGCATGACAGATGCTGCTTCACAGGGAACTTCCCCACCTAAAAGAAAGATATTTAATAGAGGGATTATGTGATGTGTGAATTTTTCACACTGAGAAGTCTAGCAATATTAAAGAGTCCCTCGCTGTGGGAAATCTAATTGTCAGTTTCCATCTAATGGAGAAAACTTTTCAATATAACTGCTTGATTGCCATGCGGATTCCTGAAATAACTCTAACCTATAGAGAGCCAAAGCTTTTGGCTTCATTTTCATCCCTGACACCCTATTTTCTCCTCCTTATAATAAACAACATAACACAATAGTTTTAACAAATAACACAAAAAATACACATTCCAAGTTTTTCTTAGCTGTGGACACAAATAAATAATTGTACAAATTTAGAAGTTGAAATCTATGATGATGAATGTTTTAGCAGTTTAAGAGTTAGAGACTGGAATTAGTAATATAAAAATATCCTGTTTTCAATAAACCCTAATATTTACTTCAACAGTCTTTATTTCAAAAGTGGAAACATAAAATGTAGCTTTCTGACACAAATGCATCCTAGCACCTATACCTAGAAAGGTCATTTAAAAAACCAAATTTTTTAACAGCTTTATTGAGGTATATTTACATACCATAAAATTCACCAATTGTAAGTGTACAGTTTAGTAATTTTTATTAAATTATGGAGTTATGCAATCATCTCATAATCCAGTTCTAAAACATTGGAATATCTCTCCATTTATTGAGATTTTCTCTAATTTCTCTCAGCTGTGCTCTATAGTGTTCAGATATATTGCACTGCTTTTGTTACATGCATTGCTAAGTATCTTATTATTGTGAATGAACTTGATTTCTTAATTTCATTTTTGGGTTGTTTATTGCTTGTACACAGAAATGCAACTAATAATTGCATAATAAACTGTATCTTGCAATGTTGTAAAATTCATTAATCCATGATTAAAGAAAGTTTTACTTTTTCCTTTCCAGTCTGTATGCCTTTATTTTTCTTGCCTTATAACTCGTTAGAACCTCCATTGTAATACTGAATAAAAGTGACAGGAGTTGACATCCTTGCCTCATTCCCAATAGTAGCAGAGAAACAGTCCATCTTTAACCATTAAATATTGGTTTAGCTACATTCCATAAATTTTGACACATTGTGGGTTTGTTTTTATTCATTTAGAAATATTTTCTAATTTTTCCTTGTGACAGTCTATCTAGAAATGTTGTTTAATTTCCAAATTATTCCAAATTTCTAAATAATTTAGATTTCCCATATTTCTTCCTGTTGATTTCTAATCTAACTCGGTTTTAAACAAAGACCATTTTTAAAAATTATTTCAGTGTTTTAAAATATATTGAGGCTTTTTCATGGGCTAACATGGGGGTTAGCAAACCTTCTCTTACTGGGTGAGATATTAGTTAAACATTTAACACTTGCAGCAATACAGTCTTTTTGATGAAAGCACAGTCAACAATAGATAAACAAGTGGGTGAGGCTATGTTCCAATAAATATTTATTTACAAAAATAGGCAACTGAATAAGCACATAAAAAGGTGCTCAACCATCATTAGTCATTAGGGAAATGCAACCCAATACCACTTCATACCTACTGGGATGCTTATAATTTAAAAGAAATGGAAAATAAGTGTTCGTGATGATGAGGAGAAATTGGAAGCCTTGTACATAGCTGATGGGAATATAAAATGATGCAGTGGGAAACAGTTTAGTGGTACCTCAAGAAGTTAAACATAAAACTACCAGCAATTCCTCTTCTAGGTAGATACTCAAAAGAACTGGAAGCAGGGACTCAAAGAGATACTTGTTTGTACACAAGTGTTCATTGCTGCATTTTTCGCAATAAACAAAAGATATAAACAACCCAAGTGTTGATCAACACATGATTGGATAAACAAAATGTAGTATATACATATAATGGAATATTTTTTGTCTATAATATGGAATGAACTTCTGATATATGATACAATATGGATAGACCTTGAAAACATTAGGCTAAGTGAAATAAGCTAGACACAGAAGGACAAATACTATATAATTTTACTTGTATAAAATGTCTAGGATAGGCAAATACATACGGACAGAAAGTAGATTAGACAGACCGGAGGGAGAGGGGAATGGGGAGTTACTGTTTAATGGGTACAGAGATTATGCTGTGGATGATGAAAAATTTGGGGTATAGTTAATGGTGATGGTTGCACAACATTACGAATGTAAATAATGCCACTGAACTGCACACTTAAAAATGGTTTTTAAAAATTAGGTGTCTGGCTCTTGAGTTGTAGTTTACTGATTGTTTCCTAAAATATTATCTGTTTGGGGTAATATTCCATGTATGCTTAAAAGGCATGTGTATTCTTCTGTTGGGTGGAGCATTCCATGAATCAGCTAGGTAAAGTTGGTTTTCCATGTCTTAGGTCTTTGTTCTTCCTCTGTTCCTCCTCTACTGTATTCTTTTGTGTTAAACTTTTTTTAGTGAACCTATTTCATTCTTCTGTTGATTTTAACAAAATTACTACTTCTTAATAGTTACTCTAGGAATTATGATATAAATATTAATTAAGCACAATCTACTTTGGGTTAATACTGACTTAATACCAGTAAAATACAGCAACTTAACAATATAGTTCCAATCCTCCTCCCTCCACTGCCATACATATTATGTATGTATAACACCGATGTATGTTATAAACCCAAGAATACATTCTTATAATTACTGTTTTACACAATCTAACACAAGATTGCTGTGTTTTTAAAGAAATTAAGAGAGGAGGAAAAAAATATATGTACACAATTTATTTATTCACAGTTTATCATTTCTGGTACCTATCATTTCCTGCTATCTGTAGTCATTTCCTTTCATTCTGAAGACCTCCTTTAGTATATTTGTAAGACAATGTGTTAGCAATGTTTCTTCAGTCTTTTAATTAATCTGTAAATCCAAAATAATCACAATAAAATTACTTTCAGGATTTTCTAGGAACATGTCAAGTTAATTCTAAAATTAATTCAAAAGACCAGTGGGTAAGACTCTGTACTCCCAATGCAGGGGGCCCGGGTTTGATCTGTGGTCAGGGAACTAGATCCCACATGCATGCTGCAACTAAGAGTTTGCATGCCGCAACAAAGAAGTCTGCATGCCGCAACAAAGAAGTCTGCATCCCACAACTAAACATGCCACAACGAAGATCCCATGTGCCACAACTAAGACCCGGTGCAGCCAAAATAAATAAATAAATTTTTTTTTTTTAAAGAGAGAAATGCACAAGATTGGCCAAGACAGTTTATAAAAGTACAATGCTGTAGCAAATACAAAAATGAAGCCATAATAATTAGAACAACTGGTATAAGAATAGACGAGTAGATCAATAACACAGAATAGAAAATCTAGATTAAAACTTATGATTAGATTTTACATGATTTCTGTTTATTTACTAAGTAATAAAGGTGATGTTTCAAATCAGTGATGAAAGGGAGGAGATTGAGATGGCAGAGTAGGAGGATGTGGAACTCACCTTCCCCCACAAACACATCAAAAATACAACTACATGTGGAACAATTCTCACTGCAAACTAACTGGAGACTGGCGGAAGGACTGCTGTACAACCCAGCCTGTAAGAAAGCTACACACAGAATCAGGTAGGAAGGGAAGAGAAAGAGTCAGGTTGGGACCTGCGCTCCTGGGAGAGGTCTCAGAGGAAAAAGGAGATTACACAGGTGGAGACTTGCCCTGGGAGTGAGTGGTTCAAGCCACATATTGGGCGCCTTGGCCCTGGGGTCCAACACAGGGAAGACAAGCCCCCTTGCCTGGTTGGAGGGCCGGTGGCACTAACAGGAGGGCTGTGGGAAGCCTGGACTCCACTTGTGAAGGGTGCGCGAACACTTGCTTGCTCTTGAAGCAGGGCAGAGACAGTGGATTGAGACGGCATACCACTGCCCCTGCATGTACCCCAGCCTGAGATGAGTGATAGCTCCAGCCACGTGCATCATGACACAGCTCTACACTAGGGCAAGGTCTGCCAAGGCCCAAGGAGAGAGCTCAGCAGTGAGACAAAAATGTGGCTGATGTGGCTGCCCCTGCCCTGATGAGCAGGGTGGGGGCAGCCATTACTGGTGCTTACATAGGCAGCACATCAGAAGCAGTCTGGGACTCTGACCCCAGCCAGACTGCCACAGGCCACACCCTGACTCATGCCAAGTGCCCACACTAGCCCCTCTTGCTCCAGCACTGCTTCCCTCTGGGGTGAGGGTGCTGGTGCTGGGAGGGGCGAGAGCACACACTTAAAGGGAACAGAACCGGCTCAGACCCAACCCTCAAGACGTCTGCTCCAGTAACTTGGGACCAACCCCACCCCTGATAGGGTGATGATGGTCACAGAAAAGATGGTTAGACCTAGCTCACACCTGGCTCCAGCCCTAGCTGCTCCATCTCAAGCCCCACCTCCTACCATGGTGATAGCGACCAGCACACCCTGGGGAAAGATGGAACTTGTGATCACATGAGATTCAGCTCCCCTCACCAAAGCCACTGGGCACACACAGATTGAGTGAGGATGCTCCCACATAAGGACACTCTTTCAAGACCACAATAGGTAACTGTTTCACCCAATTTCAGAGTGACAAAGAAAGTCAAACAAAATGAGAAGACAAAGGAGTTTGTCCCAATTGAAAGAGCAAGAGAAAACCCCTGGGCAAAAACCAAAAATGAAACAGAAATAAACAATTTACCAGACAAAGGATTCAAAGAATTAGTAATAAAAATGCTAACTGAAGTATGGAAAAGGATAGATGAACACAATGAGAATTTTAACAAGGAACTAGAAAACATAAAGAAGTATCAGTCAGAGCTGAAGAATACAATAACTCAAATGAAAAACACATTAAAAGGAATTAACAGCAGACTAGGTGATACAGAAGAACTCATAAGTGATCTGGAAGATAGAATAATGGAAATCACCCATAAGAACAGCAAAAAAGAAAAACAAAATTTTAAAAATAGTCTAAGGGACCTCTGGGACAACAACACAGTACCAATATTCACACTATAGGGGGGCCCAAAAGGAGAAGCGATAAAGGGCCAAAAATGCATTTGATAAAATTATGGCTAAAAACTTCCTGAACCTGAAGAACAGATAGTGAGGTACAGGAAACACAGCGGGTCTCAAACAAGATGAGAATTAACAGCAGACTAGGTGATACAGAAGAACTCATAAGTGATCTGGAAGATAGAATAATGGAAATCACCCAATCAACCGCCAAAAGGAAAAACAAATTTAAAAAATGAGAACAGTTTAAGAGGTCCCTGGGACAACGTCAAGTGTACCAACAATTGCATTATAGGGGTCCCAGAAGGAGAAGAGAAAGACAAGGGAATTGAAAATGTATTTGACGAAACTATGGCTGAAAACTTCCCAAACCTGAAGAAGGAAAAAAATATCCAGGTGTAAGAAACAGAGGGTCCCAAACCAGATGAACTCAACAGACCCACACCAAGACATATCATAATTAAAATGGCAAAAGTAAAAGAAAAGAGAGAATTCTAAAGGCAGCAAGAGAAAAACAAAGAATCACATACAAGGGAAACTCCAAAAGGCTATCAGCTGATTTTTCTGCAGAAACGTTGCAGACCAGAAGGGAGTGGCATGATGTATTCAAAGAACTGAAAGGGAAAAATCTGCAACCTAGGATACTCTACCCAGCAAGATTATTATTTAGAATTGAAGGAGAGATAAAGAACTTCTCAGACAAGCAAAAAATAAAAGAGTTCATCAATGCTAAACCTACTCTAAAAGAAGTCTTAAAGGGTCTTCTATAGGAAAGGCAAATACATAGTAAAGGCTGAAGATCAAACACTTAAATAAGCTAGTATGAAAATTAAAAGACAAAAAAATTATAAAATCAACTATAATTATAATGATTATTAAAAAGATAAACATGAAATTGTTAAATATGACATCAAAAACACAAAATGTTGGGGAGGGTAGTAAAAAAATGTAGATCTTTTAGAATGTGTTTGAACCTGAAGGACTACTTGTTTGAAACAAGTAGACATAGTTATAGGTCAACATATGTGAACCTCATGGTAACCACAAATCAAAAACCTACAACAGATACACAAAAACAGAGAGAAAGGAACACCAGCATACCACTAAAGAAAATCACTGAAACACAAAAGAAGAAACTAAAAGAAGAAAAAGAGAAGAAATACAGAAACAACCAGAAAACAAGTAACAAAACAGCAATAAGTATGTAGCTATCAATAATTACTTTAAATATCAATGGACTAAATGCTCCAATCAAAAGATATTAGGTGGCCAATTGGATAAAAAACAAGACCCATTTATATGCTGCCTGCAAGAGACTCACTTCAGAGCTAAATACATAGACTGAAAGTGAGGGGATGGAAAAAGATATTTCATGCAAATGGAAATGACAAGAAAGCAGGGGTAGCAATACTCATATCAGACTTCAAAACAAAGTTTATAACAACAGAAAAGGAAGGGCATTAGGGATCAATACAAAAAGAGGATATTACACTTGTTAACATATATGCACCTAGTACAGGAGCACCTAAATATGTAAAGCAAATATTAACAGACATAAAGGGAGAAAGTGACAATAATCCAATAACAGTGGACTATTAACACCCCACTTATATCAATGGTCAGATCATCCAGACAGAAAATCAATAAGGAAACAGTGGTCTTAAATGATACAATAGAACAGCTGGGCTTAAGAGATATCTATCGGACATTCCATCCCCAAATGGCAGAATACACATTCTTTCAAAGTGCATATGGAACATTCTCCAGGGTGGATTACATGCTAGGCCACAAAACAAGTCTCAACAAATTTAAGGTGAGAGAAATTATATCAAGCATTTTTTCAGACCACAACAGTCTTAAACTAGAAATCAATTACCGGGAGAAAAATGGGGAAAGCACGAACACCTGGAGACCAAACAACATGCTACTAAAAAAACAATGGAACAATGAAGAAATCAAAGAGGAAATCTGAAAATTCCCCAAGACAAATGAAAATGGAAACACAATTTTCTAAAATCTATGGGATACAGTAAAAGCAGTTCTAAGAGAGAAGTTTATAGTGATACAGGCCTACCTCAAGAAATACCAAAAATCTCAAATAAACAGCCTAACCTAATTACAAAAAGAAGAACAAAGTCCAAAGTCAGCAGAAGGGAGGAAATAATAAAGATAAGAGAGGAAATAAATAAAATAGAGAACAACAACAAAACAATTGAAAAGACCAATGAAATCAAGAACTGGTTTTGTGAAAGGATAAACAAAATTAATAAACCTTTAGCCAGGCTCATTAAGAAAAAGAGAGGATCCAAATAAACAAAATAAGAAATGAAAGAGGAGAAATAACAACAGATATCACAGAGATACAAAGACCTATGAGAGAATACTACAAACAGTTGTATGTCCAAAAACTGGAAAACCTAGAAGAAACACATGAAATGAACACATTTCTAGAAACATTCAGTTCCAAGACTGAATCAGAAAGAAAAAGAAATAGACAATCTGAACAGACAGATCACTAGTAGTGAAATTGAATTTGTAATTAAAAAAAAAAAATCCCAGCAAACAAAAGCCAGGACCCGACAACTTCATAGGGGAATTCTATCAAACATATAAAGAAGAGCTAATACCTATCCTTCTCAAACTATTCCAAAAAATTAAAGAGGATGGAAAACTCCTAAATTCATTCTACAAGGTCACCATTACTCAATACCAAAACCAGACAAAAATGCTACCAAAAAAAAAAAAAATTTACAAGCCAATATCTCTGATGAATAGAGATGCAATAATTCTCAACAAAATATTAGCAAACCAAATTCAACAATATATAAAAAGGATCATACACCATGATCCCACCAAAAAACTTCTAGAGTTCATCAAGGAATTCAGTAAAGCTGCAGGATACAAAACTGATATACAGAAATCTACTGCTCTTCTATACACTAAAAACGAACTATCAGAAAGAGAAAGCAAGAAAAAAATCCCATTTAATATAGCATCAAAAAGAATAAAATACCTAGGAATAAACTTAACCAAGAAGATGAAAGACCTAAACTCTGAAAACTATAAAACACTGATAAAGGAAATTGAAGATGACACAGAGAAATGGAAAGATATCCCATGTTCTTGGATTGGAAGATTAATGTCGTTAAAATGTCCACACTACCCAAACCAATCTACAGACTTAATGTAATCCCTATCAAAATACCCATGACATTTTTCATGGAAGAAAAATATCTCTTTCATAGATGCCACTAATCTCATTCTTGAGGTCCTATCTTCTAATACCAAAGGTCACCAAAGGTCCTATCTTCTAATACCATCACACTGGGGGTTAGGATTTCAATACAAGAAGTTTTGAGGGGACACATACATTCAGTCTAAGGCTGAAGATTTTGTCTATTGATCTTGTTTCTGGTCACACTGTTGGGCTCTGTTACTATTTCTAATAGTTTGTTAGTTGATTCTCCTGGAATTAAAAAAAAATTATCTGAATACACATAGGTCATTTTTCTTATTTGTTGCCAATATTTAGAGATTTTTTTTTCTTATTTTGTTATAACTTTCATTATAATGTTGGATAGCAGAAATGATAACAGTCATTCTAGATTTATTTCTGACTTTAATGGAAACCATTCAAATAATTCACCTTTGTAGCTGAGGATCCTGGAGGTTGAGGATTTTGGGTTAAAAATACCCTTTATTGGGTTAAGAAGGTTTTTTCTATTCCTACTATGCTAAAAAGAATTTTTTTATTAGATATACATGTTGAAATTTATCAAATTCTTTTATGAGGTATCTATTTACATGACTGTATGATCCTCATTTTTAATCTAGTAATACAGTGAATTATATTAATTTTTTTTCCAGTGTTGAACCTCCTCTGGGATAAATCCTGCTTCGTTATGATACATAAATCTATTAATACATTACTCAATCTGACGTACCAACATGTTCTTCAGCATTTTTGCTTTAATGTCCACATTTGTCCCAACTTTGGTCACTTTCTGGTGGCCTAGGATTCTTCCTGTTCCCTTTATCTGCCCTGAGTCAGTAGCACATTTGAAGTCATTTCCATTTTTAGGTAGTAGCTTTTCTCTGTTAACATTATTCCATCTGCTTTGCATATTTCAGGATTCCTTATAATAATTTCTGGCCCGCCCTGTGTATCCATTTCTGTTTTCTAGTACTACTATGAATTTTTTTAAATTAATTAATTAATTAATTTATGGCTGCGTTGGGTCTTCGTTTCTGTGAGAGGGCTTTCTCCAGTTGTGGCACGCGGGGGCCACTCTTCATCGCAGTGCGCGGGCCTCTCACTATCGCGACCTCTCTTGCAGCGGAGCACAGGCTCCAGACGCGCAAGCTCAGTAATTGTGGCTCACGGGCCCAGTTGCTCCGCGGCATGTGGGATCTTCCCAGACCAGGGCTTGAACCCGTGTCTGCTGCATTGGCAGGCAGATTCTCAACCACTGCGCCACCAGCGAAGCCCTACTATGAATTTTTTAAAAAAACAAAAAAGATCTATCATTTCCACGAATTTGGAATGGGAGGGACAGAGGCTTTTGCATGGCTCTATCTTCCATCTTGTTCAAAATTCAAAATTGATGCCATTTTTAGATTCTTGCTGGAACCTGATTATTTTTAGTACTCTCCAATCAGTTTAAATATCACCAGAAAACTAAGCACATCTACCTAACATTTTCTTCCCTTTCCATAATATGCTTTTTGGTTTAATTCCATAAAATGATAACTGTTAGGAAGAAAGGCAGTAATACATTAGCCAAAGTTGTCTGTTATGGAGATATGTCACAATATGCCTTTCCTACACGACTTTTCAACACCCATTTGGGATAAATTCTTTTTTTTTTTTTTTTTTTACCATACAAATGCTATGGTTCATTTTAAGTATAGATCCATATTAACCCTGAGAATGTGGGGCAAGAGATCTCCAATTTTTTTTTTTAAGTTACGGCTACCTGAGATTTTATTTTATTTTATTTATTTTTTATTCTTATTTTTTTTGTGTGGTATGCGGGCCTCCCTCTGTTGTGGCCTCTCCCGTCGCGGAGCACAGGCTCCAGACGCGCAGGCTCAGCGGCCATGGCTCACGGGCCCAGCCGCTCCGCGGCATGTGGGATCCTCCCAGACCGGGGCGCGAACCCGGTTCCCCTGCATTGGCAGGCGGACGCGCAACCACTGCGCCACCAGGGAAGCCCCGTGAGATTTTATTTTTTAATTTTTTTTATTTTTTGGGATAAATTCTTAAAATTTCTTCTTAGAATGAACCCACCTGGTCAGCTAACAGCATTTTTTTTCTCCTCTGCATCAGAATAAGGATTTTTTTTTTCCTCCAAATGAAATGCTGGTTACCTCAGCAACATTAAGAAGAGTTTTCTTTTTAAGTTCCCTTTCCCTTGAGGTGAAAAGGATATTGTATTTTCTAGCAGTTTCTTTTCTTCAGAAGTTATCACAGACAATCTTTGGCCCAAAGAAGGGGAGCAAACTGCTTTGGGGTGGTTTGTTTAAGGACAGAGGATCAATTCTTGTCTCAGAGTTTCCCAAATTGCAAAGTTGGAACTGCGTGCACATATCCTAAATTCGTCCTTGGAGGACACTGTTATTTCTCTAGCAAGCAAGACTTGGCCCAGAAGGACGCCTAGGATGGCCAACTCAGGCTATCTTAGGAGACTGCGGTCGTACAAGACATGCTGCTGAGCAGAGACTGCACTGCCTGCATCCCATGTCCATTCACTGAGTCTTGATATGTATACCAACATTCATTCATTCATTAAATATGACTGACCACCTACTGTGTGCCTGGCAGTGCTCTGGCAGTGCAGATTCAGCAGTGAACAAGATAAACAAGATTCTTAAAATATAAATGTCCTTTTAATACCATGCTGTGTTTTGAAAGCTTCAATTTTGTATTAGATTTTTTGATGCTGAGGTAATATGATCTTGGTAGGGAGGGCAGAACCTTTTTTTCCTGCAAGGTACACTGTGAAATGATATACCATTTCTTTCCTAGGAAATGAGATATGCAAAGAGATCATTGGTTTGTTTGTCATTAGATATGCTAGAACTATATTGGATAACCAGGTTTCTCTTAACTAAGGTCCTAACCACTAACCCCACCCCTATCCCCCAACCTGTTCACATTGGGGCATAATTCTTTGGCAGATGACACCTTCTATAGGTACGGGGAAGGGAGGGTTAAGAGAGAAAACTGCCTCTGATCAATACAGCTGTATCATCATCATAAATAATTTAACCACATACTCCGTTTTTAGTTTCTTTGATCTGCTTCTATCATCATGCCTGGTTGTGTTACTGCCACAGAAGTTTGCTCTTTGCGAGGCTAAAGAATCTCCTTGCAGGACCTCAGTCATCCTCCTGGGGCAAAGGACCACTTTGTATTATTCCTCCTGCTTCATAGCTCAGCATCGATGTTTTTTAACCATCCTGAAGGATCCTGAGTGCATTGTTGCTTTGAGATGTTATAAGCCAGGGATAAAGGAAGTTACTTATTAGTGCTGGAAATAAGATAAATGGGCTGGTTCTAACGACCATCTTCCTCTAATTCCTTGTTTATTTTAGAGGGTTGTTTGTTTTGTGAGAGTTAGGGGAGCGAAGATATAGGAGGAAGGAGAAGGGATCATTTTTCAGGACCTCAGATTCAGATCTGGTATTGGTTTTGGTGGCAGTGAGTGAGGAGATGGGGGTATATTCTGAGGAAGAAATTAGTGTAAGATTATCATATAGCAGAGTTCATTGGCTCTGGCAAAAGTGATAAAGTGTGTCTTTGTTTTATTTTGCCACAAAGACATATTTTAAAAATCTCCTTCTTGTGCCACTGGTCCTCAACAAAGAACACAGCTCATATCTCCATTAATTTGAAGTTAAAAATGTTAACAACATCAATATTGGCCACTGACTTATTGCTTAATCTAAGTATTTGCTAGGGCTTCGAGCACTGCTGTTCTATTACAGAGGGGAGAAATATCTGGGAAGGAATTTGCAGAGTAGAAAAAAATGCTAAGAAAGGGATTCTATAAGCCTCATACTACAAAAATAGTGTTGACTTTGAGCAGTAAGGAAGGACAAGCTTTTGACCAAGAAGCAGGCACATTTTCACCTACAAACTGGCCGACCAAGGCAGAGGGAAGCTATGGTGTATGCTTAAGAGTTTTAAAAGAGCACCTTTTTCTGAATAAGAATAATGGCACAACGGGAAAGCACAATGAGAATTGTATTTATTAACCAGTCTGCTGCTTTTCTGTAACTATGATATGTACTCCCTTCCCACAGAACATCTCCTTCAGAGTCTGGCTCTTCTTGCTACCTCAGTTCTCCTCACCGACTCGGCTTTACTTCATCTGCTTCTTATTTGAATCCATAATTGAAATGGAGGGATCTGAGTCTTTCGTGATGTGAAACAGATATACTCTCTTTCAAGGGCTCAAACCACTTTTGCGACCCCTTTCCTAATGTCCACAGGTCTTCAACTACGTCCCGAAGCTCCCAGGAGCTCCAAGATTCCCCCACAGACACTGCTGCCCATGTACTCTAGCAAAAGAAAATGGGGAATTCCATAGTTTGACTGGCGTGGCCAGTGTCAGAAGGTAATTACAATCAGTAAGAAACTGAGAATAAACCGCAATACCCCAGGCACAGTCTCAGGCTCCGACTCTGAACTCCTATCTCTTCATTTACTGAGACATGCACAATTTTGAATTCTATCAGGGGAAACATTATTATGACATTTCCCATTATAGAGGATTCTACTATGATTTTCTTTCTAACATAATTTCTGGAACACAGTGACACTATAAGTATTTCCTTAGAGAAGCAGCAATATAGCTACATTAATATAAGTGAGAAGAATATTTGCTGCAAATATATCTATTTTAGAGTTCCGTCAGCTTGCTAGGGGGGAGCGCTGTATTTCACACAGGCATTTCATAGTATATTGTTTACTCTTAAAAAGGAAAATTGTTAATATTTATCTTCCAGTATCCTTTCATGTAAAGATTCACAATACGTGTTTTACTATGTGTAATGTGTACCTAGCTGAAATCTTTCTATCTCATGATTCCAGAAGGAGTTTTAAGTTTCTTTTTTCAATATTCCAAATTTTGTTTACCTGTATGAAAAGAAGTACTTTCTATTTAACTGTAAAAGTACTCACTGAGTAACAAACTCTAAACAATTTGTTACGTTACCCCATTATTTTGTTAACAATGAGACAAAAATGACTATCATATATAAAGTATCCAACACCTACTAAGCCCACAAATATATATTCAATGAATGAATGAACATATCTACCTTACATATGGAGAAACTGAAGTCAAAAGAAAGGTTTTAGCCACAATTATGTACAACTCACGAAATCCCCTGAAAATCTGATTCAAATATTCTTTTCCTTTCTTTCCTTAAAAGACAAGTGAAAGTTCTAATAATGGACATTTACTCTTTGAAAGGGAAATCTGAGAGTAATGTTTTGTAGATAAAAAACCTTCAGATTAAAATTTCAGAATATGGGCTTCCCTGGTGGCGCAGTCGTTAAGAATCTGCCTGCCAATGCAGGGGACATGGGTTCGAGCCCTGGTCTGGGAGGATCCCACATGCCGCGGAGCGGCTAGGCCCGTGTATCACAACTACTGAGCCTGCGCGTCTGGAGCCTGTGCTCCGCAACGGGAGAGGCCGAGACAGTGAGAGGCCCACGCACCGCGATGAAGAGTGGCCCCCGCTCGCCGCAACTGGAGAAAGCCCTCGCACAGAAACAAAGATCCAACACAGCCAAAAATAAATAAATAAATTTATAAAATAATAATAATGATAATATTATATGTAAAGCATTAAAAAAATTCAGAATAAAAATAAGGAAGAAAATTATTTCATCTAAACACTTTTGTCTTTCTTTTACTCTTAATTGTAAAATTCTGAAAAAACCATTTAAATACCATGAAGTTACAAAGTCTCATCAATTATAACTCGAAATTGTGGATAAGAAAAAGCTGGAAATCTTAGTAAAGTTCTAACTTTTAAAAAATTGCATATACCACCTTGTATTTTCCAAATGACTACTGCAAGTGGGAAATAAAACCAGAAATACAGCCTTGTCTTCACCTGCTACCAGCACCACAGTTCTAGTCTGAAAAACTATTTTATGGCACTTCAGTCCAAAATTTATTTTCTCCCCATTCTTTGTTACAAAACCTTGATAAATATGCCCAACTTAACAAACAAATGAACAAACAAAAAAACAAGCAAAAACCCAGCCTTCTTTGCAGCTAGGGGTAGCCAATGAGATGTCACTGGAAGTTGTTAGGTGGGGCTTCTGGGAAAGCCCTCTGCCCCCTCCTTCCTTCTCTTCTAACTGAAACACAGTTCTGAGGCCTGGCATTCCAATCCTCATCTTGGACTCCTGAGGAGAACCTGAGGATAGAAGTCACGCACTACGACGACTAGAGAAGAGAAAGAGATGAGCCCAAGTCTCTAGGAATCGTGGGGCTTCCATTCTAGCCTTGGACTACCTACTGCCCACCTGCTTTCACTCAAGAGAAAATAAAGCTCTAACTTGTTTAAACCATGTTATTTGAGTTTTCTGTTACATGTAATCAAATCTAGTCCCAACTGATAAAGCCACATTATAGCTATTTGACCTTTAGCTATTCATTTAACTTCTCTGTATCTCAGTTTATTCATCTATAAAAATGGGCACAATAATAGTCCTGGCTCAGAGTTGTTATAAGGATTAAATGAATTAATACATGTAAAGTGATTAGAATTGTAACCAGAGAAGACTGACTGCTCAATGAATCCCATCTGTTACTATTATGCACTTGCACCATCTATAATATCATACCTGGAGTTTAAATGTGAAGGGAGAGTGTGTGTGAAGAAACGAAATCACTGCATTTGTTTCTTGCCCCATTCTTCAGGGACGGAGACCTGGGCAAAGAGCATAACAGAACCCTGATAATACGATAATGCATGCTTCTCAATTAAAATCACTTTACAGATTACCAAGTACCTTCAGATAACTGAGTTCCTCTAAGCCTTACCAGAGCTCTGAGATGAGGGTGAACGTTGAAGCTTGTTTGTGTTGGCAGGTCATTAGCTGACTGGCTCAGTGGCCAGAGTCCAAGTTCACCGTTCCAGTGAGGGCCAGTTGGCTGGATTCTATTTCATAGCCCTAGATTGTGCAGCATACTTAGCTGTGGTTAACTGCTCTCTGATCATGATTCCAAGTTTAAATCGTGTGGAAGAAGACATGAGGGAGTATAACTCAGCCATGCTGGAGAAACTAAATGTCTGCCTTCTCCACCAGCCAGCAGGTACATGTGGATTGTAAGTGAGGCTTTTTTTTTTAAAAGAGAGATTTCCTGAATCTTTTTCTGAAATCTGACTTTTTTTCAGCTAGTTTATTTAGAAAGCTTCTGAGACTTAGGGTTTTGTTTTGTTTTTTTAAGAATTTATTTATTTATTTTTGGCTGTGTTGGGTCTTCACTGCTATGCGCGGGCTTTCTCTAGTGGTGGCGAGCTGTGGCTACTCTTCGTTGCAGTGCACGGGCTTCTCATCGCGGTGGGTTCTCTTGTTGCGGAGCACAGGCTCTAGGCACACGGGCTTCAGTAGTTGTGTCATGCGGGTTCAGCAGTTGTGGCTCGTGGGCTCTAGCGTGCTGGCTCAGTAGTTGTGGTGCACGGGTTTAGTTGCTCTGTGGCATGTGGGATCTTCTCAGACCAGGGCTCAAACCCGTGTCCCCTGCATTGGCAGGCGGATTCTTAACCACTGCACCACCAGGGAAGCCCGAGCCTTAGCGTTTTAACTTGAGAATGCCTCTCAGATTAGCTCCACTCTAATCTTAATATAATAATGATAACAGCTGATATGTACTAAGGCACTCACTCTGAGTCAGCACTATTGTAAGCGCTTACTCCTACCATCCCATTTGATTCTCATGAAACTCTACAAGGTAGGTACTATTATATCCGCCCTTCAGAGAAGGTCATCCTAAGCCACAAACAGTGGAGTGACTTGCCCAGCATCACCGGGAGAGGCAGTGGCAGAGCCAGGAGAGAGCCCATGCTCTTAGCCAGCGCCTTGTATCTGTCTTAGAGTCATAAACTCTCCACTTTCTGTCTTTACACTCCAAGCTTCAGTCCCTGTGGAGGGAGGGCAGAGGTGTGATTCTTTGACCAAGTGCCTTTGATTGTGGCCATATTTTTATCACTTGTTATTCCGTATTCCACTCTCTCTTTACTCACAAAGGATGGTAAAATCTCTCAGGCAGTGCTTCTACCAGATCAAATACCAGGATTGTACTGTTTTCTGTGCTGGGGGGGCTTACTGCCTTTGGTTGACCCTTCATCTGAGCTCACTATCAAAAGCCCATGAGAACCTCTGGTCTGAGGCTCCAAGTCAACTTCTCCAGGGAGACTTTTTTCTGAAGAGTCCATTCCTGCTAGTGATACTCAATTGGGGAGAATTATTTCCTGTAACACATGCAAGAACAGAGCCTATTTCCTTGATCCTAATTGGCACTATCAATGTAATAACAGCATTTTGGCAGAGTCAGGGGGCGACAGGGAGGAAGTGACACAGAATTTTTTTAAATCAGAAAAGTATAAAAATGTACTTCTGTGATCTTCCTCCCAAAACCCATAACCCCAGTCTAATAATGAGAAAAACATCAAACAAATCCCAACAGAAGAACATTCTACAAAATACCTGACCAGTACTCCTCAAAACTGTCAACGTTATGAAGAAAAGTCTGAAAAACTGTCACAGCCAAGAGGAGACATAACTAAATGTAATGTGGTATCTTGGATGGGATCCTGGAACAGAAAAAGGACACCAGGCAAAACCTAAGGAAATCTGAATAGAGTTAATAATGATAAGAATGCATTAATATTGGTTAATTAATTGTAGCAAATATACCCTGCTAATGTAAGATGTTAATAATATGGGAAACTGGGTGCAGAGTGTTTGGGAACTCTCTGTATTTATCTTTGCAATTTTTCTGTAAATCTAAAACTTCTAAAATAAAGTTTATTAAAAAAACAAAGCAAACGTGGGCAGTGTTGTCAAGTCCTATCGTATATGTAAAATTCTACTGGGCTGGCTGACATACTGTCCTCACATTTATAGAAACCTGAACCCAACACCCCTCCTCTCCTCTGAAGAGCTATGGGCACTTTATAGAGAGAGACACCTTAGTTTTTGTTATTTGTACCAACCTACATGGCACATTTTATGATCCCCATGTTATAGAGTAATGAGATCTGGCACATGCAATGGCTTGCTCAAGGTCACCAGGATGTGGGCAGAGCTGGGCGTGGAGCCCTGTTTACCTTTCCTGGTACCACTGCAGGCTGGGCAGGGAAACCGGCTTAGATGAATTCAATTCCATTCAATTCAACCGACGTTAACTAACATGTACTAGTTATTGTGAGCACTGGGAATCTTAAACTGAATGAAATTCAGCTCCCTGCTCAAGGGCCATGTTGTGGTGCAGTGGGGAGAGACAAATACATCAAGAGTTATTTTCAATACAAGAAGCTAAGTGCCAAGGCAGACACGTGGGGAGTGTTGAGGGAGCTGGGAGGAAAGGCTCCCCCAGACAGGAGGTGGCTATTTAGCCCTAGGAAAAATCTCAGCCTGAAGTGCAGGTGAGCCCTGATTAGGGAAAATGTGTTTCTTGGTTCCTTAGGGGCCCTGCTGCATCTGATTTCTTACAGTCCCAAAGGCCCTTCTGAAAGTTCACTTGGTGGCAGGAGTGGGACTGCAACACTGAAGCCCATTTTCTGGCAGGGCATAAATCTTACATTCAGTGGCCCAGATCTTGTGAAAACATGAAAGGGCTTTGATATACACGAATAGCAAAATAGCAAAAAAAAGAAAAAAGGGAAAAAAAGTTACAGTCCAATTTACTCAGCTTCCTCCTGTGTCTGTGAGGTATAAATGAAGGGAGATCCGTGCAGGATTCTCTGGACTGTGAGGTATGTTGGCATTCCTAAGAGAGTGTGACAGCCTGAATTTTCTGTTTGTGCTTTTAGTGGTTGATTAGCTAGTCGGGACAATGTAAATCAATGTTATTTTCTTATACCCTTTGATAGTGGGGCATAGGCATTTCTTCTGTAGGTTGTGAACCACTCCCTGGGCCCATTTCCTCCCTGTGGGAGATTTGAGGAGCCATGGTAACTTGTCAGTCCCCTAGGCCATGATCTGAGGCACTGTACAAAGCCCATTTTGCAAATGCAAGAGATTTTTTTCTTTCTTTTTAATAGTGAGTGTCTGAATTAAAGAAGCAATTTCCTAAACTGGAGGTTCCAAATCAGTTGTTTCTGCTAGTTTTATTCTGTATATTTTTGAAATTATTTGCTCTCTTTCCATGTTTTCTGAAGATGGCGAGCAGCCAGCTGTTGGGTCCTCTTCTGTCTCTTCTTGGAGTCTTCTCTGTCACGACCAGGCCCTCTCTGGTGTCCTAGAAGTTCCTGCTCTCAAAGACGATGCCCACGTCATATCCTGAGAGAGTTAACATCCTTCCCTTCACACTCATTTTCCTAAACCCAGAAGAGAAAAGAAACTCTATACGCTTGGCTTTGTTCAGAGGCTGGTGTCGTCTCACAGGCTGCAATTCCTTGGTAAATTACCCCAATGATTCTTCAGCCAACAGGGGGAAATTCGTCTTTTATAACATCTTCCTTTAATGAGTCTTCCTAACACCACAAAATGACCTTAACACCCAGAAGAGGATTTTTACAATGGTGTGTAGAAAAGTCTGGCTGAGGATGTGTGTGGAGATAAGTTCATAATACTTGGGGAAGAAAAAGGATACAATACAAGAATGTGATTTTTAAAGTGGATGCAGACCACTTTTCAGGATTTTTTTTTTAGTGTTTTTAAGGAAAATGTGATCAGTCTTTACTGTTACATTTTTGGAAAATAAGCAATGAACAGTGATTTAGTAGACAGTAGTCATATCAGAAGATGTCTTTCATCTATAACTTATTTGATATGATTTAATTTCTCTTTTCAATAACTTTGTTACATTTAAAGTATATTAAATCATGCAAAGATAGAACATAATTTTACATCTGACCTGAGGGATAAGAAATGGGTTTACATGCTATCCTGCATTTCATGAAACTGGCCACAAATCAGAGGAATAAAAACAGAAATATTTTGAAATGATTTATAAATATTATATACACTACTGTTTTAGGAAAATTACTTTCCAGTAAAAATGGCCAAGATTCACTGATTGATTTTTCCAATAAGCATGACTTTCACACCTACCATGTGCTGTGTCACAACTTAGAAATTCAAAAAAAAAAGAATTGAATAAACCAAAGCTGCTAACAGCAAGCGCTCACGGTCTGCCTGAGACAATGGACAGTAAACAGGTAATTTACTGCCCAGCGTGGGAAGTTCTTTAGCAGAAGCACATAAGCAGAACCAGGGAGCAACAGGGTGGGAGAAAGACTATAATGGGCCAGTGTCTTGCTCTGTCTAATTCAGCTGGGCAGGTGAAACTGGACTTTTAAGTTGACAGTTGAAGGATAAGTAAGAGTTCAGAAGGGCAGGTAGAGGACGTTCTAGGCTGAGAGGCGGTCTGTGCAAAGGCAAGAACAGAGAGAGCAGAGTGCCTTCAGGTATCACAGGTTGGGCAGAGGGGAATGACCAAAGGTGAGGCTGGAAAGGGAGGCAGGGCTTAGGTCTCCAGGGCCTGACAGAGCATTATGCTAAGGAGATACATGTTACCCTGTGAACAGCACTTCTCAAACTTTAACGTTCACAAGATTCACTGGGGAGCTCATTAAAATAGATGCTGATTCTATGGGTCCGAGCTTTACCTTTTCTAACAAGTGCCAGGTGATGCTGCTGCTGCAATGAAGCGGTTTTCGGGCCTCACTGAGGTAGCAGATATTCGCCAATTCCAATAGCTGGAAGGGCTTACTGTGGGTGCCCTACCATCTTTTCTATGTGTTCTATGATGTGAGGAGGGTGGAGAAGCCAAGCCGGTCCAAACAAGCAGCTCTGCACTGTAAGAACCACAATCTGGTTTTCTATGGAGAAAACACAGTGCTGCAACAAATAGACCCAGTTACCCAAAGCAGCTGATATTGGTTGTCGGCGTGGCCCAGAGCCTTCCCTCCTCAAGCATTAAGCGTTAGGAGATTGAAATCTTGGTTCTAGTTCACCTCTGCAGGGTACTCAGTTCATCCAGGCTGTGCTGGTGTCTGCAGCAGCCCAGCTCTACCAAGCTCAAAGTTTCCACTACGCAGGGCCAACAAAGGAGTGGTGGAAATGAGAAATGAGAATCTTGTTCTATGACTTTCCAGATATAATTGTTTAATTATTTTTTATAAGTTATTTTAAGTCATTCCTTAGTCCTTTCTCAAATTATAACAGAGATGATTAAATTGACCATTTTTCCTAATAACCAGTAATAGAAATCTGGAAAAGGAAAATGCCAGGCTGTGTAAAATAAATGAAAACTTGAATTTCTGCTGAGTTGATTGGTCTTGAGGTCACCATCATATGTAAGCATGTGAGTATAAACACATTCACACGTATGTGGTTGCATGTGCAGGTCCTTTTATAGAAGCTGGTCACACATGTTGCCTCTGCAGAGGGCTGCAGAATGGGGGTTGGTGTGGGAGGAGAGTTCCTCATCAACAGTACACTTTTTGTCCTGTTTAAAGTTTTTCTGATATAATTGCTTACCTTTTAAAAAAAGAGAAGACAGATGTCTCAGTGGTTGAAAAGCATGATGAAACTTGCAGCACCCTTTAGTCTGCTGGTTTGGGCAGTAACACTTTCCTCCTGGGCCACCTCGTCTTGAAGCTCTTCTTATTCTGTGTGTTTAAGGGGAAAAGATGAAAGTCATCAGGTCTCCTGAAGCTAAATTACCCAGAGCCTGAGTAATTTATTAAGGAACTTAACCTTTGAAATAAATTCCCCGTAAGTCAGAATTTTTTTCAATTGTGTCCTCAGTTGACAGTTTCTGCCCTCTCTTCAGAAAATGGTGAAACATAATCGAAATGAGATGTAAGATTACAAAATAAAAATGAACTGGAAGGAAAGACATATCTTTTTAACACAGGCAAACATCTTCATTGATGCCCTTCCTACCACCTTCTCTTCCCCAAACACACTATGACAGATCTCTGGGGAAAAGCATATTCCAGGTAGATGCCATATTGACTATTAACATTTAATGGATAACTTTCATTATGGTATTATATATTTATAAGCAGAGAAGAAGCATCATGTCTTCCATAAACACTATGAGTATTAAACATACAAGTTATAACCCAGTTTGCAACCTGCTCTGACTTAAATAAAATCTCATTTTAGTGAATTGGAGTGAGCTCTCTGAAGTCATTTAGACACTAAAGTAATGCTGGTATATGCCTGTTGTAGAAATGAAAGCTGAAATAATTTGGTTTGGAGCTCTATGTTCTGTAATCTGTATTTCCTCTCCTCATAGGAGGTAGTACAATGTTTGTAAAAAACTTAGAAGTAGTGCTTCCTGAAACTCATTTGTCTACTTACATATTAATAGGCCTTCCACTTAGAAATTCTTCCTACATTTTTAGGTTTCATCTAGGAGGGATTTAGAGATAAAATCTAAATATTTCAATATAGTAATTAACATCAAGCCAGTCCCCACTTCCTCAATGTTTTCAATAAAAACATCTTCCTTCTCCAGTGTTGGACATAACCTCATCTAGCTAGGTCTGACAGAGAAAATCCAAGAGCTGCTGGGATCCTTACCTCTTTCGTTCTCTTCCAAATGTTCAGGCTTCTTAGTACTGATGAACTTCCGGTGTTGGGCAGGGCTGGGCGGGGCCGGGGGAGGTACATATATATACTTTGCCTCCTAAAGACCCTGCTCCCAACTACCATTTAAGAGACATACATTTGTCAGCCTGAAGTCACCTTAAGCTCATCTACTCTCCATGTTAGAATGGACCTTTTGAGTTATTTAATACAGTGATTCTTAAACCTGGCTTCTCATCAGAATTACCTGTGGAACTTAAAAAGATTCCTGTCTCTACCATAACCTTCCGAATGAAAAGCTTTGGAGGTGAGTCTCACCTTTTTAAAGTGCAGCTCTGAATTTGTCAATCCAAATTCTGAATGTATCTCTATGAGAAAAAAATTTGTATAACACAAACCATTATCACAACTAACAAAATTTAAAATAATTATTTAATATCACTAAATATCTAGTTCATATCAAATTTCCCTAGTCCTCTCAAAAATGTCTTTTGAGGGGCTTCCCTGGTGGCGCAGTGGTTGAGAGTCCGCCTGCCGAT